>NC_142598.1:17811902-18141347 GCF_965207765.1 Zootoca vivipara
TAATATAATTTTGGTTATTGAGAACAAACAAGATTATACAAAAATTGTTGAGTGTTTAAATAAGGAAGTTTTGAGAATTGACATGCTAGATTAAAATTGATTAATTCAAATTGGGCACATTGAGAAGGGGATTGTAAGAAAAATGTTGGGGCCTAATTTGAATAGTAGGGTGCCTGGTATCTGGTGGGCAATCTCATCCTTTATTTCCACACTGTGGCTCCAGACCAAATCATCTGTCAGGAGAGCTATGGCCTGGCCAGGACACAGGCCTGGCCAGGACAGCTTTCCTGTAATTGCTTCTGGGCTTCATGAGGCATCTGACCCTCACCTGAGCCTTCTCCAGCTGGAGTTCACAACCATAATCGGTGATGACGTAGTCTCTAGATATGCTGCACAGAAAGTGGGGAAAGGAGGTAGATGAAAGGAGCAGGTGCGATGAAAGGAGCAGGCAAGAGAAGTCACAGCTGCTTTTGTCTCCTGCTTCATCCTTGGATTTGCTAGCAGCCAGTGAGGTTGCAACCCAGCATCCCTCAAAAGGAAATGAGAAAATCCGCTAACGCTGGAACTTATTCATAAATATGCAAAAATCCAATTGCTATTCATAATTCAAAATTGGAAAGCAAAATTTGCCTTGAGATTAGACTGCTTTAGACTCATTGGCAGCCTGATGTGATGCTTGACAAACGATCTCATATGCTGTCAGGGCCCATCAGACGCTCAATGCTGCTGCCTGTCATGTATCAAATGCCCTCAGACACTAAAGCACATTGCATGCCAACTACTAGATACCGTTGAGTACAGAAAGCAAAGGTTATAACAAAAAACGTTCAGAAAACACCTGGGTGTTTAGCAAATACTCAGCATTAAAGTTTGCAGAGGATTTTGAAAAGCAAATTGGTTTGAGTTCCGGAATCTGTAAACAATCAAAAACAGAAATCTTATGCCCAGAGAGAACACAGTGGGGGGTAATACATCAGATGTAGCTCTACAAAACCACAAAGTACCTAGCTTTATCCAACAAGCCATACAAAGTGGTTCACCTCCAACAGGATTTGCAAATTTCACTTTTCTGAGCTTCAGTAAAACTTAGTGATGCACCTGTGCCCAAAATGTCACAGTAGTTATATATTTTTCCTCATGACACAGCAGTCTGTTTGTTTCTGCTTGGATCGACGTAAAATGCCCTACATTTTGAGTTCTTTTTAAGTCCTCGCTTTGAACAAATGCCATGTTAGGGGAGAGGTCTTTTGAAAAAAAGATGGATTTATCATAAGGCGTGCACACACACACACGCTTCCCTTCTTCATCTATATGCAGTGTAATGTCATGAAAAAGGAAGGGAAATTTAGTCTATTTAAATCAACATTCTGCTGCCTGCACAGATGAGACATTCTGGTTAGATTTCAGATTGAGACATGCTACGGCAAGCTTGGAGATAGCAAAAAGTAATAATAAAACTAACAATGGCCCTTTAAGTACAGGTGATATTGAGAATTCTCCACTTGTACGTGGCACAATAGCTAGCCCAGGTATAGGCAAACTCGGCCCTCCAGATGTTTTGGGTCTACACCTCCCATAATCCCTAGCTAACAGGACCAGTGGTCAGAGATGATGGGAGTTGTAGTCCCAAAACATCTGGAGGGCCGAGTTTGCCTATGCCTGAGCTAGCAGCTCGGGTACCCAACACACTACATGGAGCCTCTGCAAAGTTCACTGCCGCCTGTGGGAATGTTAATATTTTAATATATTATATGATATCCTCCCCCTTTCCCTCTATAGTATTATGTGTTGTATATTTTTCTTTGCTGTACATCACCTGGAGACTTTTGGGCAGGGGTCAGCAAACTTTTTCAGCAGGGGGCCGGTCCACTGTCCCTCTGACCTTGTGGGGGGGCCGGACTATATTTTGGGGGAAAAATATGAACGGATTCCTGTGCCCCACAAATAACCCAGAGATGCATTTTAAATAAAAGGACACATTCTACCCATGTAAAAACATGCTGATTTCCGGACCCAGTGGCGGAGCTTCATGCTCCGGCACCAGGGGCAGGGCTGGTGCCCGTTCTGGGGGCGGGGCGCGCCTCCCGGGGGCACGACGTGCCTCCTAGAGGGGCATGGTGCATGTTTTGGGGGCGTGGCGCATGTTTTGGGGGCGGAGTGTGTGCCCGCGGTGGTACCCCTTGGAGCCTGCCGCTCGGGGCGGCTCGCCCCCACCACCCCTATCTTCCTACGCCCCTGCCTGGACCGTCCGTGGGCCGGATTTGGAAGGCGATTGGGCCGCATCCAGCCCCAGGGCCTTAGTTTGGGGACCCCTGCTTTTGGGTGACGAGCGACTAATAAGTTTAATAAATAAAATAATAAAAATAATAATAGTTACTTTCCTGGACGCTGGCTACAGGATGCATCTGTAATGCCAAAGGACCTTTCTCTCTGAAGACTGATGGAAACAAAAATGCTTTCTGTCCTAAAGGCACATTATGCTCGGAAATGTAACCTATTTTCCCCTCAAATGGCACATGTAATGTGCTGCCTGCTACCATGCATCAGAGGTCCAAATACAGCTTAGATGGCTGGAGACCTTTGGGACTGCAAGGAAAGACAAGTCCGAGCATGTGGTTTTTATGGAACCAGGTTTTGTTTAAAGGCTTATCTGATAAACAAGGGAGAATTTGTTAACCAAAATGTAATCAAAGTGCAATGCCCCCCCCCTCTTTTCCCACTGCGATCACAGCTGATTGCTGGGGAATAAATAGAAACAGCATCTCTTTTTTTTCTAATCAGCCTGGCTGATTTTTCGCAGATTCTTGGAGAAATCACAATCAATCACTTTTCATTGTGATGTCAGAAATGCTTCGCTTTGGTGCCAGGAAGAGGAAGAGGATGCCTGAGGATGTAAACGGTGTTAACTTCAGCAGAGAAACTTTTAATAGGTCATCTGGCTGTTGACAGATGGAAGAGGAGCAGGAACGTCAATTTAAGGAAGGCAGGAGGATGAGTTCATTGAACCACCATCGCCATGTTTTATAGCTCGTGTGATTTGTCTTCTTCTTTAAGAGCACCAGAAACTTTGGTTTAAGCCATTTCAGCGGATTAAAGCACCTTGCCGCAACAAATCCACCTTTTTTTTTAAAAAAAAACATAATAATAATAAATTGACTTTTTGCAGTTAGGAGAGCAAAGGAGGAAATTCACTGAAATGCACGGGCTGAACATACAAATAACAAGAAGACATATAAAACACCCCGCAAGTAAATCGGGACAAATTTGCATTGCTGTATAACTGCCCAACAAGCATATCAGAACAAATGTTCAAAGACGACCTGGAGGTCACATCCACACTATACATTTAAATCCTGCAAGCTGCATCTCGCTGCTTACAGAGCTACACTTCCCAACACCCTTAAAAAACTACAGTTCCCAGGATGCTTTGGGTGGGGGAAAGAATGTGCTTTAAATGTGCTTCCCGACATTTGGTGTGGAGAGGATCAGAGTCTAACCTCCATGTAGACTATCTGCAAGCAAATCAGGATGAATACTCAATAGACCAGGCATAGGCAAACTCAGCCCTCCAGATGTTTTGGGACTACAACTCCCATCAGCCCTAGCTAACAGGACCAGTGGTCAGAGTTGATGGGATCTGTAGTCCCAAAACATCTGGAGGGACGAGTTTGCTTATGCCTGCAGTAGACAGACCATCTAGATGAGCCCCTATGAAAAGCACATTATTATGTGATCATTGTAACATGCTTTCACCTTTTTCATAGAATCATAAAATTGCAGAATTGTAGAGTTGGAGGGGACCACAAGGGTCATCTAGTCCAACCCCCTGCAATGCAGAAATATTTTGTCCAACGTTAATGCTTTAATGCTAAGAATCAAAACATAAAAAGTTAAAACACAACATATAAAACCCACATACTTATATAACATGCCTTTATTTTAGGTAGCATTTTAGCCTTTGTACAGGCTTTAGCCATTCAAATTGATCACAGCCAAGTGGCAAATGGTTATTTATGCACCCCACTTGTTTATTTCATTTATTTATTACATTTGTATGCCAGCGTTTTGCTTCTGAGACACTCAAGGTGGTGTACATCATTTTCAAGGAGCTTCATGGCTGAGTCTGGGATTAAAACCCTGGTCTCCCAGGTCCTAGTCCAACACGCTAACCATTGCACCACACTTGCTGGGCTCCTCATTTTGTCCTCCTTCCTTCATTTGAAAATGGTAGGGATAATAATGTAAAACGGCAGCCTGTTAGATTTTCACCTACATGTCAAGTGCTAAATGCTGTGAATCACAGCAGGTGTCTTGACAAGGGTGGAGAAGGCCACAGCAATCAGAGTGTGTCTTCCTTCGCAGGGAAGTGGCAACGTGGAGATGCTCTCAAGTGCTGGCCAAGGCACCCCGGTCCCTATCCCCATCAGCCAAGCTCCACATGATTATCCACTGCACATCCCAGCTCACTGAATAGTCTAATGAAGGACTTCAGAAATATGAAGTGCCCCCTCGCACAAATGTCCTTTCAGAATCTCATTCACTCAGAATGCTTCTACCTGGTCAGTTGGTGAATAGAGATGAAATAAATATGCATGATCTTCACATATGGGAAAGCAAATTGGCTTTCTGTTGTTGTGGGAAAGTTTTCTGAACCACAGGATTAGGTTTCTGAAAAGTTAACTGTACAGATGGAGGAGAAATCCACAGAGCTCAGGTTCCAAAGCGGACTCACCTGATTTGGTCCAGGTGGAGCATGACCTGGAGCAGATAATGAGCCCATTTTAGATTTTGCTGTCCTGTGTCTCTCATTAAGAGGTGATCTGAAGGCTTCAGTGCTGCCCGTTCTTTTTTTTCAATAAAAGTTTTCCTTTTATAGTACTCCAGAGGAAGTCACCCAGTTGCTCACAGCCAAGGGAGCTAGCGTATGGGTCTTCTTGCTGCCATGTGCTTTGAATAGAATAGGGCATGTGCCTCTAAGCGTGATGAGACTTGGTGACATTATGTCATGCTCAAAGGGAACTGCATGGATGAATGTTGAAGTAAGGGTAGCAAAATCGCAGCTAGGAAGCTCAAATAATATAAATGACTGACACCCTTATTGGGAATTAAACCAATGTCCAGACATCAACATTCAAAAACTTTAGTTGCAGAAACTTATAGTTACAGAAGAATAATATTAACAGTCACTCGATTCTCCAAGCATGGACCTACTGTCTTTTCTTCTGACTTCCAATAACTGTATTTTCCTCCCTTTCCAGAGCTCAGCACTCAGCCTTCTGTATCTCAGTTAGGCCATGCCTTGCAGCTCCTATGAAAGATTTCCACTTTTACCTTCTCCTGCAGCTTTGCTCTTTCTTTCAAGCAAAGAAGAAGCACTCCCAACACTCTATTCAACTTAGCAGTGTTCACAGTGGATTCTAAAACATAGTCATCTTGATTCACGTAAAATGGAGTCTCTTCTTCACTAGATACCTCCCATGTGACCAACGTTAGCCAGTCACATGAGAGAACTACTAGAGAACTTTCTAGAATTCAGTTACCAACCAACCAAATTTAATGCATACGATTTCATCCTGGTTTACCTCATTGTTTGCCCCACACATAGTGCTGATGCACACCACTGGTAAATACAGCCTTATAGAAAAGACAGCACAACTGGTGATCCTCCCTAAGCCCAATAGTGCTCAGATACCATCTATGGTGGCCCACTGGGGACAAATCATTTGAGTACCTGACAGCCTGATATATACATATGCCTGGTGATCTGCATTTGATTTGGTGGGTCACCACTTTTAGAGGCTTGTTATAGCAGGAAGAGCAGACGTCTAAGGACCATTGTGCAATCTCTGGATCTGCAGATCTGGACAAGTTATCTCATAAATCCATTCTGTCCCTGGAATACTGTCCCATCATAGTTATTGGTTCTGTCTATGTGATATCCTGATCTTCAGGGACAGGAGAGCATCATTGGCTACAACATCATCTTTTTATGCAGCCAGATAAAAAAAACAAAATTCTTTGTTTTCACTATGAAACATCTCTAAAACTCAGAACAGAACATCAAAAAACAAACATGTGCCCCTCTAACTAAAAATAAGAGCAGGAAAGAATTCAAGCATGTAAAATAAAATAAAAATGAGATTAAGATTTAATAATAAAAACTTCACATTTTTATTGTGGCGTATTATAAAATGCAAGTCAAGCATAACCAGGCTGATTGCTATTTTTGCATTCCAACAATCTTAACTAAATTGGCAGAAGTAGCCACTTGGTAAACAATTTTTGTTGTTCATCTCTCAGTATGTTAGTTTCACAGAAATGGGATTAAAGGGATCATTTTTAAAAAAAGAGGATGGAGAGATTTACTAGTGTCAGTATCTGACATGTACAGCTTAAGGATCATAGATGCTTTGGGATTAATTTTGTAGGTTGCTTCCATTTGAACATTTTTCTTCCACCCTTCCTCCATAGAGATCAAAACAACACTGTAGGCTCAAAACAACCCTGTGAGGTAGATTTGACTCAGGGAATTGTGGAAGTCTACCAAACAAACTTGACATCTAAATCACAGACAATGCTATAGTGCCACAACTCAGTGGTAGAGCAGACGTTTGCCACAGAGTCCTGTACTTAAAATATTTGGAAGGGATTAAACTAGTCCTGGTAGCAGAAGCCTGTGCAAGGGCCTGTGTTAGTGCAATGGGGTTTTGCCCCTCTCCTCCCTCCACCACACCCAAAAAAGGCAGGGGTAGATAGAAGAATGCTCAGAACAGCAAGCGGGAGGAAGAAAGGGGTAATTGTTTATTCTGGCAAGCTGAAAAGTGTTTTCTGATAGAATGATTGCCATAGCACTATGTTGAACTCCTCCCTTCATGTCCCGTTTAAAAATATAATCAAACAAGCTCTCAACTCAGGGCAGGGGAAGTAAAAAGAGCAATATGTGCAGAAATAGTTCCAGGGGGCGAAAGATTTCAGATAGCGGCTCAGGAAAAGACATTGGCTTTAGTCACACACACCCCAGGCAGCCACTTTCACACAATATTACACAAGAATATGGGAAGTCAACATGACACCCTCCAGATGTTGTTGGACTCCAACTCCCAAGAGCCCCAGCCAACAGGGCCAATGGTCAGGGGATGATGGGAGCTGTAGTTTGGCAACATCTGGAGGGTCACACTCCTACACTAGATGATGGGCGCCCAAGATGCTGTCTTTCAGATGTTAGGGACTACAATTCCCAGCATCCTTGACCATTGGCCATGTTGGCTGAGGCTGATGGGAGTTGTAGTCCAGAATATCTGGAGGGTACCACATTGCTAGGTACTAGATAGGCTAATGGTGTGTTTCAGTATAAGGCAGCTTCATGTGCTCAATGTATTACCTTAGATTAGGGCTTGCACAGGGCTTCTTCAGTGCAGACCAAGGACTTTAGGACAGCAGTCCAGGGTCCAATTCAGAAGAATGAGCAAGAGGAGTCCACTAAAGCAGCAGGGATCCTGACTTACCACATTTTAAAGTAAGTGAAGTAATGCTCATTGCCATATAACAAGATCACTACCCCCAAAGACCATTAAGTCATTGAAAGGCACCACCAAGGCCATCGGGAAGTCAGACTTTTAAGTTCATTACTGAGTATGAGCCTTCAACTTCTGAAGCATCAATACCCCCTTGGTGGCAATGTTACTTATGAGTTCCTGAGCCTCGTGCACCAGGTCTCATGAAGACGAAGAAGCCACTGTGTTGCTCATCTTCACTTGTAATATCCTCTCATTAATCATTTCTAGATGAACCGACTTTCAGTGCCTGGTGCAATGAATAGAAGTGTGGGCGACTGAGAAAATGTGTGCATGAAGTAGAGGAGATATCTGAGTGGGTTGGAGAACAAGCAGATGGAAAAGCAGGAGGATAAGGCCACTGGCAGTGGAGGAAGGCTGACAAGTTCACAAAACAACCTTCCAATCAAAGCAAAGCAGCAAATACTGAAATGTGAGACATTTGGCAACCAAGGGAGACATTGGTCATGAGTAACGCTATGTAATCAAGATGTTGGAAGTAGCATCTATAAAAGAGAGAGAAAGAAAGAACTAAATCTAGCTGTAGCATGAGAAGTAGCAGATCACGTGGTGGTCTACAGACAGGTTACCATCTTCCACAGCTGACCACCACTGCATGTGGGAGAAAGACCTGAATTCCTTGCTGAAGGCTATTGTGAGGCACTGGAGGAGACAGAAGAGGAATGGAAATCAGTGATGGGCATTGACCTAAAACAGGAAGAGTTATTGTGGTATCCTCCAAATGCTTAACTACAACTCCTGTTGATCAAGCCTTCTCATTAATCATGCTGCTTGGAGCTCATAGGGCTTGTGGTCCAACAAGTTCTAAAGTGTCAAGTACATTGAAGTGACGATATAAATGCTTCTTGATAATCTCAAGGTGGTATGTCTTTGAATGAACATCCAGCATGCCTAGCTGTAGTGGGCAGTGGAGAAGACAGAGTAGGAGAGGATTTGTAATCACATGATCTTTCGGCGGTGAAGAAGGGAAGCTGAGCATGTGCGTATGCACACACCGGGGGAGGGGGAACCCAAGTGGAAACTGAAGTTTGGGGCTTTGAAGAAGTACATTCTTTGGTAAAGGGTAAAGGGGACCCCTGACCATTAGGTCCAGTCGCAGACGACTCTGGGGTTGCGGTGCTCATCTCACTTTACTGGCCGAGGGAGCCAGCGTACAGCTTCCGGGTCATGTGGCCAGCATGACTAAGCCACTTCTGGTGAACCAGAGCAGCGCGCGGAAACGCCATTTACCTTCCCACCAGAGCAGTAGGCCTACCTATTTATCTACTTGCACTATGACATGCTTTCGAACTGCTAGGTTGGCAGGAGCTGGGACCGAGCAACGGGAGCTCACCCCACTGCAGGGATTCGAACTGCCGACCTTCTGATCGGCAAGCCCTATGCTCAGTGGTTTAACCCACAGTGCCACCCGTGTCCCACATTCTTTGGTAAATGTATTTAAATCTGAAATTTCCAAATGCTTAATTTAAAGGATTCTAAATGAATCATCAACTAGCTTCCAGCAATCTGCAATGGAATGTGCTCTGCTGCTTGCTCACTATATCCTCTCCTGCCTTTTTCAACATTCCTACACATAGGGGGGCACAAAGAGGCAAGGGGGTTGCAGGGGGATGCTGAAGGTGTACATGACTATATGAAAACCTGTTTTAATAACTGTTTTAATAACTTAATACACATAATTCTTCATACATCTCAAGAAATGAAACTCAGGGAGGAGCTATGCAGAGAAGAACAGGGGTCAGCTGAGGGAGAAAATAAATAAACCCCACCCTCAGAAGAATGTAACCCCAAGTTTCACTCCCTATCCTGTAAATGAGAGGTGCCTTGTATTCCTATAGGGGAGGGGAGTAAAGCATTTTTATGGAATCTTTGCTGCAAGGAAACCCCCTGCACCCTTCCCAAGGTGGGTGATCCATTCACATTGACATGGATCCTGTCATTAAGGGGAGCACATCCCTATGTGCAGTTGTCTATAGGGTCTTTGAACTATATCACCCTTACACACCCATCAGAGATTTTGTGAGGAAGCTAGATTTGCAAAGGTGGTTGTAGCACTGATTGGAAAGGAAGCGGACAGGTGAGCATTCCATCTCTTTGCCCAATCAAAAGATTGCGAGGAGCCAGCAAAGACCTTGTAGCTCCCCTGAAGGATGCTGACCTCACATTCCGAGAACTGTGGTCTCATTTGCCCTGCACTTCAAGGTCTGTCATTTCCCATTTCTATGAATGCTATAAAAAGGAATGCTTTCTTCACGCTTATTAATTGGCTTTTTCCTACCACGTGAGAATTAAGGCAGTATTTATAACTGGCCGGTGGCGATTCTGAAGTCATTGGGAGCATGAGTCATGTGTGATCCAAAGCGAGTTTTTAGCGTTTCTAATTTCATCTTCATTTAGTCCCTTGAAAATACAATTTGTCTTGCAATATGCTGTTTCAATAAAGCCAATTAGCGCGTCTGTGGTGCATCTGATTATCAAGAACCGTCCCTAACCTTTGGGAAATTGGAAGGACTTTGCGTGCCCCTTATGTGTGCCTTGCGATGCAATTATCTCATTACAAGCATATCCTCTGTCATTAGTGTCATTTATTAGTATTTTGCAGAATGCAGGAGAGGAAAATCCGCAGAGGAGTGGAGGAGGGAAAGTAGCATCTACATGCATAAATCAATTTAAGAAGAGGCAGGGAACTAGATTCCATTCCTTCTCTTGGGTCCAGGCTGGGACTGTAAGCAGTCATACATGGTATTGCATGCACTGTGCTAGATACAGAGTACAAGCTTTGAATGCAGAAAGTTCCAGGTTCATTTTTGACATCTCCAAGGGCTGGGAGAGATTCCTGCGGCAACCTAAAGAGCTGCTTCCAGTCCATGTAGATAGTATTGACTTAGATAAATCAATTTCTGACTCAGTATCATGCAGCTTGCTGCACAGCAAAGATTGTAGCATCTAGAAGGTTGTAGCATCTAGAACAGCTCCGGGAGCAGCAGAAATGCTGCCTCAACAAGGCTAGTTCTTGAAAGGCATAGCCAAACTAGTCCATTTCTAGTCTCTGTCACCTTTCTGTCCGGGCAGAACGATGGAGGTGGAGACGCTCCTTCAGCACATGATTTCCCCAAAGATTCCTGGGAACTGCTGTATACCCTCTCACAGAGCTACAATTCACAGCATCCTAAACAAACATCAGTGGTACCTTGGTTCTCAAACTTAGTCCGTTCCAAAACCAAGATGCGCATTCCCATAGAAAGTAATGCAAAATGGATTAATCCGTTCCAGACTTTTAAAAACCACAACTAAAACAGCAATTTAACATGAATTTTACTATCTAACGAGACCATTGAGCCATAAAATGAAAGCAATAAACAATGAGCTGCAGTCACACAATCAATCAACCAACCAACCAACCAACCAATCAGTAGGTGAACTGGATTCCACACAGTCACAAAAACAAAACAAAAAAGATCTGCAAAAACAAAAATGCAAAATAGATAGCAAAAGCAGACAGACCTCAGCGTAACACTCAAAACGGAGGTGTGGCACTCAAAATGAAAGTGTGGCACTAAAACTGGAAGTGTGGCTCACAAGATGGAAGTGTGTCCCTCAAATCGGAAGCGTAACTCTCAAAATGGAGCATGTTTGGCTTCCAAAAAAAGTTCACAAACCGGAACACTTACTTCCGTGTTTTCAGTGTTTGGATTCCAAGTTGTTTGAGTACCAGGGCGTTTGAGAACCAAGGTTCCACTGTACATATCCCAGGAGTCTTTGGGTGAAGCCATGTGGTGTGTGTGCAATCTCAGAAAGTATTTTTCTCGCTTTTTCTCTCACCCTAACACCCCCACCCCTCCCCCCAAAAAACCCTATAAACAAATGGAGTAACAACCCAGGATACAAAACGTCGCCGAGGTGTCATGAACCTCATAGCCTATCTGAGGCTCAGATGAAGCTATGGATATTATCTCTCTGTGTGTCCAGGCCTCAGGGAGCCCTCTTCAGGCATGAACAGGAATCTGAATGTGCAACATCAATCTTTGTGATTGACAGAGAGCAGAACATCTCTAGATTAGAGATGACAACCAGCTGGAAAAATCAGCCTTGCTGGTTTGCAGGGCTTTTGCAACCCCAACCGTCCCATCCCTGTTATCAAGGGGGGGGGAGGCAAAATCGACTTCATCATCTATTTTTTCTGATGTTTCTGGACATATGTACAAAACAAATGCATATTGGGGCAGGGGAGGAAGTGGCGTGCGGATGTTTTGCTATTTTAGGGGCAAGAAACCCTTTTCAGCCTAAGGGATACGTTCGCTTTGGGCAACTTTACAGAGGCCAGAGGGGAAACTGAGCGACACATGTCAGTTTTCACCTTTGTACAGTAGGCTAGCTTCTGCACACGCTCACACACTTCTCTCTGTCCTCCTTTTAGACAAACAAGAGGTGTGGCCTGGAGAAAAGGCATGTGACCTTGCTGAAAATATTCAATCATTTATTGTGTTTGACTAAAAGCCATTAAGTTTTTAATGTTTGAAGTTTTATTCTGTTTTTAATGTTCTGTTGAAAGCCACCCAGAGTGGCTGGGGGTCCACATTTGGCCCCTGGGTCAGATGTTCCCTACACTTGCTCTATATAAAATGGGGCCTTTATGAAAAGGGGTATTTTCTAACTGTCTTGATCATTGTAGAGTTGCTTGGAGGACTTCATGTTGCAGTCTTCTGCTGCTTATGTCAGAGCAAGCAATTCTACTTGCCAGGTGAAATTATCCCTCTCCCATCTCCTTCCTCTATCTGCTGCTCTGGCGATTCTCATGACCCTCTAGAGCAGAAATGTGGGGAGCAGAGGAGGAGGAGAGGGAGGAAGCCCTACTATGCTAGCTGGAGTCCTTGCTCTGGTTTTTGTTAGTGCACCAGGTTACTTGGATCCAGGCTGTAACTTCTAGAAGTGCTGGAGGCCGTGCAATTCTTCTAGAAAAGGAGGTGCCGTAACTCACCATGAATGCCTCCCTTGTTCTCCTATAATGACAATGGCACCCACCTGAGAGGTGCCAGAACTGAGTTCTGGTGAGTTCCAGCTTGGGGGGGGAACCTGACTGGAGGTGGGGGGTTCTGAAGTCCTTGTGTGCACATTTCCAACATCCCCCCACATCCTACCCATTGAAGAAGAAAAAACTCCAGACCCTGGCTATGAGTACAATGGAAACATTTCATTGCAACCAAATCATTATTTTGATTACAATTGTTTATATGCTCCTAAGCCCCTTTTTAAAAAAGTAAGGGACTGGATAATAACTAGTTTGCAGGCTGACCCAGATTCCACTCGTATAAATTCATTAAGACCCTAGTCACTCCTATTTGTCCTGGGGCTTTGCATCAGCAAGTGCTATCATTTCCTTTCATCTTTCACATTCTCTCTCCGTTTTTGTGTCCCCTGAGATTGCAAATCCTTGGCGCCTTTAGTAGCACCATTAATCCGATTTTTGTTCCTCACCATTAGATATCAGCCAATTTTGCCCTCCTTGAGATCCTTTCTGTGCTCAAGCTTTCTCCTGACATGCAGTACCATTTTCTATGTTGCATGCCAACAATTTACATTTTTCCTCTTCGGGTATGTTTTTCTAAGGGTGTGGCAATGCCACAAAGCTCATTAACCCCATAGGGAATAATGAGTGTTGCGGCCGGACCCAGCAGAAAAGACTGTGTGTGTGTGTTAAGGGGTGGGTCTAAGCTCAAAGAGAGAAGATGATTGGAGGGCTGAGTGTTGCTGGGGTAAATTGCATGTATCCATTCCTTGATTGACAGGGCGAGTGCTTAAGTACTCAGCGTTTTTCGTATTAAGCTCATTCCTGGCTAGTGATTTGAATCTCCCTCCCGCCCACCTCCTTTCTTTGCAGGTTTAGAGTGACCATGCTATGGTGCCGCCTGTATTCAGGGGCCAGTAGGATTTTTTTCCATTTGGCTGATTGGCTGTTGCCATCTGGTTTTTCGCCTACTGCTTAGCAATAGTCACAACTTGTTAGGTTGGCAGGTTAGGCTTTGGTTGATGAGTTTCGGAGGGGCATCGCATGGAGGTGCATGCCCCTCAGTGTTGCTCTTATAGAAGTATTCCATTAAAGGAATCCTGGGGCTCCGGGGCTCTAGTCCTTACACCCCCGCAATGGTGCGGGGCTGGGGCCAATACAGAGCACGAGCCTTGGGGAACATTTCTGGTGGGGAGTTGGCCTGGTCTCAGCTATCTCCTCCACCATGGGGTGTTTACTTGACTTTCCTACCGTAGGAAGTCAGAGCTGGTCCTGTCCCACTGTGGGGCAAAAGATTAACCAAAGCCTAAGGCCAACACTCAAATTAATTTGTAATTTTGAATAAAGTTGTGGCCAAAATTATGCCAAAAACAAAACCTAAAATAATGTGTCTGTCTGAGTTATTGGGGGGAATTTTCTGGGGGTCTTGGTACGCAAAATGAGGAGAATTATTTCATTAGTTAGTTAGTTAGATTAATATATAAGAAAACATAGAATCACAGAATTGCAGCATTGGACAGGACCATGAGGGTCATCTAGTCCAACCCCCTGCAATGAAGGAATATTTTTATTTTTCTTCCAACTTGGGGCTCAAACCCATGACCCTGGGATTAAGAGTCTCATGCTCTACCGACTGAGCTATAAAGTACAATAACAGGTGCCAAATAAAATACAGCAACAGTAGAAGGGAATATCTAGAATGGAAATTTGGTATGGAAATTTGTTCCTATATATTTGGTTCTAGAACAGCTACATATTAAAAAGGGGACATGAGACCAATGGTTTCTGCAATGGATTGCAGCCATCTGGAATGCATCCAAAAATTTGTTCCAGGCAAATCTCGACTAGATCTTTCTACTTGTTCTCTGAAGCTTCCAATAGTCCAAAGGATTGAGGAGTTTTATTTCTTTTCACCAGAGCACTGTGCTGAATTTATTATGGATGGTTTAGTGCTTTGTATTATAGCATTTTAATTGTTATTTCATTTATTATTAGCAGTCTCATAGCCGGCATTCCTCATGAATTCTAAGAAACCTAGAAAGCATGAGAGAGACCAGACCCTTTCATTCTAGGCACAGTACAAGTGACAGTGTCCATGAGCCCTAATATAGTTTGCTCTGTCAGAATAAGTGGCTAACAATATGACAATGGCACCAGTAAAGGTAAAGATAAAGGACACAGTTAAGTCCAATTGAATTCAACAATGGGGTGCAGTGCTCAGCCCTGTTTTCAGGCCAAGGGGGCCAGCAATTGTCTGCAGAAAGTTTTACTGGGCCATGTGGCCAGCATGATTAAACTGCTTCTGGTGCACGGAACACCATGGTGAGTGCCAGAGCGCACGGAAACGCCGTTTACCTTCCCGCCACAGTGGTACCTATTTATCTACTTGCACTTGTATGCTGCCGAACTGCCAGGTTGGCAGGAGCTGGGACAAAGTAACAGGAGCCCACCCCATTGCGTGGATTCAAACTGCTGACCTTACAATCAGCAGGCCCAAGAGGCTCGGTGGTTTAGACCACAGCACCACCCAAGTCCAATGGCATCAGTATTATGGCTTGCACTCATAGATTTACTTTTATATTGCTGGATATTTCATACATGGACTTCCTCAAACAACTCAGAGGTTGCAACAATAGTAGACAGCTAGCAAGCAGCATCGGTTATGCCTCCCTTGTGGCCACATCACTGTCTTCTTGCTGACTGATCCAGTTTCACTTTCTTAAGATGTAGGAAGTCATAGGGTTGGTTCCTATATACATGCTCAACACCTGAAGTCTGAAGCATCACAATGGTGATGTGTGTTTGTGTAAGATCAAAGACCTAAAACTGCCGGTGAGATTGTTGTACCACTTCATGCTATCCCAAATACAGTAGTTATAGAATCATAGAATCATAGAGTTGGAAGAGACCACAAGGGCCATCCAGTCCAACCCCCTGCCAAGCAGGACACACATTCAGCTGGCACAGCCACATCAACTGATGTATATGCATGTGAATTGGCCCATACTTTCAGAAGAATGTAAATGAGTGCCACCCATGAGCATTCACAGTGGGGGGGGCACCTGCCCCCACAATAAGCCATGATCCCCAGATTCCCAACTTACTTTCTTTTTTTAGAGTAAGTTTCTAGCATTTGTAGAACCTGAGATGTGGGGCAAAATGTGCACACTGTTTGTTTGTTTGTTTGTTTGTTTGTTTGTTTGTTTGCTTGCTTGCTTGCTTGCTTGCTTGCCTGCTTGCTTGTATAAATTATTTTGTCATCCCCAATAAAAAAATTCATGTAGATGCCCATAGTGCCAACTTCCCTTGAAAGGATTCCTTCAGCAGGAAGATGTTATGAATTATTTTACCAGTATCCCTCACAGTCATTTAAGAGGTAATTAATCAGGAAGTGTCTACTTTATACTAATACATGCAACTTGCTTGGTATTGAAGTGTCTTCTTTAAAGTGTCTACTTTATTCTGACTTTATACTAATACATGCATCTTGCTTTTGCTTTGAAGTTTAGCAATGTAATTTTCGACAGCCATTGGCCAATCAATACCAGGCAGGGTGTGAGGTCTGACTGAAATATACCACAATTCTAACCAGTTGCCTTTTTTAAAAAAAGTCCATTTTCCCCTGAAAGCCTTTTGTTGACGGAGCATTTGTATAATAGCCTAGCTTTTTAAGACCTTGCTGAGGGAAGCACAATTGCTTTCAAGCTGCTTCCAGTGACCCTGCAGTAAATAGTAGCAGGTTGTAAAAGGCAGAAGGCAAGGAAGCTTTTCATTGCTCTGGGGAGCTGTGGCAAATGAAAGGCTTAGAACAGTGAAATCTCTTCCACAGGATCTGAAGAGAGCTGGCTTCTCAGTCACATGTTTACGCCATCTATGTGACAGCATCAGCCTACCCTATGAGGCAACCTTTAAAAAGCTCATGGTAACAAGGTCTGCCTTGTATATACTCAGTATAAGGCAGCTTCCTGTGGTCCTATGCATGTCTCAGACATTTCCCTCATAACCCTCATATAAGTCATAACCCTCATATAAATTGTGAAATAGCATAAATTATCTACCAGCTTCATCTGGTACACTGGCTGAGACCCTGAATGGGGTAACTGTGCCCCTAAAGGACCAGGTGCGTGGCCTGGGAGTCATTTTGGACTCACATAGAATCATAGAGTTGGAGGAGACCACAAGGGCCATCCAGTCCAACCCCCTGCCAAGCAGGAAACACCATCAAAGCATTCCTGACAGATGGCTGCCAAGCCTCTGCTTAAAGACCTCCAAAGAAGGGGACTCCACCACACTCCTTGGCAGCAAATTCCACTGTCCAACAGCTCTTACTGTCAGGAAGTTCTTCCTAGTGTTTAGGTGGAATCTTCTTTCTTGTAGTTTGAATCCATTGCTCCATGTCCGCTTCGCTGGAGCAGCAGAGCAAGTCAATTCTGTGTCCAGGGCAGGTGTCTACCAGTTCCATCTGTAAGTGCTTCATGAGCTATGCTGCTAAGCAAGAACATGACTAAAAGCAAAAAAGAAAAGTAGTGGGACGAAGTATTAGAACTGAGGTTTCTCCAAGTTAAAATGTGGCTAAAATTGATGGGAATTTTTTAGACATTATGGGAGAACCAAGCCATTTGCTCCCTCGTTTTTAAACAACCAAATAAACTTCCCTCTTCTCTGTTTTGGGTGTGTCTTCCAACATATGATGAGAGCCAATAGGGCCCTGCATCCTGGCACGGAAAGAAAAGAAAAAGGAGGCATTCTATTAAAGGAGGGGTTTTATTCTTATTATTTTTATAATCTGAGAAAAGAAAAAGCTTTGCCCTCAAGATGCCATTTGTTCCTTGAAAGTTAAATCACGATGAAGCCCCATGTCAGAACACTGAAGAGCCGACGTGTGGCTCAGGCTGCACACACAGTGTACATTTAAAGGGAATTTCAGGCGCATGGCTTCTCCCCCCAACCTGTCCCACCGCTGCTGCTCTGCCTCCAACACCAGTCATATCTTTGACTTTCTCTCCAACACCCACGTTTATTCCCCAAAGTCCTCTAAAACCAAATTGCTGTGTTGGAATCACAAGGAGTTTCCTGCGACAGAAGAACTGATCACCTCATTACTGTTGCTAACTTTCACCACCCATCGGTTTCCATCCTCCCCACAAAGTGATTTCTATTTCTGTCAAATGGTTTTTATTTCTCTAATGAAGCTGAGGAACTAAAAGCAAATAGATTGGCCCATTTAAAAAAAAACACAAAGCAACCTAATGAGTAAAATGGATGTTAATTAAATGCTAAGTTTAGCTTTCTTGCCATAGATTTGAGCGGGCGGGGTGTGTGTGTTGAGATTTCTGTATTCTCAGAAGCTGCTCTATTTTTCAGAGAGTGGCTCAAGGGGTGCAAGTGACTGGTCCCATCATAAAGTTCATACCGTTTAGCAGCAATAACTTTCTGGGTTTTTTATATTTTATTTCATTTATATCCCGACCTCCCAGTAAAGAAAAAACATCACTCAGGCACATATGACATTATTGTCATGGGGTGGTTGGACGCAGAGGAATGGTGGGAGGAACCAGCTGGGGAACCCCCAAGGGAAGAAGGCTCAGAGCCCAGAGATTGCTGGGGGGAGGACAGTGAGTGGTCAGAGGGAGAAGCCTGAGAGGAGGAGGTGTCGGGAGCTGAAGAGGTAACAAGGCTTAGTGAGCTGGGAGATTCAGTGGCAGAGCGAAGTCCAGAATCAGAGGCAGAAGCTGAAGTAGGTGAGAGGGAGGAAGGAAGTCAAGAGGCAGAGATGAGTCAGGCTGGTGAAGAGTCACGAGTGTCGATGATACCTTGGGGAAGAGGTTTTCGTTATAATATACAATTGTCAGCATGGGAAAAGTTATGGAAAGAGGAATTGCCTGCTGTTCGTTGAGAGAAAATTGTATGAAAATGATGTATTGTTGGCACCTGACTCTGCGAAAATGTATAGAACTAGCTCAAATCTGTGCTGGAAATGTAAAAGTAAAGAAGGTACCTTTTATCATATGTGGTGGTCTTGTGGAATGGTAAAAGCTTTCTGGGAAATGATGTATAATGAATTATTATTATTATTATTATTATTATTATTATTATTATTATTTTACTATTGATACCCCACCCATCTGACTGGGTTACCCCAGCTACTCTGGGAGGCTTCCAACATATATAAAAACATAATATTAAATATTAAAAACTTCCCATTCAGGGCTGTTTTCAGATATCTTCTAAAGGTTGTATAGTTACTTATCTTCTTGGATCTGGGGCTGCATGACTCTATACCCTCCAACATTTCTCTGATGAGTATAGGGGTATCCTAAGGGAAAGCAGGGCATTCCAGGATCAAATCAGAAACTGGGATGGCTTCTGTGGATCCGCGACTGTCCCTGGAAAATAAGGACACTCTGTGAGGATGATGAAAGTCAGAGTGGAAATCTGGGTCGATATAAATCTTGTTTGCAGCACACACCTACATTATGAGGGCATTCCCCCCACACCATACATTGAAAGCACACCCAGTGTACATTTAAAGCACGTGACTCCCCACCCCCAGAAAATTATCCTGAGACCTGTCGTTTACACTGCACAGAGTAGCAATTCCCAGCACCCTTGACAAACTACACAGTTCCCGTGATTCTTTTTGTCGGGGCATTTACTTTAAATTCACATTGGGTGTGCTTTCAATGTATGGTGTGGATCTCCTAGTATCAGTCGGTTTACCTAAGGACTTGCAAGCAGGATACACACAAGCACACCGTTCCGTGCACTCCTGGGGGGGGGAGAGCTGTTTTTCCAGCAAGTTGGCCTAAGTAGATCTTTAATTAATTCAAATCCTTGGAAGGGAGTTAATTAAAGAAAGTTAATAACAGCTGCCTGACAAATTGATCTATCTGGCTGAAGAGGAAAGTAGCAATAGTTTACTATGTGGCTGGTTGACATTGTTTTGTTTTTGCTTTTCCCCAAGCCACAAACAATTTGGTCATTTAACAGCCCTGTGTCATTTGCTACTTGTGATCCCATGGGGAAAGAGAGCAAACTACACTGCGTCTCAGACCAGGAAGCTTTGACATCCTCCTCCCAGCTCTTGGCAGCATGTAATAACTGGGGAAACGATCAGAAATTGGACTGTTCTGCTCCCAGTAACAAATGACAGAGACAGGGAAGGCCAGCTCATAACTTCCTATTAATAAATTGTTTGAAGTGATCCATTTCTAGCTTGTATGTCCAGCTTAGTTTTGATTTCCCTGGTGACAAAGCCGTCAGTTCCCTGGGTGACTATACAACCTAGGATACAAGTTTGTCATGACCACGTTACAGTGAAGCCAATGGTACAGTGGTATCTCGGTTTTTTTAATGTAATCCGTTCCGGAAGACCGTTTAAGTTCTGAAATGTTAAAAACCCAAGGTGTGGGTTCCCAGCCGACAGGACTCAACAGCCAACAGGATTTTGCAGAAGCCGCCTCAGAAGTTTGAGTTCCAAGACGCGTTCGAAAACTGAAGCATTTACTTCTGGGTTTACAGCGTTCAAAAACAGAAATGTTCATCAATGGAGACGTTCGAAAACCGAGGTACCACTGTATTTGTGGTTAGCGCTGAACCAAGCTACACATTTCACAGCCCCAAAGTTTAGCTGATTCAGGAAGCCTGCAGGTGGTTCAGAGTCTTCACTTGACTTTGCAAACATTTGCAAGACAAAAAATGATAATAATTCATGGTGTGGCCAGGCAAAATGATCCCACAAAATGATTAAAATGAGCAGGGCATCAAATATGTGAAACAAGAAGGGCTTGAAGCTGTGGTTGAAACCATTATGTAACTGTGATGTTTCGAAAGCAAAATAGCCTTTCAAAAGCAAAATAGCATACCTGGAGGCCAAGAGCTCAATGAAATTTTTTAAGGAGAGGTAAATCCCAAGCGGTATATAAAATTATTATTATTATTATTATTATTATTATTATTATTATTATTATTATGCATAAAAAGACAGAGGACCCTCTCGGTAGTGGCGCCCACCCTGTGGAACACCCTCCCATCAGATGTCAAGGAAATAAGCAGCTATCCTATTTTTAAAAGACATCTGAAGGCAGCCCTGTTTAGGGAAGTTTTTAATATTTAATGCTGTATTGTTTTTAACACTCGATTGGGAGCCGCCCAGAGTGGCTGGGGAAACTCAGCCAGATGGGTGGGGTATAAATATATTATTATTATTATTAAAAGGAACTTGCAAAAAAATTGTTGCAGCACAGTGGTGCTGCTGTTATTCCAGTCTCTCCATTCTATCCCACTTCCCAGTTTTTTTGTCCCTCTCCCTTTCCAAGTCAGGCTATGTAGACATTAAAAAGGACAAGGGAAGTGCTGTGGTCCAAACCACTGAGCCTCTTGGGCTTGGCGATTGGAAGGTGAGTGCTTCAAATCTTCACGACGGGGTGAGCTCCCGTTGCTCTGTCCCAGTTCCTGCCAACCTAGCAGTTCGAAAGCATGCCAGTGCAAGTAGATAAACAGGTACCGCTGCGGTGGGGGGGGGGTAAATGGCGTTTCCATGCGCTGTAGTTTCTGTCACGGTGTCCCGTTCCACCAGAAGCGGTTTCGTCATGCTAGCCTCAAGACCCAGAAAGCTGTCTGTGGACAAACGCCGGCTCCCTCGGCCTGAAGCGAGATGAGCGCCACAACCCAATAGTCACCTTTGACTGGATCCTTAGCCTTTTTTTTTAAAAAAAAAAAACCTTTATATGTAGACATTAGCAGCTTGAGATACAGCAAGATTGTTTTGCCCCACTTATTTTTCAAGTCGCATTCTTATGCTGCAGTAATTGCCAGAGAGGGGACGGGCTGCTTTCTCCCAATGAACATTACCCAGTTTGATTCCCTGTGCCCAGAGGCACCAAGTTCCACCCAACATTGGGGGGTTGGCCCTCATCGCTTGTGCATGACATCACATGTGCAACACACACGTGTGACGTTGCGTGCGTTGGGAGGAGGCCATCAGGCCTGATGAGGCCCAATGCCAAGGGAAGGCTCGGCTGCCCCCAGCCCTTCAAGATCGGGGAGGGGGTCCAGCCCCAGCCCCACATACTTTGTGGGGGCGCTGAGCATTGCCTTTTCTATGTGCATGCAATGGCTGCCAGAACTGTGTACACCTCAACTTAAACAAAGCTTCTATTTTTGAATATGATGAAAACTGATTTGAAGGAATCAAGCCGGGGTACTTCTCAAGAAGATTGGCTTCAAACACCAGGGGTGAGAGTGTGCTGGAGCCAAGGTAGACAGTAATATATGCAGAGCCTCAGTCAGAATTATGTGGTCACTGAACATAAAACACATTGGGTTGTTCTGAAAGTTTGCCCCCCTTAAGGCTTTCCCCACAGATTTCTGTCCTTCTGCAAAGCTCCACAATCTCCAGAGCCTGTTGCTACCACCATCTTCCTCATGCCATGTGCAGAGGGAATGATAAAACCAGGCTGTTCTGTCACATTGCAGTACATTGGGAGATGCATCATCATAAAACATGCACAAGCAAATGCAGAAGAGAGAAATGCAGCATATTGGATATCTGGAAAAGAAATCTGGTTTTTCTTACTCCCAGGAGGAATACATCTCTATGTTTTGTTAAACATTTAAGGAACTGTAATCAGCGGCATTTGACATCCTGGAAAATCAGTAAAATCTATAAAAGAGGAGGTGGTAAATGACAATTCTGGCACTCTGATAGAGGAGGATTCCATAGTAGTAAACACTCTTGGCAAAATATTTTGTTCAGAGTCGCTCCTCTATATTTGGGGTGTTGCTCAAAGCAGCTAGAGCAACATTACCCAAGGCTTAACAAAGTTTGGCATCTCTGTAATCTAGGTAAGGAGAAAGTCTGTTATAAATGAGTTAACAATTATCAAATAACCTGTAAATGTAGAGGTCCCTTTCGCAATATATTGTATGAGACTTTCAGAATGGTTTCCAATGCAGACAATGGACATATGAATTTGGTATGATGATGTTTCCAATATGATATGGTTTACTATAATTTGTCATTATAGTAAAGAAGATGCCTTACTCCCGGAGAATTATAGATGTCTAAAATCATGGCCTAATTTTACAGCTGCCCCTTACTTATCTAATATCACTAACAAAGCTTATGAGGCAATGCCCTAAGCGTTGCTGTATGGCAAATTTATGCAGGTACCAATTCATGAGCACCTTCGCCCTTGCATGTCTAACAAGGTAGAATCTGTCACTCACATTCTTTTATTTTGTGAATTTTATAGTGAAGAACGAGCTCAACTTATTTTACCCCTTTTATCAAAATTTACACCCTTACAATATTATTTGCAATTTCCCCCCGAAATCTTATGGAAATTCCTTCTGGAAGATTCCTCAAGCCCAGTGTCATATGACATGGCCAAATTCTGCACTTTAGCTATTAAGAAATGTAAATCCCTTCTATTGAATGACACATTGCAAATTCCTTTTGTGCAATTGTTCTATTTCTGGTGATGTTATTGCTGATATTCTTTTGTTTGGAATTATGATATTCTGTATTGCTGGCTTTTGCTGTAATAAAAATTGAACTTGAACTTGAACTTGGTTTACTATAATTTATGTTACTGGTTGTTCTTCATTTGTAAAGTTTGCATTCTGATAACACCAATGTGATCTGCAACACAATTGTTGCAGTATCTCTTCCCATCCCAAGAGATGTGTTTCTGTTGAAGACAGAAGGCCTCCTGTCATCAGTAAACATCCAGACCAACAGTGGCTGGATCTAGACACATTAAAAAAAAAAGAAACATTTCAGGGAAACATGTTCTAAACCTCATAACAGTAAGTCATGTGCCGAAAGATGGAACTCTACAGCGCCATCTGGTGTCACTGTGTTATAACACATTTAAAACCCTTTTTTTCCTGATGTAGCTGAGTTCAAAGTCAGGCTCAAGCAATTATGAGGGTGCTGAGGGTAGGCCAGCCTTTTTATGTTGTCCTTGAGTAAGATCCACTCATCACCTGGGGTTCCATAACTCACCTAATAATAATAAACCGGAAGCCCAATGAGATAAAGTTCCAAAACCATAAAAAGTAGTTTAGGTCTTGGATAAAAAGAAAAATGAAAGGCTTCATAATTCACTGTGCACATGGATATGGAACAATGACCCACTGTGGGGTTTCAATCTTTTCTATGAAATGTAATCTCTTTTCTTTCTTTCTTTTTAAAATAATTTTTATTAATTTTCAATTACAAAAATCCAGTGTATGCCGCATTGTATCAATATCAAATTACCATTCCAACTCCAATATCAATCAATTAAAAAGCCAATTACAGTGCTCCCTCGATTGACGAACTTAATCCGTTCCGAATGCACATTCATAGGTCGAAAAGTTCGGAAGTCGAAACGCGGTTTCCCATAGGAAAAAAAAATATTTGAAAAAATTCGTAAGTCGAAAAAAACCGCATTTAAAGCCGCCAACGGTTTCTGTTCAGATGTAGAAAAATTCGTAAGCGTGCGGCCATTTGTCCCGTTCGTAAGTCGGAACCTACGGATGTCGAGTAATTCATAAGTCGAGGGACCACTGTACACATTTTAGATGCCCCCCATGTGCTAGATTTCAAGGTAAGATAATTTCATTTAATTCTGCTTCCAGAGACTTATTTAATCCAATAACATTTCAATCTCCATCATAATCCCTTATACAACAGTTACAATGTTTTTAACTTCCATTCGTATTAACACGTTTAATAATCTATATTCCTGCAAGTGAAATTCTATGTCCTTTATTGTTCCTGTGTGTGACATTTTATATTTGTGTCAATTTATTTTGTCCATATTGTTTCTTTTTGTCCTGATAAAACATATCTTCATTCTTCCTGGTTACCATCATGCCTTGCGCAGCAACGCTGTTTCCACTGTCTCTCTTTCTGGAGAGTGAGGCTCTAATTACAACTGCATCATTGTCCCAGGCTTTTTTGAGACTAGGAAATGGGTAATCTGGCACCCTGCCAAAGCCTTGGCACGTCTTCAAAGTCTTATCTCTTCTCTGCTAAAGCAGCGATACAGTGAAAATTAACTCAATTGTTTAAAATCCATTTCATTACTATATTCCCGTTCTCTTTTATTTTCTCTTGACATTAAAACTTTTTAGCATTCGGGGGGGGGGGTTGTCGAGTCATTTATGTAACAAAAAAGATACAGTGGTACCTCTACTTACGAATTTAATGCGTTCCGAACACACATTTGTAAGTCGAAAAAATTTGTAAGTCGAATCCCATAGGAATGCATTGGGAGAAAAAATTCGTAAGTCGAAGCAACCCTATCTAAAAATTCGTAAGTAGAAAAAATCCTATCTAAACCGCATCCAAGATGGCGGACGGAGCTCCATTTGTAAGTAGAAAAATTCATAAGTAGAGTTATTTGTAAGTAGAGGTACCACTGTATATATAAAAAGGAAGCTGAAGTCTCCCCCCACCACGTACCATCTTTTGCATCAAAGGAAGCCTTCTTTCCAGTTCAAATCTTTACACCTTTGTAGCTGTTTCAACTTGGCAGTTTTTGATCTTGTCCCATCATTACTAGCACGCGTCTGTACAATAATCCTAATTAAACTCTTAATAAACAGAAGAACCGCTGTTTCTTAATAGTGGCGTTGGAGGGTTGCCAAAGGGCAAAGTGCTTTTGCACTCAGCACCTCCCTGCCTCCCACATTTCATATCAGAGCAAAAGCCAGGTACCGAGACGATCTGTGAGTGAAGCTCCTTCCCCCCCAACTCCCAATCATCTTTCTTTGTTCCTTCACCAACGATCTCACGTTGTCATGGGAGCTGCGCCATTAAGGCAACCAAAACCGGAAGCCTTATGAGATATAACCTCGATGTGAATATCATTGCAGCCATGCGGCCCAGTGCTTACTCCAAAGCCAGTCCTGTTTTCTTCCAACAGGATTCAGTAGAATTTACTTCCAGCAAGCATGCTTCATATTGCAGCCATATAATATATATTAGTTTTCCAAATTATAACAAATTGATCCTAATTATTAAGATTTAATACAATTCAAAAAATAATAATTAGGTTTCCCGCTCCTGATACAAACATATGTCCATTGCTTCCTCATGATGCCACTTCATTCTTCTTTAATCACCTTCTCATCCTTCTATTAATTTTAATCCATTTTCAAAGCTGATCTTTCTTCCAATCAGCACCTTTGTTGTTTTGCAAACATATAAATATTAATTTCATGCATATAGTCCTTCCAGCACTCTGTTCCCAGACCTGGAGTGTAGAGATAATTGATTGCCACCGTCCTTTGTCCATTCACATTCCACTCCTTTGAAAACATTCCTTCCATTGTTCAAGGACTTGCTGGGCTATAAATAACTCCCCGACAAGATGCCTGCTCCGCCATTTATCTCCGCCATTAAAATTCTGGGGATAATTTCCCTCAGCCCACAGTTAAAAAAACAAAGTAACATATATAAGCTCCTGCCAGGTGTAATTGTCCTTCACCTTGCCAAATTCCTCTCTCCTCCACTCCTGGCTCAGTCCAAAGATGATTTGAACTGCGTCCATTCAACCTCGGTCAAAAGGGGAGGGTATGGAAAATCCTTGCAACAGCCGGAACAGAAGGGGGAGGCAAGGTAATGTTTGCAATTTCATGATTTCCAAATGGTCTTTTTTTTTCTTGACCTCCCCTGCAAAATGAAAGAATCGTGTGCAGTCGTTATGATGTTATTTTGTCTGATACTGCGGGAAAGAAAGGGGAGCCACTGATTTATGCTCTACAAAGGGTTTTACAATTTTTTTTCATATTGCAGCCTTAAACATCTAAAACAGGGTTTCCCAAACGTGCGTCTCCAGCTGTTTTTTGGACTACATCCCCCTTCATCCATGACCACTGGTCCTGCTAGCCAAACCATTGGAGAGCTACAGCGCCTGTTGAGGTATGTTTTATTTCAGTTGGGGCAGATGAAAGTGTCTTCAGTTGGCACCTTAGCATTTCTTCTCCCTGCACTCTTCCTACTTAGCATTCCTTGTCCGTCTGTCTCCAGGCTCTGTGGTTGCCTGCAAAGGATTCCCACATGGCAGGGTTAATGTTGCCAGTCTTCATGTCACATTTGCAGTCATCTTTATGACGCAGAGTTGGTCTGCCAACAGGCCTGGTGCCTGAATACAGCTCCCCATGGAGCACGTCCTTAGGGGTCCTGCCATCTTCTAGTCTGTGTACACGATCAAGCCAGAGTAGACATCACTGAGACAGGAGTGTGAACATGCTGGGAATGTGAGCTTGGAAGAGCTCATCTTTGTTTGAGACTCTGTCCTGCAACCTGATGCCCAAAGTCTTCCTTACATCCACCAGACGCGGCATCTCAATGCCTTCCGTATGCACTGTGTCAGGAAAAAGGAACAAAAGATCCCGAATTAAAGAGGAGTATACCATTGTAACATAAGACAGGATAGCCATAGACCTAAATGCAATTACTAGGTAAAGGTAAAGGCGCCCCTGACCATCAGGTCCAGTCATGTCCGACTGGGGTTGCGGCGCTCATCTCGCTCTATAGGCCGAGGGAGCCGGCGTTTGTCCGCAGACAGCTTCCAGGTCATGTGGCCAGCATGACAAAGCTGCTGCTGGCGAACCAGAGCAGCGCACGGATATGCCGTTTACCTTCCCGCCGGAGTGGTTCCTATTTATCTACTTGCACTTTGATGTGCTTTCGAACTGCTAGGTGGGCAGCAGCTGGGACCGAGCAACGGGAGTTCACCCCATTGCAGGGATTCGAACTGCCAACCTTCTGATCAGCAAGCCCTAGACTCTGTGGTTTAACCCACAGCGCCACCTGGGTCCCTTTTACAATTACTAGTATTAACATTTACATACGTATCAGATGGCTAAGGGTTTCCTTATGATTCTTCTTTAAAAAATTATTCTACAATTCTTCTGGCAGAAGGTACCCTACTTTCCCATCTATAAGATGCCCTCTTGTATAAGACGCCCCCTATTTTGGGGGGGGGACTCAAATTTAAGAAATTGGGGGGGGAGATGGCTCAGAGTTGTTGAGCTTTGGGGGGGATTGATCAGAGTTTTACAGCTTTTGGGGGGCAAATTGCCAAAAAATCGCCCACTTGCCACAGCAACAGCCAATCACAAACAGACCCTTCCCCAGCAAAGTGTCTCTTACCCGACTAATAAAAGCTGTCTGCTGGCAATCACGCGCGTCCCAGAACAGCAGCTGCCAATCGCGGCACCGATAGCCAATCCATAGCCGCATTTGCTGCAGAAACAAATCACCAACCCAATTAGAGAAGCAGCAGCCAACCCAAAGCAGCCCTTCCAGCAGCCAACAATCGTCGCTGACAAGCTCCTGCTCGCAGCTGCAGCCAACCACCCGTCCACTCCATTCACTATCCATGTATAAGACGAGGCACGTTTTTGAACATAATTTTAGAGTAAAAAAACCTCGTCTTATACACGGAAAAGTATGGTATATACTTTATTCTTTGGATCCAGGACATTTCCAGTAGAATTATTGCTTTCTTCATTTTCACGTGCATTCTGTGCTGTAATTATTAGAAAGCACAAATCTGGTGACTGCAGCAAGGACTCCTTTGATTCATTGGAGTATTAATTTCTTACCTCTCAGCTGTTCCTGATTCCTTTCAATCTAGATGAAAACACCTGGGCTGTTAAAATTCCTGTAGACAAATCTACAAATCTTGGCTTCATAAGGCAGTCGGATTGACTTCATGGATTGTCTTCAATATTTTTAAATATAATCTTTCCCTCTCAAGTATTCATTAGATGCAGCGACAGCTGGTGTTGATTGGAGCTGGCAGAAAGGAGGACAGTGCAGAGATCAGTCTGTTGAAGGCAGGTGGGACCTGGACAATGGAGGAAGCAGAAGTGTCACAAAGGGGGGGACAGTCGGGCAAGATGAAGTATGGATAAGCTCTCTAGAAAGAGAGCAAAGCTGAGGGGGGTGATTAGTGTGGTTAATGGATGAAAGAAAGAAAAAGGCTAAGATAGAGGCTAAATACTGGGGGCTAAGAGATGGCTGGTTATGGGTCTCAGCTGTCTAGAACATACACCAGAAGAACAGAGAGTGTGATGATTTTAGCATGGCTGATGCCAAAATAGAGATTAGGCTGTTGTGGGGGGTTGGCTTGCTGGGTGGTCTGTTTCATCCTTGGGCATCCCCACTAGGCTCCCCTGATTAGGTGAAGAGTAGCCACTGGATGATACTGTATCCTTAAAGAATGGACGCATTACAGCTCCTTTAAAATTGGAAATTCCTTTTCAAACTGCATTATGCTAAACCTCTGATTACGAAATTGTTTCTTGTTCCTACAGATATCTTTGTAGTTGTCTGAGCTCTCTCTTCGAAGAATGGGCAGATTACAGTTCTTTTTAATGCAGAAATCCGCTTTCCAATCTGCAGAGACGTTACTAAATGGTCAAAGAAGTATGTACATGTTATAGATTTCTCGAGAGATTGGTCAGCCAGTAAGGAAAAATGACCTATACAAGTGACCTGCTTTAGACCTACCTGCATGCTGGCAATGCCCATCTGTGATGTTTTGTGCTTCTCTTCTTAAAGCAGTGCAGCACCTGTCTCTTACCTCTAAGAAGGAATTACTACTCTTGTTGTTCTTGAAGTTGAAAAGAAGCTCAACTTAATTATCCCAAATATTATTGAAATCATTCCACCTTCATCATTTCATTGGTGGGGTATATGAGCGGTATTGCTGTTTGAAGCTTGACCAGTCACCTATCTGAGTGTACCTAAAATCAGACAAATAAGAAAGAATTCAGGAGTCTTAAGCAGATAAACTGAAGTTTTAAGCTGTTGTATCTTACGGATTTTTACTCCTTGGGCTAATTTTCTTTTGTTTCCTCCCACTTACATTTCCTCCACTCAACTTACATTTCTTACATTATCCCAGACCTCTGGATATGAAATTATTTCTTGATCCTCCAGATATCTTTGTGGTGGTGTCTTTGAAGAATGGGCAGATTACAGTTCTGTTTAATGCAGAAAATCCCCTTTCCACTCTGCAGAGAAGTTGCTAAATGGTCAAATAAGTATGTACATGTCATAGATTTTTCCAGTGATTGGTCAGCCAGTGAGGAAAAATGACCAATACATGTAACCTCCTTTAGACCTACCTGCATGCTGGTGATGCCCACCTGTGATGTTTTGTGCTTCTCTTCTTAAAGCAGTACAGCACCTTTCATTTCTTCTGTCACATATTAGTTCTTATTAGTTTCTTTCTTCCTTAATCCTACTGAAAACAAGGCTTTTCCCTAAGCTTTTCAACTCTTTTTTTCAAGAATAAACAGATGGTAGATCTTTTTCAATTGGAAGGTCCACTTCCCACCTGCAAAAAAGCCACTGGGTGATCAAATAAACATTTTAGGATTCTCAAGACAGAGCAACACATTCAGTTTCTTCCATCACATCAGATTATTTAAACTTAGTTTCTTTCCTCTTTGTTTGTTTTTTAATGATGGCTTTATGCTCTACAACTCTCTTTCAAGGATAGATTACAGTTCCTGTTAATTGGGAAGATCCCTTTCAAATCTGCATAGAAATATCCAAATGATCAAATAAATGTTTGTCTGTTTGTAGATATTTCCAGTGATTAGGCTGAATAGATAAAGAAAAAGAAGCGAAGAAGTTCCTTTCTTTTCAATATAGAAAGTACCTCTTAAAGACTTACCATGCCAGTGAGGTTCACTTCTCTGTTCTTAATGCATGTTATTATATTCCTTACCTCATATCATGTTTTTGTTCATTTGTTATGGATCTGTTGCTTTCTTAAGCTTGCCATAAACTAGATTCCATTACTTTCCAAGACAAATCCTCAAAGGTCTTTATTGCTGCCAGTGTTGCTGTAGTTTTCTGCCCTGTATATGTTTGTAGGCCGTGGTATTATCTTCACTAGGGAATTATCTGCCCCCGGGTACGCCTATGAGGCCATGGTATTATCTTCCCTGGGGAATTATCAGCATCAGCATCTCTGAATCAATTCCTAAGTTCTCAAAGCAATTTCACACCATAATAAAAAACATATAGAAGAACAGTTAAAAGAATTGTATTTAGGAAAAAAAATTCAAATCCAATACAGATATCGACTAGGATTTATTTATTTTTAAGTATTATTTCCCCCTTTGTAACAAGCCTTGACAAAGTAATATTTAGGAAGCCAGGCAAATAAATGAACTGATATGGTGTGGCGTTTGGAGGCTAAATTGCTCACCTCGTGCTCTGGATTGCTTCACCTCAGTCCCCTTCAGAATATGCCATTTCTTGTACTAGAACTGAAAGATGTTTCTTACCTCTCAGATCGAAGTCCTGCTCTTGTTTGGTGAATTTGAAAAGAAGCCCAACTTAATTTATGATCCCAAATATTATTGAAATCATTCCACCTCCATCATTTCATTGGTGGGGCATACGAGCAGTAGTGTTGTTCATAGATTGACTAGTCTTCTCTCTGAGTGTCCCTAATATCAGTCAAATAAACAAGAAAGCAGGAGTCTTAAACAGGCAAGCTGAAATTTTAAGCTGTTGTATCTTACGGATTTTTACTCCTTGGGCTAATTTTCTTTTGTTTCCTCCCACTTTCTTTCCCCAATCTTTCCCTTCATTGAATTTACATTTCTTACATTATGCTAGACCTCTGTTTATGAAATTGTTTCTTGATCCTCCAGATATCCTTGTGATGGTGTTTTTGAAGAATAGGCAGATTACAGTTCTGTTTAACGCAGACAATTCCCTTTCCATTCTGCAAAGAAGTTACTAAATGGTCAAATAAGTATGTACATCTCGTAGATTCTTCCAGTGATTGGTCAGCCAGTGAGGAAAAATGACCAATACAAGTGACCTCCTTTGGACCTACCTGCATGCTGGTGATGTTTTGTGCTTCTCTTCTTAAAACAGCGCAGCACCTTTCATTTCTTCTGTCACATATTAGTTCTTATTAGTTTCTTTCTTCCTTGATCCTACTGAAAACTATGCTTTTCCTTAAGCTTTTCAACTCTTTTTTCGAGAATAGACAGATGATAGATCTTTTTCAATTGGAAGGTCCATTTCCCACCTGCAAAAAAGCCACTGGATGATCAAATAAACATTTTCACATTGTCAGTTTCTCCAGTGATTGAACAGGTCAGCCAGCAAATAAAAGGATACGTATTTGCAATAGCCCATTTGGTCTTACCTGCGTGGCGGTAACACTTACCTGAGAAATTTTATGCTTCTCAAGACAGAGCAACACATGCAGTTTCTTACATCATATCACATTATTTAAACTTAGTTTCTTTGCTGTTTGTTTGTTTGTTTGTTTTAATGATGGCTTTATGCTTTCCAACTCTCTTTCAAGGATAGATTACAGTTCCTCTTAATTGGGAAGATCCCTTTCAAATCTGCATAGAAATTTTGAAATGATCAAATAAATCTTTGTCTCTTTGTAGCTGGCTCCAGTGCTTAGGCTGAATAGACAGAGAAAGAAAAAGAAGCCAAGAAGTTGCTTTCTTTTCAATATAGGAAGTACCGCTTAAAGACTTACCATGCCAGTGAGGTTCACTTCTCTGTTCTTGATGCATGTTATTCTATTCCTCACCTCATATCGTATTTTTGTTCATTGGTTATGGTTCTGTTGCTTTCTTAAGCTCGCCATGAACTCAATTCCATAACTTTCCAAGACAAATCCGCAAAGGTCTTTATTGCTGCCAGTGTTGCTGTAGTTTTCTGCCCTGTGTGTATACATATATGTTTGTAGGCCATGTTATTATCTTCACTGGGGAATTGTCAGCATTTAGGAAGCCAGGCAAATAAATGAACTGATACGGTGTGGCGTTTGGAGACTAAATTGCTCACCTCGTACTCTGGATTGCTTCATCTCAGTCCCCTTCAGAATATGCCATTTCTTGTGCTATAACTGAAAGATGTTTCTTACCTCTCAGATGGACTAGTCTTCTTACCTCTCAGATGGACTAGTCTTCTCTCTGAGTGTCCCTAATATCAGTCAAATAAACAAGAAATCAGGAAGCTGATTTCTTCAGAAGCTGAAGTTTTAAGCTGTTGTATCTTACGGATTTTTACTCCTTGGGCTAATCTTCTTTTGTTTCCTCCCACTTTCTTCCACACCAAACTTTCCCTCCACTCAACTTACATTTCTTACATTATCCCAGACCTCTGGTTACGAAATTATTTCTTGAACCTCCAGATATCTTTGTGGTGGTGTCTTTGAAGAATGGGCAGATTACAGTTCAGTTTAATGCAGAAAATCCCCTTTCCACTCTGCAGAGAAGTTGCTAAATGGTCAAATAAGTATGTACATCTCATAGATTTCTCCAGTGACTGGTCATCCAGTAAAGAAAAATGAAATGACCTATACAAGTGACCTCCTTTAGACCTACCTGCATGCTGGTGATGCCCATCTGTGATGTTTTGTGCTTCTCTTCTTAAAGCAATGCAGCACCTTTCATTTCCTTTGTCACATATTAGTTCTTACTAGTTTCTTTCTTCCTTGATCCTACTGAAAACAAAGCTTTTCCTTAAGCTTTTCAACCCTTTTTTAGAGAATAGACAGATGATAGATCTTTTTCAATTGGAAAGTCCATTTCCCACCTGCAAAAAAGCCACTGGATGATCAAATAAACATTTTCACATTGTCAGTTTCTCCAGTGATTGAACAGGTCAGCCAGCAAACAAAAGGATACGTATTTGCAATTGCTCCTTTGGACTTACCTGCATGGCGGTAACACTTACCTGAGAGGTTTTATGCTTCAGTTTCTTAAATCACATCGGATCATTTAAACTTCATTTCTTTGCTGTAGTGTTTTTTTAAAAGATGACTTTTTGCTTTGCAACGTTCTTTCAAGGATAGATTACAGTTCCTGTTAATTGGGAAGATCCCTTTCCAATCTGCATAGAAATATATAAATCATCAAATAAATGTTTGTCTGTTTGTAGATCTTTCCAGTGATTAAGCTGAATAGACTGGGAAAGAAAAACAAGCCAAGAAGTTGCTTTCTTTTCAATATAGAAAGTACCTCTTAAAGACTTACCATGCCAGTGAGGTTCACTTCTCTGTTCTTGATTCATGTTATTATATTCCTCACCTCATATCATGTTTTTGTTCATTTGTTATGGATCTGTTGCTTTCTTAAGCTTGTCATAAACTAGATTTCATAACTTTCCAAGACAAATCCTCAAAGGTCTTTATTGCTGCCAGTTTTGCTGTAGTTTTCTGCCCTGTATATGTTTGTAGGCCGTGGTATTATCTTCCCTGGGGAATTATCAGCATCAGCATCTCTGAATCAATTCCTATGAAAGTTCTCAAAGCAATTTCACACCATAATAAAAAACATATAGAAAAACAGTTAAAACAATTGTATATAGAAAAACGATTTCAAATCCAATACAGATACCGACTAGGATTTATTTATATTTAAGTATTATTTAGCCCTCTGTAAGCAAGCCTTGACAAAATAATGTTTAGGAAGCCAGGCAAATAAATGAACAGATACTGTGTGGCGTTTGGAGACTAAATTGCTCACCTTGTGCTCTGCATTGCTTCATCTCAGTCCCCTTCAGAATATGCCATTTCTTGTACTAGAACTGAAAGATGTTTCTTACCTCTCAGATGGAAGTCCTGCTCTCGTTGTTCTTGAATTTGAAAAGAAGCCCAACTTAATTTATTATCACAAATGTTATTGAAATCATTCCCCCTCCATCATTTCATTGGTGGGGCATACGAGCAGTAGTGGTGTTCAAAGATTGATCAGTCTTCTCTCTGAGTGTCCCTAATATCAGTCAAATAAACAAGAAATCAGGCGCCTTAAGCAGGCAAGCTGAAGTTTAAAGCTGTTGTATCTTACGGATTTTTACTCCTTGACATAGCTGCCAAGTTATCCCTTTTTTTAAGGGATTTTCCCTAATGCTGAATAGGCTTCCTCACGAGAAAAGGGAAAACTTGGCAGCTATGCTCCTTGAGCTAATTTTCTTTTGTTTCCTCCCACTTACATTTCCTCCACTCAACTTATATTTCTTACATTATGCTAGACCTCTGGTTATGAAATTATTTCTTGATCCTCCAGATATCTTTGTGGTGGTGTCTTTGAAGAACGGGCGGATTACAGTTCTGTTTAATGCAGAAAATCCCCTTTCCACTCTGCAGAGAAGTTGCTAAATGGTCAAATAAGTATGTACATCCCATAGATTTCTCCAGTGACTGGCATAGCTGCCAAGTTTTCCCTTTTCTCGCGAGGAAGCCTATTCAGCATAAGGGAAAATCCCTTTAAAAAAGGGATAACTTGGCAGCTATGGTGACTGGTCATCCAGTAAGGAAAAATGACCTATACAAGTGACCTCCTTTAGACCTACCTGCATGCTGGTGATGCCCATCTGTGATGTTTTGTGCTTCTCTTCTTAAAGCAGTGCAGCACCTTTCATTTCGTATGTCACATATTAGTTCTTGTTTCATTCTTCCTTGATCGTACTGAAAACAAGGCTTTTCCCTAAGCTTTTCAACTCTTTTTTCGAGAAAAGACGGATTATGGAACTTCTTCAATTGGAAGGCCCATTTCCTATCTGCAAAAAAGCCACTGGATAATCAAAAAAACATTTTCACATTGTCAGTTTCTCCATTGATTGGGCAGGTCAGCCAGCAAACAAAAGGATACGTATTTGCAATTCCTCCTTTGGACTTACCTGCATGGCGGTAACACTTACCTGAGAAGTTTTATGCTTCAGTTTCTTACATCACATCAGATTATTTAAACAAAATTTCTTTCCAGTAGTGGTTTTTTTTTAATATGACTTTTTGCCTTCCAACGCTCTTTCAAGGATAGATTACAGTTCCTTTTAATTGGGAAGATCCCTTTCAAATCTGCATAGAAATATCCAGACTATGCCATTTATTGTGCTAGAACTGAAAGATGTTTCTTACCTCTCGAATGGAAGTCCTGCTCTTGTTTGGTGAATTTGAAAAGAAGCCCAACTTAATTTATTATCCCATATATTATTGAAATCATTCCACCTCCATCCATTCATTGGTGGGGCATACGAGCAGTAGCGCTGTTCAAAGCTTGACTAGTCTTCTCTCTGAGTGTCCCTAATATCAGTCAAATAAACAAGAAATCAGGATCTTAAGCAGACAAGCTGAAGTTTTAAGCTGTTGTATCTTACGTATTTTTACTCCTTGGGCTAATTTTCTTTTGCAAGCTCATGCTCTAAACCCTGTCCCCGGTGCCCACCACACCCCCAATAGATGTGACATGTCAACAATGTTTGGGTTTAAATTAGGCCACTACTTTATTTATTTTCAGGTGTAGGGACCTTGGCTTAGGCCTTGGAAGGTATGCCTCTCATACCCAACAGCAGCTGAAGATGTGCAGGGCAATCAGGTGTTGCGGGAGGGGACTGGAAAGCATGAACTTACCCAGCTTGCCCTCCCACTTCACCTAGCTGGGAATTTGACCAGTAAAATTCCGCTGCTGTAGGCCAGTAACTGTAGGCCAGTAATTGCTGTAGGCCAGTAACTCCCATGATAAACCCTTTAACGGGCCCTGCAAATGACAATAAACTGCCCCGACTCACAGATAGACTCTAGAATACCAACCAAGGCCCAAAACTGCCAAAGTTGTGATGAAATGCTACAGGGAAGGCGAAACCTGCCAATGCAGGGAAATTCCTTCCCAGTTCTGAATACAGCAACCACCTTACGACCATAGCAGCACCCGCTGACCTGTAAAGCAAGCAGTTAGCCTGCAAAAGATCATGTTATATGTAGGGAGGGTTGGTTGGGTGGGTGAACCTGAAAGGAGAACAAGTGAACCTGGGCCAAGACACACCAACCCCTTATGCTGGCCCTCGCCCCTCCCCCAGCCGGCTGCCTATAGGCCTGCCAAGATGGGGGCAGGGCGATGGCCTCCCTGGAACAAAGGTGGGTGGCTCACCTATCCCAGGAGCCCGCACGGTGTCGCAAACCCCGCCCCCCCCCAAGCGAGGGGGTGAGCGGAAATTGTTCCCTGCCATTTTGTTTCCCCACGCTTTCCCTCCATTGGAGCAGCATCCGTCTGCTCCCATGAGATCCTTCCTCATCCACTACATCACTGAAACTGCCCACAGAGCTTGACCCATCACCAAGAGAACAATGAGTGCATCATAGTAGAAGTTTCATCACAATCGCCCTTTCCACATGGGGTTAGTGGGAGGCTAGCTGCCATCCCCTTTGACAGATGGAGCTGGCTGGCATCTCTTACAACCTTTCTATACCAGTTCAGTCTTGGGAAATGTGATTTTGTGAGAGTGGTGAAGACTAGGGCTTTTTTCAGCTGGAACTCACCAGAACTGAGTTCCGACAGCTCTTAAGCGTTGCTATAGGAACGGGGCTTGTAGCTGTGCTACAAAAAGTTCAACAACTTCGGCACTCCTAGGGTTGTCCATCCCAAAAAGGTGAAAGTTCCTGCACCTATTTTTCTAGGGAAAAAGTACTGGTGAAGACTTATCTGTTAAAACCATTAGGTCACACACACATCAGAACCACAGTTCCCAAGATTCTATACGGAGAGAGAACCATGTGAAGCCTATAGGATGAGCCCGTAGCCTGTGAGATGTAATCATCTGAGAGCATTCAAGGACAACATTCCTTGTTTTCCTAGAGTGGACATGCAAGGGAATGTTTGGTCCAGCCAGTCAAAACTTCCTGTTACACCTAGCTGGAGCATCCTTCCTTGCATGTGACTGGTGGGAGGCCATGACCTTTCTGGGGCAGTGGAATTATTCCCCCATATGGGCTAGATCCACATGTACATATTTGGAACTAAGTCTACCTTCAGGGATCCAACTGTGAACTGATGTAAGTAAACTTCTTTTATTGACTTTGAATAAGATTGTGGTGTCTTTATTCTTTTAAGAGGGATTCAAGGGAACTTACCAGGAATGCACAATTCAATCTGAGACAGACTGAATTGTATAATAGTGAGACAGACACGAGCTTGCAACCAGCTATCTGCTGTGCATGTAAAAGGGGAATGTAAACTCTGCTAAGTAAAGAAACTCGCTAACACAAGTTAGGAAGGATATTAATAAACAATATATCCTCTCCTGCCACCCTGAACATTCCCACACAGCCTGCCAGACCTCCCCATTTGGACCAAGCCACACTCCCCTGCCAGTCACCTGACATCATATGCGATGGGTGCCTGTATTTTCATATACCTGGTAGCCTAATCAATATTATTCCACTGCTATCAAATCACTGGCTGTATCCTCCTCGCCCGGCCTCTGTAACCAACACAGCATGCCTCCAGGCTTGCCACATTTTGTGGGAGGGATTCACACACACACACTGGGAAATTTAGGTTTGTGCAATCCAATTGGTTTAAAGTGCTCTTCCTGCACAACAAATTCATTTAAAGAAAAGAAAACACGGTTAGGAAAATGGGTGGGAAATGTACTGAAAAGTGTAGGGTGGGGAAAAAAGTTTAATGAAAAGATGTGTAAACACCACACGGGCAAATTGGGATGAATTAAGGATGAGTGTTCATTGTCCTGTAATTTCTCTGCAAGCACATCAGGGTGAATGCTCAACAAACAGGTCACCTGGAGGAGCCTACCGTTACTTCCTGCCTCCATTTTTGGTGGTCTTTATCTTGGTCATTTTTTGTGTTTGTGTTATGTCGTGGGTGCAGATTTCAATACATAACAGTTTGCCTCTCCTCTCTTCCAATTTGTGTGCCATTCAAGCAATTCCACTTTCTGCCTCATAACTCCAATTTCAACATCACCAAAGCACAAGTTGTTTCCCCCCCCCCAGTGGATTCTTATCAGCCCGAAATATTTCCTGGTCAGCAGTAGTGGAATCTAGCTGGTTTTGAAGTCTATGTCGAGTCCCCAAACCCAGCTCTGCAACACCACTTGCATCCTTTCCCTCCGGCCATTATAGATTTCCACTTTTCTGCCTTACACAGCAATCTGGTTGCACATATTATCTTTCTCTTCGTAGAAACTCTGTCGTGCCAAAGATCTAATTGAGCCATAAACTGTTTCCAGTTGACAGAAGCATGGCAGGTTTCTAGTGTTGCTCTTCCTCCGCTGGATTTAATTAGGAGCTGCGTGTATATTGCACTCAAAAAAATTGAACGCATTTAACAATGGAACAAAATGCTCTGGTGTTCTCTCTTTTGGCATTTCTATTATGCTCTTCAGCAGTGCTTCATTTCTCCCTCCCCATTCCACCACCGTTTTCCTGCTCGCACCCACAACCCCCTCCTCCACCACTTGCCTGCCCACTTTCTTACTTCCTGCCCCCGACACCTTTGCCTGACGCCGCTTCTTGTGGCAACAGGCAGGGCCTCCCAGAGGCAGTTTGTTGGTTGGTTGGTTGGTTTTGCTTTTAAATTATGCTTTACCATACTTACTTACATCTGTACATCATAAACATAAATTCATTGTTGTCAATAAACTGAATTGTCGAAAATCACATAAAGTACAAACACTTTTAACAATAATTTTTCTTCCAAAGTGTCTGACCTCCCGTCCTTTCCATGTTTCATTCATTTTAAACCTGTTGCATAAACTTGTGTACTTGTTTGGTCATAAACTAAAGACATCTATGTCATTTTCCTTTTGCGTGAATTATTTACAGAGGTTGTTCAAAGGCTGCTGCCGAGTTTAAATGATAGCAACTGCTCTTGAGGTAATTCTTGAAAACTTCCCCATTTGAAATAAACTCCTGCTTAGGCTTGTCTTTGATCTTTTCAGAAAGATTATGCAGTTCGGCATATTCTAACTCCTGGAGGCATGTAACTTAAAGAGGGTGTGCTCTGTTGCACTAGCATGGAGAAGCACATGGCCTCCATGTTCTGATCAGTGTGTGTTCTCCATTTTGTATGTTGCTGTGTGTTTGGAGAAGTGACTGCTTAGTCACAGCTAGGGTTGCCAGACTCAATAGAGGACAGGACTTCTGTGCCTTTAATTGCCCTGCTCTCTTTTGAGTCTGGAAACCTTAAAAGAGAAACCAGCAGACCCTTTGATTAATTTCCAAGCAAAGGGTCTGCTGGTTTCTCTTTAAGGTTTCCAGACTCAAAAGAGAGCAGGGCAATTAAAGGCACAGAAGTCCTGTCCTCTATTGAGTCTGGCAACCCTAGTCGCAATCACTTGTTGGGACTAACTTCTTTATGGAATAGTTCTAGTTGTTATGTAACCTAAGCCTGCCTTCAGGGATATGTCTGTGAACCTGAATGAATCGGTGAGTAAACTACTTTCATATCAACGTTAATCAGATTCTTGTGTTTATTCTTTTTAAGAGGGATTATAAGGGATTTTACCAAGAAGGAACCTTTAATAGTAAGACTCAGATGAGTCAGCAACAAGCTCATCGCTGCGTAATTTCAAAAGGGGGATGTTTGGAACTCTGCTAGAATATGGAACTTGCTAGCGCAAGTTAGGAAGGATGTCATTAAATAATATATCCTCTCCCGCCTCCCTAATCATCCCCTCAAGTATGAGCAGTATTTCCAGTTTCTCGAGAAAATGCTTTTAATTGTCAATAAGGAAGTGCCAGTGGGTCAAATACCTTCAGTGCTGTACAATAAAATTTCTATTTACAGTGGTACCTCAACTTACAAACGACTAGACAACCGAATTTTTCAACTTATGAATGGGGCAAATGGCCGCATGTGTATGAATTTCTCGACATCCGAACGGAAACCACGGCGGTTTTAGATAGGGTTATCTAAAACTTATGAATTTTTAGATGGGGTTGCTTCGACTTACGAATTTTTCCGTTTCCAATGCATTCCTATGGGAAATCGCGTTTCCAATGGCGCTTTTCGACTTACGAATTTTTCGACCTTTCGAAGGTGCCTTCGGAATGGATTAAATTCGTAAGTCGAGGCACCACTGTACTTTGATTATCAAACTATGCCACATGGACTACCAATTTCCCATGAGCTTCATTCAGATGGTCTGTGGAAAGCTTGCAGAATAGTCAAGAAAATATGTACACAGTCCTGAAGTTGATTTCCCACCCTAATGACTGAGATTGAGGCTGTTTTGACCAGGGCAAGATTACCAAACAGACAAACAAGAGTTTCAACTTGGGCCCGTGATTTTCATAATACAGTGCTAATGCAAGTCTAAATATTTATTTGTCCAACGGACCTTTCTAAGCAGCCTGGGCCTAGGACCCTTGATATTCATGGTACAGCAATCATTTTTATGATGACTGATACTTAATATTTCTCTCCATCCATTGCATTAGAAGGGAAAGCCTACTGTGATTAAAATACAAATCAAGTATCTGCTTTGGTTTGTAAAACGGCAACAAAATTAAGTGGTGCTTCAACATCTCCAGCAATTTTCAAGTGGTCTGCTGGGGAGAAAGCCTGAGAACCACAAATTTAGATGATGTCTTCAAAATATGTAAAAGTAAAGTACGATTCAGATGTTTGAGCTGTGGGTGCAAGAACTCTGTCGTTTATTTATCCACCTGTATTCTAATCTCAATTTGATTATTTTGCCAGAATGCCATCAACCACATACAAGGAGGATAACCCCGAGGTTTGTAAAATGAAATGAAAACCTTCATAGAGAAAAAGCTAAGAGGAGAAACCCCGCCAAAACAGCCAAACGAAGACTGAGCATGCTTAATGGCCACAGAACGCAGACACTGTTACTTAAGAGAACACATCTTTGTTTGAGACTGTCCTGCCATGTGATGCCCAAAATCTTCCTGATGAAGCACATGTGGAAGTTGCATTGCTCTTGGCAGTTGTATGTTGCCCACGACAAGGGCGTACCCACCATGGGGCAAGTTAGGGCAGCTGCCCTACTCTAGAAGCAGGGCTGGTGGGCAGAGGCGGAGCACAGCCCGGCGGAGCGCGAGTTCGCCATTCCCGCCGCGCTGCGCCCTCCCTCCAGCTCCCCGTCGCGCCCTCTGGCAAGGCCAAGCATGGCGGGGAACCAGAGAGCGCGGCGGGCGGGAACGCTGAACTCGCGCTCCGCTGGGCTGGGCTCCGCCTCCGCCCACCAGCCCTGCTTCTAGGGAGGGGCACAGCCCGGCGGAGCGCGAGTTCGCCATTCCCGCCCACTTTGTGGCCCCTCCCCTTCCGTGCCTTGGCCCCTCCCCTTGCCCCCCCCTAGTTTTGATCCTGGGTACGCCCATGGCCCACGACTTATTTCAATAAATCAGCAGGGAGGAGGGCCACTTATGAAGAACTATTAAGGAAATCAGAAAAGGGATGGAAGTTGAAACCTTATGATGAAATTAAAGAATCCTTGACCGGATGGTTGCAATATCACCAAGTAAATGATGTGTTTATAAATGATTTAAAAAAATAGGTTTTGAAGATAAAAGGTCCAAATTTCAAATAGAATTGTTGGAAGGCAAAACAAAATTGTTGTCAAAAATGTATGATTTGTTGTTAGAATGGTATACGAAGGATGAACTGACAAAAGATGTGATGATAAAATGGGCAAAAGATTTTGGGCATAATATTGAATATGATGCGTGGTTGAAATTATGGAATCAAACATTGAAGTTTACTGCATGCACTGCCTTGAAAGAAAATGTTTTGAAGATGATGTATAGATGGTACTTAACACCAGTAAAATTAGCTAAGATGTATAGGATGAGTAGTAAAACTTGCTGGAAATGTAAAGAGAAGGATGGTGAATTTTACCCTATGTGGTGAACATGCGATAAAATTAAAAGTTTTTGGGAAATGTTATACAACGAACTGAAAAAGATCCTTAGATATACTTTCCCAAAAAAAACCAGAAGCCTTTCTATTAGGACTTATAGGACACGGGATTGTGAAAGAGGACCAAGTACTATTTATGTATGCGACAACCGCGGCTAGAACTTTATTAGCCCAAAAATGGAAAACTCAGGAGTTACCGACGATTGAAGAGTGGCAGACAAAAATGATGGACTATGCGGAATTAGCAAGACTGACTAGCAGGATCCGAAACCAGGGAGAGTCAAAGTTCCAAAAGGAGTGGAGTAAATTTGTGGACTATATGGAAAAGAATTGTAGAAGTTTAAAGACATGAATAAATCCTACGAATTGACTTTAGATAGAAGGAATAAAGAAACTGTAAGACAGAAATGGACAAAAAAAACGACTGGGGGGAGGGAGGGAAGTCAAAGCTTGGCAGAGCAAAGAGAATTGCAATAATTGAGAAGATGTTTTAAAGAAAAATTTTGTGTTTATTATGTTGTGTTTGTTGTTGTTTGTTTTGTTATTTGTGAGATGTGTTTAATTGGAAAATTTAAAAAAAATGCTTTTAAAAAAATCAGCATGCTCATTGTGCAACTCTGGGACACAGTCAGGAGAATACAGTAGGGTAGGAACCTAATATATATCTCAGGTGTAAAATTCAGGGTAAAGAGGCGAGTTTTCACCAAACTCAGGGTTTGTCTACTCGAGAGTAAGCTATGCTGAACTCAGTAGAACTTACTTTCAAGTGAACCCAACTAGGAGTGTTATGGAGAACCATTGTTGAGGTTAAATGGAATTAATAGAACATCTGAGGGGGGAATCTAATTAAAGATCTCATATTCCTGTGATTTCTGTTGTGAGTCTCCTTCGACACCTTTATTGTACAATAATGGCTGGCAACATCTACCCAGAGAGCTTCTTCTCAGTTCAATAAGAGTGCTTTCAAAGCCACAGTGGCTCTTGTGAGCAAGGGAAGTAATGGGACAAAATAGAAAGAGATAAAAAGAAACCCTTTCTTGTCGCTTTCCTCCTGCTTTTCTTTAGCAGGGATAATTAGAAAAGTGAATTTCATCGAATACAGGGCTCATACATGCAGGAGGGGGGCTGGAAACAGAAAAAAGAAACAATCCAATTCTCGGTAGGCCATTATAAAAAGAAATGGCACAGCACTCCAGTCTGAAGAACGACCTCTTGACTGAACATTTTCTTCCTTCTAATTTCCCCTTAAGTGGCAAAGAAGGACTTCTGAATCCACCGCTGGCTTCACAGGCAGACAGATGAGTTAGTAACATGTTGCAGTCTCCAAAGTTTTTGTTTCCTTCAAGGAAGGAAGTGAAATTAGTGGGATGGAAGACCAAGGTAGGCCGTTCCACAGTACATGCTAGATATATGAAACCCTCCTAGGACAATTTGCTGCTTTTTACCAAAGCTAGGGCTACACTGAATACTCCACTTCTGATTCACAACAATACTTGGACTGTGCAAATATTCACATTTTAAAAGTTCAATTTGAGCATTATATATTTGTCCTAGCAAATATATAATTTTTAGAAATCCCACTGGTGAGAAACCGGAGGCATGTAGTTGTTCTGCCTTCTCGTAAAGAGAATACTGGGCTAGATTGGCCTTTAGCCTGATAAAGTGCAACAATTCATTTCATATCTACATATAGGAGACAGGGAATTACTTATAGATCTGGGGTAGGGGACCTTTTTCAGCTCAAGGGACACATTGGGGAGAGTTCAACGTCACACTAAGGTGATTCTTTTGTAAGGGCAAGTGTTTTGGCTTGCCAGAAGGAACAATCCCCACCTCTCCTCAGCTCTCCCATCACCCTACCCCATATGTTGTTGTTGTTGTTGTTTAGTCGTTTAGTCGTGTCCAACTCTTCGTGACCCCATGGGTCATAGCACGCCAGGCACTCCTGTCTTCCACTGCCTCCCACAGTTTGGTCAAACTCATGTTTGTAGCTCCGAGAACACTGTCCAACCATCTTGTCCTCTGTCGTCCCCTTCTCCTAGTGCCCTCAATCTTTCCCAACATCAGGGTCTTTTCCAAGGATTCTTCTCTTGGAGCCTCAGCTTCATGACCTGTCCTTCCAGTGAGCACTCAGGGCTTATTTCCTTCAGAATGGAATATGTAGGGAAGTGTATAGATGCTAGGGGATTGTATATTTATTTGATATTATCCTTCGTTCTTCATGTTTGTGAGTTCAGCAGAGTGCATCCTTTTGCAGCCTAAAAGGGAAGCATGGAGAGGCTAGTTTTAGCCTTTGAGTTTAAGTAATCAGGGTGCTTTAATACAAGGAGATTTGATTCTCCTTGTATCCCCCCTTTTCTCCCCCTTAAAACAATAATTGCACAGACAGTCTTGTAAAAGGGGAAAATTGCATTTGCTCACTCAGAATACTTGTTGAAGAGTAACGGATACGGCAGCCTTGTTCAGGCAGGCTTAAAATGGCAATCCAGTTACAAATACATACTTTCGTCCAGTTTAAAATGAATTCTGAGCGGTGGCTCAGACTTAGCTTATGTTCTTACATTGTTGGAATGAAGTGAAGGAGCAAAGAGGAAGTGCCCAGCCAGGTGAGGAGATTATATGTGGCTATGCCACCCCGATGTCAAGACACAGGGGCAGTGCCTCTCAGAGTTCTCTCGAGCAAATTTACAAGAAAACTGAGCTTCAGGTCCTATCATGTGCCTATCCAGCAAACATGCATTGCGTGGACAGGCGGAGTCCCCCAAACCCCAGGTGACCCCCGAGCGGAATAATGACTCAAGACAACTTGCTGTGGGATTAAAATTGGCCACAACTTTATTAAGATTCAGATGTAGGGAGACCTTGGCTCAGGCATTGGGCGTTTATCCCTCCCAAGTCCCCAGCTGGGGATCTGGGAGACTTCAGGGTTATCCAGAATGTATGGGGGTTGGGCTGGCTCTGGAGAACATATGTTCAAGCAGAGAGGGCCCCCCCCCCCGGTTCGCTGCTGCTGGAGGGGAGAGCAATGTCAACCTTTTGGCGCATGGCCAATGCCTCCCCTCAAGACCCCTTTAACGGAGAACCCTGGTATCACTGCCGCAAAGGGGGCGTGGGTCACTGCTTCACGCCCCTCCCCTTTAGGAAGATAGACTAAAGCAGGGATCAGCAAACTTTTTCAGCAGGGGGCCGGTCCACTGTTCCTCAGACCTTGTGGGGGGCCAGACTATATTTCAGGAGGGGGAATATGAATTCCTATGTCCCACAAATAACCCAGAGATGTATTTTAAATAAAAGGACACATTCTACTCATGTAAAAACATGCTGATTCCCGAACCGTCCACGGGCCGGATTTAGAAGGCAATTGGGCCGCATCCGGCCCCCGGGCCTTAGTTTGGGGACCCTGGACTAAAGGATTCCGCCTAAGGCCTGAAACCACCAATGTTGTGACGTTTTGCTACAGGAAAGGCAAAACCTGCCAATGCAGGAAAATTCCTTTCCAGCCCTTCAACAGCGACCTTGACGTAGCAGCGCCTGCGTACCTGTGGAGAAGAGGTTAACCTGCAAAAGAAGACTTAATTGAGGGAGTGGAGGGTGGGAGAAGCTCTGGAGCCGACTGCCACTTCCCAGGTAAGCTACACCTTCTGTTTTGTGGGCAGGGGCGGTCCCTCACCTTACCTGGCCAATCCCCTGGCTACACCTCCCCAGAGAGGATTGGGCGGTTGACTGAGGTAGGTGGAGACCCCAGGTATCCAGCCTGGGGAGGATGAAGCCAGTCCGAACTACCGGGAGCCGCACTGGGATCCAGGGGGCTGCGTGCAACCGCACAAAAGTCACCCCCCCCATTTGATCTGGGGAGTGGTCATTGTTGGTTTGACTGCATTGTAAAAAAACACAACACAACCCCCAATCTCAATTTCTTATGAGGCATCCAGGCAAGCTGCTTCTCATGCCTCTCACCTCCACACACAACCCACTCTCTTTCTTTGGGGTGATTTTTGTGACCCATCCTGGCCTGTACCCCCAGCGGAGGGCAGTTTTGCCAACTCCTATGTAGACCCCTGCAAATAGGCAGAAACACCTGAGGTGCATAGCAGGCCAGCAAGAGGAAGCAACCCCAGAGTGAGGTCCAGGGGCTAGACAGAAAGACCTAGAGTGACACATTCGGCCCCTGAGCCTGCCCACCCCTGGCTGGCATTCCTGCAGAGTTCATCCCTAACCCACCCCCTTGCCACTCCATCTTATCCTGGTTTGGAGATCAGAGCAAGTGGGTTCGCCAATAACTGGCAGCGACAGAGCGGGAAGTGGGAGCACAGAGGCAGCGAAATGGAAACATGCTCATTTCAATTGTATAGGAGGCTTGAAGAAAATCTCCCTAGAAAACCAATAGCCTGTAATTATTTTAATGAATGTCTCTGCAGTTCCCATTACTTCAATTTACTCTCTACCCGGCAAAAAAAGATTTGGCCTAGCTCTGGGATTTAGTTTACCAGGGAGTGAAAATATCCTTTGGTACAAGGCATTTTCTAATGATACTGCTTTAAGAGAAGGGGGGGGAGAGAGAGAGAGAGACTGAAAATGTACTTCCTGAACCTCAAATTTCCCTCCCACAGCAGCCTCCTAATGGAATTATTCAAAGCAAGGCTAATCACACATGCTATGTGCTCACTGTATGCAACCGGTTTCCATCTAGCTGTCTGAAAGCCCCTCCTGTGGATGCCACAGCTGTTGTTAGGTGCTGGAAGGTTTCTCAGCCCACCTGCAAAAGTCAGTTCCCTTCCTCCCATAGCTTGAGGGGGCGGGAATTAGGGAGCTGGCTTCTGCCATTCATTGCCAGGTAGCACCTCATCTAGATCACAGCAGTACTGTCAACATGGAGCTGCCCTTAGAGATGGTTTGAAATCTTGAACTAGTACAAAAGGCAGAAACCTGGTAGCTCTCTGGTACCAGTTTTCCCCATAGCTGCCAAGTCTCCCGTTTTCCCCGGGAAACCCCCGTTTTTACTTACCTTTTCCCGGTGGTCCCCCGTATCACTTCGTCTCCCGTTTTTCTCCGTTATTTTCTCCTGCCGGCGGCCATTTTTTTCTTTCTGATTTGCCCTTCTATGGGCACAAAAAATTGCCGCCGGCGGCTTCAAAAGTTGCATCTACGCATGACCGGAAGTGCGTAGATGCGACTTCCGGTGTCGACGGCGGCCATTTTGGTGCCCATAGATGGGCGGGACACCGGAAGTTACGTCAACGCAACTTCCGGTGTCACACGGCTGCCGGTCCCGGATTATGCAGTCCGGGACTTGGAAGGTAAGGTTTTCCCTGTTTTGAAATACCTTCACCAGCCTATTTCTGGGCTCAATTCAAAGCGCTGGCATGGGCTTTGCTTTTGTTGGATGGTTTTAGATGAGTGGCAGAGGATATTTTATTAATTAACTATCAGTCCCCTTCTTACTTGTGTATACCTATTTCAGCAGAGTTAAAAATCCACCGTCCATGCACAGCTTATCCTTAGAAGCTTTGGAGGCAAGGTTGTGTAACCTTCTCTCAAACATTTTATGATATCCAGCAATGCTTAGGCAGACTTGGGCTATCTTCCTTCTTGGACTACCTTCCTTCTATGTTTCCCTCTTAACAAAGAAATCACTCTCAGGCTGTTTAAAATCAACAAGGAAATTTAAGTTTTACTCACATAAAAGACTTGCCAGGATTCAGACAGATGCAGTGATGAAAATCAGGCAGGCTATAATCCTTAAAAGTTACAAAAGTCCATATCCCAGCTCAAAAGGGTGTGCTGCTCCCTTGAAGAGAGCTCATCACAGGCACCTTTCCCATTGTAGGTAAGAAAAAGAGTGTGAGCAACAGGAAAAAGAAGGTAAAGTTTTCTACTGTTCCCCCTCCCACCACAAAAGTTTGGAGGATGTGACACCATACAGTCCCCTGTTTGTGACTCTCTAGCAATGATGCATTTTGGATTTGGCTGCAGATGGAAGAAAACTGACATCAAAAGTGGGGAGCCTCAGTTCTGGGGGCCGAATGTAGCCTCTACCTGGCCCTCAGGGCTCTTTCAAGCTCTTCTTCCCTCCCTAGTCACATCCTCTTTCTCTCCAGGCCACAGCTTTACTGCATACTCTCATTGAGCGTTTTGTTTTGTTTTGTTTTTTGCCCAGCTGGAATGTGTCTCTGAACTCTGAGGATGCCTCTTGCTTGTCGAGACGGAAGACAGAGAGAGGTGTGCAAGACTGTGTGTGGAAACTAGTCCCCTGTGCAAAGGGAAAGCTTGTATTTGTTCCTCTGCCTGGGGCCCTTTGGCAGCTGCTCCTTCCAGAACCAAAACGTGTTAAGTATAATTGATTTTATTCGAACAGAAATGAAACATGTATGTGTATTAATGGAGGTTTATTTTATTATTATTATTATTATTTTAAAATGGAAAATGGCAAGATGTGTATTTGCTAACATTTGGGTTTTCCCACAGTTGTTTTCTAAAGGACTCCTTATTGAATAACTGTTGATTGCTTCTGTTACTCTAACTGTTGTAACCTTAGATCAAGTGACAAAGGTATTGAGTTCCAAATTTGCTATTTTGAAAGGGTGGTGGCTGGTAGTCTTTCTCTGAATGTGACAGAGAACAGAAGAATGTAAATGAAGCTCCCCTGAAGGGTCAGCAAACAATCATTTTATATAAAAATGTATGGAAGTATATTATTACATTGCATTTTTGTATACTGTTTTGTTTCTTAAACATCTTTGTTTCCTTCCCCCCTCACTCCCCACCTTGCACTCCCCACCAGCGTGGTGTAGTGGTTAAGAGCGGTAGACTTGTTATCTGGGAAACCGGGTTCGCATCTCCACTCCTCCACATACAGCTGCTGGGTGACCTTGGGCTAGTCACACTTCTCTGAAGACTCTCAGCCCCACTCATCTCACAGAGTGTTTGTTGTGGGGGAGGAAGGGAAAGGAGAATGTTAGCAGCTTTGAGACTCCTTAGGGTAGTGATAAAGCGGGATATCAAATCCAAACTCTTATTCTTTCTTTCTTTCTTTCTTTCTTTCTTTCTTTCTTTCTTTCTTTCTTTCTTTCTCTGTATCACTTTATTTCTTTATAATTCCCCCCAATAAAATATTAATACTTTTTTAAAAAAAAATGTATACCGCCCTTCATCCATAGACCTCAGTGCTGTGTAGACAGTACTGTGCTGGATTCAGTATAAGATAGCTTTCTATGTTTCCATATCCATTTTTACCAGTTCTGTTTAATATAAGGGCCAACAAGTGCAGAGAAGGCAGCTCTCCCGCCCCCTTTAATCAATTACAGAGAAATGGGGGATCAGATAGGGGAGGAGTTCCCCCCCCTTTCACCCCTAGCAATTCCACTCCACCCACAAGCAAATATGAGGCTCAGGACAAAAGTTCCCACTGGCAGTCCTGATCAGAATCAGGACCCCCCGGTGTCTGAAATTAATTATAAGATGGGGGGGCAGCAGTGATGTAGCAGAACACAGAACATTTAACCAGCTCTATAGTTGGGCTGCAAGCCATACACACTCCCATGGCTTTGTGTAACATTTTAGTGCGGCCCAGCATTATATATATTTGTTCAGAAGGATGTCCCTCTGAGTTCAGTGATACTTGCTATCGAGCAACTTGGCACTGGATAGAACTCGTGGTGATCGCAGAGCACAAAAGAAACGCGCGCGCACACACACTTTGCTTCAGGGTTTTGGCATCGTTTCCAAGACCAGTGCTTTTTTATCAACCTTTGCTGCCTCCAAATGTTAGTTTCTTGGAAGTTTTCCACGGAACATGGTGAGCTTTAAATACACTTATTTTAATTTTCTCTCTCTTTTTAAAACTGTGCTTTTTCACAGCAGCCTCCTGTTGTTTGCTTAGCAACCATTACAGTCACGTTGTCGGAGAAAGGAAGGGGGCACACAGAATAATTAGTCGGGTTTTATCTGCTCTGCAGCAGAATTTTTAAAATGCAAAAAGGTGACGACTGTCACTCTGAACTGCTCCCTCCTGGTTCTGTGCAAGAGCTTCTTCAAACTTTGAAGTTAAAGGTAACGTGAGCGGAATCAAAGTGAACTAGAGGCACCTCCTTAGCACCAAGCCATCTGGCACAAGAGCTGATTGATCTCAAAGGACATCTGCTGAAAACGTCTCACAGAACCCTCAACTGCACAAGTTCAGTGCAAATGTCCACCTCAATGTCCACAAGTTCAGTGCAAATGTGGAGGCCTATGTGTGTCTACTCAGAAGTAAGCCCAAATGAGTCCTATGGTACATAAATACACACACACACACACACACACACACACACACACACTGGTGTGTGTTTGCATACAACTGCAGTCTTCTTCTCTGTATTCTTCATTCTTGGTTTAATAACGGGGCTTCCAAAACTGAGCATCGGTTGACTGTGAAGTCTGGACCTCAGGACCAAAAGTTGCAAGCCATGAAAAAGAGCTGTTCTCACCCTCCTGGTGTGGCTATGGAGGGGAACTGCCACCTGGGGGGGGGCAGTGTGCTCTTCGTCATTCATATGGGATGGATTCATCTGAGGGAGGCTCAGATACTGGTGACAAGGGAGAGGGCCTTTTCAGTTGTGGTTCCCCATCTGTGAAGTGCTCTCTCCATTGAGGTCTGCCAGGCACCTTCACTTAAATCTTTTCAGCACCAGATTAAGACTTACTCTTTTCTCTTTTTCTGTTGGGCTGAGCTAGTTTTTGTTTCCAGGCCCTTGATCAGGCATCCCCAAACTTCAGCCCTCCAGATGTTTTGGACTAGGGATCTGTTATGTACTGAGCTGAATCCTAGAACAATAGGATTCAGAAACAGCGGGAGCTACCCAATCCAACTCCAGGTGGAAGTGAATCCGCAACCTGATTGGCCTGCTGGAGCAGCCAATCAGGCGGCGGGCAGAAGTGAATCTGCTACCTGATTGGCCTGTAGGAGCAGCCAATCAGGCTGCAGGCAGAAGTCAATCCACAATATAATTGGCCCACAGGTGTAGCCCTGAAGTAGCCAATCACGCAAGGCCCATTGTGTAAATAATGTATATAAGCAGATGGTTTTGGGAAAAGAGCCATTCTTCTTCTCCTCTTCTCCTTGATGACTATGAGCTGAATAAAGAGCATGAAATTCACTCTCGACTCCGAGTACATTTCACTGGCGACGAAGGTGGGATCCTGCTGAGCTGACCGCCACCACGCACTGCACCGCAGCACCGCCACCTGCTGCACCGCTGCATCGCACCGTGCATCCAGGCTTCAGCTCCAGGACCCAAGGAACCCAGAATGGCAACCGACAGCAGCTTCTCGCCATTCAAACCAGCATCAGGAGACTGGGAAGGGTACGCTGCCCGTTTCAACTTCCTCCTGCAAGCGAAAGAAGTCACCAACGATGCCATGAAGAGGGCGACATTCTTCAGCGTCTGTGGAGAGGAGACGTTTGAAATCGCCCGGGCTCTTCTTGCACCTAGAGATGTCGCTACCGTCTCGTACCAAACAATAATGGAACGGCTGAAGGAGCACTTCTCACCACAGCCCTCGGTGGTAGCTTGCCGAAATGCCTTCTACGCAAAGCGGCAAGCCCCGGGGGAAACCATAACTGGGTTTGTGACCTCCCTCCGCCAAGCCGCCCGGCTATGCAACTTCTCAGAGTTGGAGAACATGCTTCGTGACCGCCTCGTCGGTGGCCTGAGGGACGAGATGTTGCAACGACGCCTCTACGCCAAAAAAGACCTCACGTTCCAGATTGCTCTGGAGGAAGCCCTGGCAACCGAAGCCGCCGAGAGGTCAACGCAAGAGGCACGACCGGCCCCGCCATCCCAACCGAGGGTCTACCACGAAGACCTCACCGGCGAATCCGAATCTGACAGGGAGGAAGTACACCGAGTACAGCGGCGCACTCAAGCAGCACACACACCACAGCAGCCTCGACGAGAAGGAGGGAACTGTGCAAGCTGCGGGGAGAACCACGAGAGGAGGACCTGTCGTTTCCGCAACGCAGAGTGCAGGCAGTGCAGAAAATTGGGACACATCGCCCGGGTGTGTCGGGCTCGACTCACCCGTCGACAAGCATCAGATGACCGACCCAGGAGCCCCAGGTCACACGGCACCATGCACCAAGGCAACTCGACGGAGATCACGGACTACCAGGTATTCCAGTTGCCCCATCCCAGCACAGAGAAAATTTATATAGAGGTACAGATAGAGGGAGCCCCATGCCGCATGGAGCTGGACACGGGTTCAACTCTATCCATAATCTCGGCCCGAACATTAAGGGAACTGTGCCCTAATGGGGGTCCCAAACTAAGGCCGGCCCCATTCACCCTCCGGGACTTCCAGAAACGTAAGGTCCCCACAATGGGGGTGGGGACCTTCAGGGTGCAATATCGAGGGCGAAAGCAACAATTGGACTTGCTGGTAGTTAAGGGCCCCTACGTTAGCTTACTGGGACTGGCATGGTTTGGACCTCTGGGGCTAGCCGTTACCGGGGTGAACCGCACTAGCTTACAAGTGGACGTGGACGCCATATGCAAAGAGTTTCCAGGGGTTTTCGATGGGGCATTGGGACGATATACAGGACCCCCCATTGCCCTACAGCTAGACCCCGCTGTACGACCCATCAGGCACAAGGCCCGCCGGGTCCCGTTCGCCCTGAAACCCCGCATAGACGAGGAATTGGACCGACTCGTGGAGCAAGGAGTGCTGGAGCCGGTGCCCAACGCCCCCTGGGAAACTCCAATTGTCACACCCGTCAAGCCTAACGGTTCGGTCCGCATCTGTGCAGACTACAAATGCACCATAAACAAGGCTCTCACGGCCCATGCATACCCAGTGTCAGTGGTCAGCCATGTCCTCGCCACCCTGGCTGGGTCAAAAATCTTTGGCAAACTGGACTTGGCCCAAGCGTATCAACAGTTGCCTGTGGACGAAGCCACAGCAGAGGCTCAGACGATTGTGACGCACAGAGGGGCATTCAGAGTAAAGCGGCTGCAATTTGGCGTTAGCGTGGCACCAGGCATATTCCAGAATCTAATGGACTCTCTCCTTAAAGGGATTCCTGGCGTCACCCCCTTCTTCGATGATGTACTGATCGCCGGGCCCACACCAGAGGAATTTGAGGACCGCCTCCGCTCCGTCCTGCACCGTTTCCAGACGGCGGGCCTCAAGGTGAAGCGGGAAAAGTGTTTACTGGGAGTGCCGCAGGTGGACTTTCTGGGATTTAAGGTGGACACAGAAGGGGTCCATCCAACCGGTGACAAGGTACGGGCCATTTGTGAGGCCCCAGCGCCCAAGAGCAAGCCCGAACTTCAGTCATTCTTGGGACTATTGAACTTTTACCATGCCTTTCTTCCGCATAAGGCAGCGGTAGCGGAGCCCCTACACAGACTCCTAGATAAAAGGGCCCCTTGGGTGTGGGGCCAGCGACAAAGGGCCGCATTCCAGGCAGTCAAGGACTTGCTCGTCTCGAACTCGGTCTTGGCACACTTCGACGAGAGGCTGCCAGTGGTGCTGGCATGCGACGCCTCTCCCTATGGCATCGGCGCTGTCCTGGGACACCAACTCCCGGATGGAAGAGAGGTGCCGGTGGCATACTTCTCCCAGACGCTTGCTGCAGCCGAACGAAACTACTCACAGATTGACAAGGAGGGTCTGGCAATCGTGAAGGGCGTAAAAAAATTCCATGATTTCTTGTACGGGCGGCCCTTTACCATAGTGACTGACCACAAGCCGTTGCTTGGCCTGTTTGCCCCCGAGAAGCAGACCCCCCAAGTGTTGTCTCCACGTGTCCTCAGGTGGTCAATTTTCCTTGCCGGCTACCAGTATGCACTAATCCACCGCCCTGGGAAGGCGATGGGCCACGCAGACGCCCTCAGCAGGCTACCACTACCAGAAACAGGCCCCGACCCAGCGCCTGCGCAAGAGGTTATGACCCTGGAGCTGCTTCCCGACCGACCCATTCAGGCACAAGAAGTTGCGCACCATTCCACAAAAGATAGGGTCATCTCCCGGGTCCTGGACTGGGTGTGGCGAGGATGGCCCAGCAGCAGCCCCGGGCCAGAATTCGCTGGCTACACAAACCGCAAACATGAACTGTCGGCCCACAAGGGGTGCCTGTTATGGGGAAGCAGGGTTGTTGTTCCCCAGCCCCTCCGCAAAAGGGTCCTCACAGCCCTACACGAGACACACCCAGGGGTAGTGAGGATGAAGGCCCTTGCCAGGAGTTATGTGTGGTGGCCGGGGATTGACAGAGAGATAGAGGCCTGGGTCCAACACTGCCAGACCTGCCAAGAATCCCGCCCGGATCCCCCAAGGGCCCCAGTCCAGCCCTGGGAGTCCGCCCGACATCCATGGTCACGCTTGCACGTGGACTTCGCTGGACCCTTCCAGGGAAAAACATTCTTCATAGTGGTGGATTCCTACACCAAATGGCTGGAGGTCGCACTGGTACCGTCCACTTCTACGGCGGCAGCCATCCGGGTACTACGTAAGCTTTTTGCAACCCACGGGCTCCCTGACACCCTCGTCTCGGACAATGGAACCGCATTCACGTCAGAGGAGTTCCAGACCTTCACAGCGCAGAACGCCATCCGCCACATCCGCTCAGCACCATTCCACCCTGCCACCAATGGCCAAGCGGAGCGCATGGTGCGGACCACCAAGGACAGCCTCCGCCGCATGACACAAGGGGACTGGGAATACCGCCTTGCCGCATTTCTTCTAGCACAGCACAGCACCCCAAGCACAACGACGGGCCGGAGCCCAGTTGAACTACTAATGGGCCGGCGCCTTGCAACTAGACTGGACCGACTTCACCCCGACAGAGCTCAGGATGAGGTAGTGGTGGGGAAAGGCAGGAACCCCCGGACATTTGTGGCCCAGGACGCAGTGTACGCAAAGAATTTTGGGGCAGGCCCAGCATGGGTACCCGCCACAGTCACCAAGGTGACCGGTCCCGTGTCGTACGAGGTACTAACGGAAGGGGGGCAATGTTGGCGCCGCCACTGCGACCAGCTACGGCGACGATTCCCAGGAGGAACCCGGGAGGAGAGCGGGACAGAGGGGTCCCAAGGGGACAGCAGGGCAGTGAGGCCTGTAGAGCGAGAGGGGTGGGCAGGGGAAGCAGAAGCAGAAGCAGTAGGCACAGAGGGGCGCCCCGAGACTGGAAGGACACCGGAACCAGAGCCACAACCTAGTGGTTCAGTGGCGCCAGACCAGACAGCCCCGGCACAGCCAGCAGCCTCGGAACACGAGCCAGAACCAGAACCCCTGACCAAGGAACACCCCAGGCCACAACGCACACGGAGGCGGCCAGCAGACCTTGGGGACTACGAATGCAACTTCCCGGGCAGGACTGGAACTTAGAGGGGAGGGGTGTTATGTACTGAGCTGAATCCTAGAACAATAGGATTCAGAAACAGCGGGAGCTACCCAATCCAACTCCAGGTGGAAGTGAATCCGCAACCTGATTGGCCTGCTGGAGCAGCCAATCAGGCGGCGGGCAGAAGTGAATCTGCTACCTGATTGGCCTGTAGGAGCAGCCAATCAGGCTGCAGGCAGAAGTCAATCCACAATATAATTGGCCCACAGGTGTAGCCCTGAAGTAGCCAATCACGCAAGGCCCATTGTGTAAATAATGTATATAAGCAGATGGTTTTGGGAAAAGAGCCATTCTTCTTCTCCTCTTCTCCTTGATGACTATGAGCTGAATAAAGAGCATGAAATTCACTCTCGACTCCGAGTACATTTCAGGATCCCTGTTAACTAGGGATCATGGGAGTTGTAGGCCAAAACATCTGGAGGGGCGCAGTTTGGGGATGCCTGCCCTTGATCATCTTGGTTTCCCTCCTCTGCACACGTTCTAGCTTGTCAATATCCTTCTTAAATTGTGGTGCCCAGAACTGGACACAGTATTCCAGTCTGATATTCTGTTGAGACTGTTGTTAAACTATTGGAATAAAAAAAAATGGAATTGTTCCTTTTCACTCTGATGGGAATATGGTACTATAAAATCCAAACAGAGATGCTTCAGTGGTTTGTGGATTAAGCCCTTGTTTCAATTCCATTAGAGGCAAGGGAAATTGATTAGCACCCACAAATTCAAAGTTCAAACCTGACTCAGCTGGGCAGAGTCAGCTCTCACCTGCAGGTATTTATGTCCACAAAGCCACACTGCAAGAATCAATGAAATTGTGCAAGCGTGACTTGTTAAAAGGCTTTCCTCATCAGATAACGATAAGCATGCATGCCCCTGAGTTCAAAGGGAGGTCTTTTGTCCATACAAATGGACAATAACACAGTAATATAGATTTCATTTAACTTTACAGTTCTACCATGCTTTCTAAAAACTCCAAAAAGGGAGGGGAGTAGATAACCAACCAAAGTAAGGATTTTAGAAACTGTTGCTAATCGTCTCTTTCTTGTTGGTAACAATTTCAAAGCTCCTTTCCCCTTTAAGTTCAAACTTTGAACGAGATGGTGCAGCCCCCATATAAAGGTGGTAGGGGAGTGACTTGCTGCAGGGACATAGCAAGGGGGGTGCAATGGGAGCGGGCCGCCCCAGGTGCCACCCTTGAGGGGGTGACACTCAGGGTGCCGCTGGCGCGCGGCACCCCATATGGTCTGCGCATGTGTGGCACCCTGTACGGTGTGTGCACACGAGGGATGCCACACATGCGCAGTCCGTACAGGGTGCCACACGGGCATCGCACTGGGCTTGATATGCCACTGGCTTGCTGTAGTTTTCTAATGGTTTGCTCCACTTACAAGGGCAATATGAACTGTCCAGAGATGTGGCTGAGTCTTCAGTCCCTTGCTGTTCGCTGCAGCCAAGCAACAGGACCTCCCCAGAGATAGCAGGCCTTGGCAGGCAACAGATTTAAAACTTCCCAACATCCCAACTTCCCAACATACAATGCCTAGACTGGATACTGTATGCTTGGTAATTTTACAGTGGCCTCTTGATACACAGAGAAGCCAAACTGCTCCAAAACAAAATGCTCACCCAGCGCTCTTGGTGGTGAGGAGGGCAGTCGGTAGATGGAACTGTGCAGCCAGGCTATTGGGGGGCTGAAACACTTGTGGGCCCTCTGCCAATGCCTCTCATGATGGCCCCTGCCAGTGGCATAGCATGGGGGGGCACAGGGGTTGTTGCCCCGGGTGCAAAATTTGTTAGGAGTGCAAAATTTCAACACCCAGTGCTGCCTCACTACAGCTAAACAAGGCATCCCCAGACTTCGGCCCTCCAGATGTTTTGGACTACAGTTCCCATCATCCCTGACCACTGTACCTGTTAGCTAGGGATCATGGGAGTTGTAGTCCCAAAACATCTGGAGGGCCACAGTTTGGGGGTGCCTGAGCTATAACTTCCATTGCTAGGCTCCATTGAAAATGGCTTCTCCCAGAGCATGGAAAAACTCTTCTTTTTCTTATCTCTGTGGCTGTGATATCCTGGGTAACGTGGACGCTGTTAGGCAGTTGAATGCACATGCATACTCCGTCCGTTTCGCTCCATCCCACCCCCCTCCGTGCTGCCCCAAACGTTGGCAACCCATGCTATGCCACTGCCCCCTGCCACTGGCTCTGACCAAGGACCTTTCCAAATGTGTCATGAGGCACAATAAATAGTACTACAAATGAACTCACTACAGCTTAAGGATAACCGAGTACCACTTGAGCTAGAAAAGAAAATGGCACACTTATGCACTTGGTCTGTGGTGTATATAAGTTTATGATTTATATCCTTCCCTTCGTGTTAGTATGTTACCTGAAAGAAATTTCACCATTGAGAAACAGCCCTTAGCCCTTAGGGAGCCAGGGTGGTGTAGTGGTTAAGAGCGGTAGACTTGTAATCTGGAGAACCGGGTTCGTGTCCCCACTCGTCCACATGCAGCTGCTGGGTGACCTTGGGCTAGTCACACTTCTCTGAAGTCTCTCAGCCCCACTCACCTCACAGAGTGTTTGTTGTGGAGGAGGAAGGGAAAGGAGAATGTTAGCCGCTTTGAGACTCCTTAGGGTACTGATAAAGCGGGATATCAAATCCAAATTCTTCTTCTTAGTGAAAAGAGGCATGCAATCTTTTAGTAATTGGGGTAAGGTTAGTACAAGTAAGATAAATATTTTGCCTCAGATAATATACATGTTATGAGGTATTTCATTATGTATTCATCAACTGTATTTTCAAAAGATCAGTGGTATGTATCTGAAGTTTATTTAGAGCAGATCTCCACCTCACTTATCACTTAAGAGAATGCAGCTACCAGTATCGGAGGGAAGTTTTGATTCAGTTTATACATGCTGCACAGACCTTTAGCACTTACGATTAGCATGTTTCTTCTTCTGTGAGTACCCCAACATGGGTAGTTTTAGGGTCAAAACATAACAAAGACCAACACCACCTACAATCTTAGCAAAAAGAGAGATATGGCGTAAAGGTAAAGGGACCCCTGACCATTAGGTCAGTCGTGACCGACTCTGGGGTTGTGGCGCTCATCTTGCTTTACTGGCCGAGGGAGCCGACGTATAGCTTCCAGGTCATGTGGCCAGCATGACAAAGCCACTTTACCTTCCCGCTGTAGCGGTACCTATTTATCTACTTGCACTTTGACGTGCTTTCAAACTGCTAGGTTGGCAGGAACTGGGACCGATCAACGGGAGCTCACCCCGTCCGCGGGGATTCGAACCGCTGACTTTCTGATCGGCAGCCCTAGGCACTGTGGTTTAACCCACAGCGCCACCCGCGTCCAAGACCACCTACAATCTTAGCAACTAGAGAGATATGGCATATATTGACTCTAATCGGTTACAAATTGAAAAATTAACATTTTTAGGGTAATCTAGATTTGAAGATAAAGAGGCCATCTTTTGTGGAAGAAATGGGTTGACTGTGGGATTTTTACATTGAATCATCTGATAGGTTCAGATGGAGAACTTTTGGTATTTTCTATATTGCGGTATAAAAATGATTTCCTCGTGAGCAGCAATAACTTCAGTTACACCTGTTGGCATCTATGTTCTACTTGCTTTGAGTTCTTTGGCATCTTCTAAATTGTTGAAAAGAGTAATTGGATCTTCTCAGAAAACTAAAACCACCATTACCCTTTATAGATGCTTTTCTGAGCTTTGTGAAGTAGATGTTCAGGAATGTAGAGAGTTGTTGGATAGGGGATTATAATGTGCTATACAACCTAAACAATGGGAAATTGTTTTAAAGTCTGTAGTTTTTAGTTTCTGTAGATTTGAAATTGAGAGTTATCCAGCTACAATTGCTGTTTCAGGTATACTAGACTCCACAACCTTTGTAGAGGAAAGCACTGTATAATAAAAATAGATGCTGAAGATGTTATGTGACATCGCAACATCGGGCCCCCAAATTGCTCTCATAAGCTGGCACCTCTGCCTGTCAGCCTAAAGGGGAAAAGGGATCTTACAAGATGAGCTAGTCAGACTGGGGTTGAAAAACTTTATTCAATCTGCTAAGAAACATGAATCCCTCAAAAGCAATCAACAAATTACAAAACAAAAAAAGTGTGAGTAAGGGATATCACTTTTGAAGGATCCATGTTTGTTAGAAGATTGAATAAAGGCTGCAACCAATTGAAATGAGGGAATGTTCAGACATTTCCCATCTGCCCACCTTTGGGAAGTAATAGTACCACTGTATTCTGCTCTGGTCAGACCTCACCTGGAGTACTGTGTCCAGTTCTGGGCACCACAGTTCAAGAAGGATACTGACAAGCTGGAATGTGTCCAGAGGAGGGCAACCGAAATGGTCAAAGGCCTAGAAACGATGCCTTATGAGGAACGGCTTAGGGAGCTGGGTATGTTTAGCCTGGAGAAGAGAAGGTTAAGGGGTGATATGATAGCCATGTTCAAATATATTAAAGAATGCCATATAGAGGAGGGAGAAAGATTGTTTTCTGCTGCTCCGGAGAAGCGGACACAGAGCAATGGATTCAAACTACAAGAAAGAAGATTCCACCTAAACATTAGGAAGAACTTCTTGACAGTAAGAGCTGTTTGACAGTGGAATTTGCTGCCAAGGAGTGTGGTGGAGTCTCCTTCTTTGGAGGTCTTTAAGCAGAGGCTTGACAGCCGTCTGTCAGGAATGCTTTGATGGTGTTCCCTGCTTGGCAGGGGGTAGGACTGGATAGCCCTTGCAGTCTCTTCCAACTCTATGATTCTATGGTTCCTAAAACACTATGGAGTGCTGTTGAACCACTGGCAGGGAATGCAATGTTGTTGCTGCTGTCCCCTGAAATCCAAAATGATATAAACAGGGAAACAATTTTCCAGATCACTTGCATCAAATAGTCAGTGCAAGAATGTGAGGATAAGATGGAGCCATGGTGCAGCTCAGCAGAAAAGGTCTGCTCAGGCAGAGCCAACATGCCTGCCTTCTTCCATAAGCACAGCCTAATATCCCAAGGACAAAAGAGACAAATACGGCAGTGAAGCTGTGCACTACGCCATTCAAAGTCTTATCTAGTTTTCACACACACACCATTTTTTTTTGCTTTTTAGAATACATTGCTTTTGCAATTTAATTGCTACTGTTATCCATGTTATCACATCATCATTGTTAAAGATAATCAAAAGAGAGGGAAAATCTTCACCTATATCTAATATAAACAGAGGTAAAAATCCACTATTGAAAGCAGGGTTTCTAAAACTTGGGTCTCCTGTTGTTTTTGGACTAAAACTCCCATCATCCCTGACCACTGGTCCTGCTACCTAAGTTTTTGAGTAAGTTTTTCCAGTAAGGCTACTTGCCACAGTTTAGGATACCACTGATCTAAGTTTGCTCCTCATAAGTCCTCCAAGAGTGAACCAATATTATTCTCACAGTCACCAAGTCTATCAAGGTTTTAAATAACAGGTCCTCATTTCCTTCCACAAAAAGATTTAACAATGTCAGCTGTATTTTAACAATATTTTCCCCCTATTATTTTGCTAAATATAGCACCCCACAATTTGGTACACTGCCACCACTTATACATGTATGATCCCGTAGTGTCATAGCCTCTCTGCAGGATCACTGAGTAGGTGTTACTGATGTGTGCCAACTTCGAGGAAGTCATGTACCACCTGTCGTTGATTTTCCTGTTTTAGTCTCTGATACTCAGTTTTAATGTTAGTATTATCTTGCGAGTCCATTTGGGTCACTTTGTGAATGAAGCTACTAGAAATGCAAATGATAGTATCATTGTGCAGCCATGATTCATATCTGTATTGAATCATCTGAACACCAGCTTTTGCAAGCAAGTAGTGCATGAAAGAAAGGAGGAAAATATATTGCTGAACCAAAGAGCATTTCCTGACAAATAGCCCCCATCTCCAGAAAGGCGCTTCCTTGCTTACACTGCAACGTTTCAGCCATTTCTGAAAACATGTTGTTTTTCTACTTGTGCTGGGCACCCGGATGATCTAAAGAAAATTTAGACATACCTTAGAACAGTTTTGTGATATTAACAAGATATGCAAAGGTTTTGCTCTACACACTGGCAGCCCGAGTCTTTGCAAAGTACGTTGCAAAATCAATTTAATAATCTGCTGACTTTTATCTGAGTCAAATTATACCTCTTCATATTTCCCTCAGGTGAACGTTCGTTCTAACTGATGTTACACAGTGTCTCCCAATCCCTCCCCCCCCCCCTTAATATTTGTTGGGCCTGCGGCTCTTTGATTACTTTGAATGGGCCTATTGCTACTGTGGTTTTGCATAACTTGTTACCTGGTGGTATAGCAGGGATTTGACAAAAGAACCTTAATGTTCCTTAAATGGGTGCAGATGTTTCCTGATCGGGCAATTCACCTGCAGGGGTGGGATTGCAGACTAGTGTTCTGCTGGGTAGAAGGGATGGAGAGAGAAAGGAAGAGGCAGCTTGCACTTTAAAAGAGTGAGAGATGAGCTGAGAGCAGCTAGATGAAACCTGGGATGTCGTTTCCCCCAGGGCTAATGATCTGCTTCCTGCTGCAAGAGTGTCTGTTTGCGCTCTGCTTGTGCACTTGTCAATAAAGCAAGTGTGTGGTGTTAGCTGCCACATGTTTGCTTCATTGACAAACGCACTAGCAGCGCATATATGAAGGCAGACAGTTCAGAAATGGGCAGGAGGGGTTGCAAGCATCTCGATATATTTTTATTGCTGTACATGGCCTTGATACTGCAGTATATAAATGGCAGTGTGTTAATTTTTTATAAATAAAATAAATAAATAAAAATACAAGGATGAAGCTTGTAGCCCAAACAAAGGTGATGCAATGGTTCTTAGGATGGGGGAAATGACAGGGAAGGCTGCTAAGGCAATAGACAGACCCAAGGAAAGATTGTAGAAGTGCAGGAGAGATAGTTCAATGGGTTCTCTCAGCAACAAGACGGAGAGTGCAGCAAAATTTGGACTTAGATCTATCAGGCAGTAGCATTGGATTGGCCCTTCAGAATCACCTGACCGGCCCTGTGGAATGCCTTCCCATCAGATGTCAAAGAGATAAACAATGATATACAATTTCCAAAGATGTCTGAAGGCAGCCCTGATATAGGGAAGTTTTTTTGGGGGGGGGTGTTTTGCTGTGTTTTTTATATTCTCTTGGAAGCTGCCCAGAGTGGCTGGGGCAACCCAGTCAGATGGGTACTGTCACAGTGGCCGGAGTGGACTACTTCAGAGTAACGACGCTACGCAGCTCTGCATTTTATTCTTTTATTGGTGCTGCGTATTTACAGTGCTCAAGTCATTGCTATTTACACGGAGCGATGTTGTCAGTCGGTTTCAGAACCTCCTAATGGCTTTTGGCGCGTCTTTCTCCAACACAAAAGCTTTGGCAGACCCATCCTCTTGCCCCTCCTCTTCCTGCGTAATTCTGGAGTTGGGGGGATGGGTCTTCCCCCCTTACTTGCCCCTTCCTGTCCCACCTGGGACCCTGGCTCCTCTACCTTGCCTGAGCCTCGGACACGACTTCCTGCTTCCCCACTGGAATCGGAACTCTCCCTGCTTTCCCCTTTGCTCGGGGACGGGCTTGAACTCAGGAGGGGAGGGACTTCGCGATATCCCCTGTCCCTCACATCCACCCCCCTCCCAAGCTCTCCTTCACCCCTCCCCAGGCCCCCCCCATGTGTCGGTGACGACTGGAAGCCTAAAAACTCGGTGCTCTCCGAGCCCGTTGGTGTGAACACCTCCCCCCAGTCCTGCGAGCCCCCCCCTTCCGCCTGGGAGGACGGGAATCCCAAAAAGTCCGTGGCGTCAGAGCTGGTGGGGGTAAAAATGTTTTGCCAATCTGCTCCTTCCTCTGACTGGGTGGATCTTGGCGACACCCATACCTCATCCTCTGGTTCCTCAAACTCCGCTTCCCAGCGCCATGGTGAGCTGTTCTCCCGTGCCTCCTCCTCCTCCCCCTCCCTTTCCATGTGCCAGGGCTTGGGTCTGTGGGGAAAGAGGGCGTGAAATTCTTCCACCAAGAATTCCTCCTGTATCTGAGTGGCGGGGACCCATTCATTCTGGGACGGTGGAGCATCCTCCCATGCCATGAGGTACTCCAGGCCCCCCACCCCCCACCTTGAATCCAGGATGGCCGTGGCCTCATTGAGTTGCTCCCTGCTTTCCCTCTCCCCCCCTCCCTCGGGGGTTTGTTCGCTGTCTCTGAGCCTGCTGCTTTCCCTGTACGGCGACAGCAGCGATCTATGAAACACTGGATGCACCCTCATGTCCTCTGGCAGTGCCAGCCTGTATGCCACCGGGTTGACCTGTTGCGTGACCGTGAAGGGGCCCAGCCATTTGGGTGCCAGCTTTTTGCACCTCCCTCTGGTGGGAAGGCCCTCCGAGGACAACCACACCTTGTCCCCCACCCTGATGACCTCCCCTTGTCGCCTGTGGCGATCTGCCCCCTTTTTGTACGCTTCCTTGGCCCTCTCCAAGTGTTCTCTGAGCTGCTGGTGCACCGTCTCCAGTTCCTCTGCCCAATCCTCAGCCTGTGGGCCCTCCTCCTCCTCCTCCCTCTCCCTCTCTGGGAAAGATCTGAGGTCGCGCCCGTAATTGGCCTTAAAGGGCGACACCCCTGTGGAGACGTGCACTGCATTGTTGTAGGCAAATTCTGCTAGTGGCAAGCGATCCACCCAGTCCGTTTGCCGCTGGCTGACGTAGCATCTCAGGTACTGCTGCAGAATGGCGTTGACCCTCTCCGCTTGTCCGTTGGTCTGCGGGTGTCTAGCCGTCGACAAGCTGACCTCCACCTGCAGGAGGTTCATGAGCCGCCGCCAGAACCTGGAAACAAATTGGCGGCCACGATCCGAAATAACCCTTAAAGGTAATCCATGCAGTCTGAAAATGTGATCAACAAACAGTTTGGCTGTCTCTTCTGCCGAGACTGCCCTGGCACACGGTATAAAGTGACACATTTTGGACATGAGGTCCACCACCACCAACACTGCAGTCTTACCCCTGGACGAAGGCAGATCTGTGATGAAGTCCATGGACACCACTTCCCACGGCCTGTGTGGTGTGGCTAAGGGCTCCAGCAACCCTGGTGGCGCTGCTCTGACCACCTTCGCCCGCTGGCAGGTGGTACAGCCCCTTACATAGTCTCGAACATCTTCCCTCACCCCTGGCCACCAGAAGTGTCTCATGACTAGGTGAGTGGTCTTGTCCCTTCCAAAATGCCCCGCTGTAGGGTTGTCGTGCATCTGCTTGAGGACCGTACGTCGAAGCTGGGTGGTGGGTAGGTACAGCGCACCCTTGTAGAAAAGCAGCCCTCTGCGTTCTGCAAAGTCTTTTGCCTGCTCCCTCCCCCCTCTCAGTTCTCTGAAGATGCGGTTGGCAAATTCATCCGCTGCCGTCAGTGCTGTGAGTTCTGCCTCGCTCACCACTGCTGCTCCGCAGGACCATGCCGACGGGGGGAAAATGTGCCTTGGGGCTGGTGGCGCCTCCTCCTCCATGTACTCTGGCTTGCGGGAGAGGGCATCCGCCCTGACATTCTGCTCTCCTGGGATGTAGTGTATGGAGAAGTTGAAGTTCGAGAAGAACTCCGCCCACCGTATCTGCCGCTGGTTGAGCACCCTGGCAGTTCTCCAGAACTCCAGGTTCTTGTGGTCTGTGCACACCTGGATGGGGTGCTTGGCGCCCACCAGGAAGTGTCTCCAGTGCTGGAACGCCGCGTGGATCGCAAGAAGTTCCCGATCAAAAACTGTGTAGTTTCGCTCGGGCTGGGTCAACTTCCTGGAGAAGAAGGCACAGGGTCTCCACTCTCTGTTGGCGTCCAGTTGCAACAAAATGGCGCCCACAGCCTTATCAGAAGCATCTGTTTCAATGCGTAGGGGCGCGTCCTGAACCACGTGGAACAGGTTCTGGTCTGAGGCGAACACCCTCTTGAGGCTTTCGAACGCTGCTTGCGCCTCTGGTGTCCACCTGAACTTCTGCTTGCCTCTCAGGCAGTCAGTGATGGGAGCCGTAACTCGAGAGAAGTTCTTGATGAACTTCCTGTAGAAGTTGGCAAAGCCTAGTAGGCGTTGGGCATCTTTGCGCGTCCTGGGGCTGTGCCAGTCCAGGATGGTCTGCACCTTGTCCTTGTCCATTGCCAGCCCCTTGTCTGACAGCTTGTAGCCCAGGAAGTCCACCTCCTTGGTGTGAAACTTGCACTTCTCCAGCTTCACATACAGGTGGTTCTCCTTCAGGCGCTGTAACACCTCCCTGACGTCCTTCACGTGCTGCACTGGGTCGTTGGAGTAAATAAGGATGTCATCCAGAAAGACCAAGCATTTCCTGAAGAGTAGGGACCCCAGGACGTGGTGCATGAAGGCCTGGAAGCATGCTGAGCCCCCTTGCAACCCGAAGGGCATCACCAGATATTCAAAAGAGCCCAGAGGCGTGAACATCGTGGTTTTCCACTCATCGCCTTCCCGGATCCTGATCAAGTTGTACGCCCCCCTCAGGTCTAGCTTGGTGAAAATCTTGCCTCTGCGTGCCGCTGTCAGGAGATCATCCACTCTGGGCATGGGGAAAGCCACTGGCTCTGTCACCGAATTCAGCCGTCTAAAATCCACCACAAGACGGCGCTGTTGCGTGTCTTTCTTGTCCACCCAGAAGACCGGGCTGCCCCCTGCTGCCTTGCTTTCTCTGATGAACCCCCGCTTGAGGTTCTTGTCGATAAAAGCGCGCAGATCCTCCAGTTCCTGGTCTGACATGGCGTACAGCTTGGCTGGGGGTATAGTTGCCCCAGGCACCAGGTTGATCTGGCAGTCAAAAGGCCTGTGTGGGGGCAGGTGGTCGGACTCCGCTTCACTGAAGACCTCCTGCAGGTCCCAGTATGGTTTGGGTATCGCCTCACCCCCTTTGACGTGCATGGTGGCCACCGTGGCTATCGGAGGCCCCTCCCCTGGTTGGTGCTGCATGCAATGTTCCAGGCAAAAGTCCGATCCAAAAGTGATGCATCTCTGATGCCAACTTATGGAGGGGTCGTGGCGCGCCAGCCAGCTCATGCCCAAAACGATTGGGGGGTCTGAGATGGTGGTGACGTTGAATGCCAGTGTCTCTGAGTGCCTTCCAACCGTCATTCTCATGGGGGGGGTTTGATGAGTGATGGCCCCTCCCAGCAGCTCTCTGCCGTCAATGGTTGCCACGTGCAGAGGAAAATCCAGCTGCAGAAGCTGGATCTGGTGCTCTTCTGCAAAGTTTCTCGAGAAGAAGTTGGCTGAGGCACCACTGTCAATTAGGGCGAGGACCGTCAATGGATAGCCATTTGGGAGCGTGAGCGTCACTTCTAGAACCACTCCTGCTCTGGGAGGGGTGGGCTGGCTCTTCTCCTCTCTGTGCGGGTGGGTGGGCTGGGGCTGTTGTCTGCTGACTGTGCCTGGCTGCCGCCCCTTGTCTCCTGCAGCCAGGCTTTCCCGTTTCCCTGCTGTGGTGCTGCGTCAGTGGGGGAGGGCACAACCGTTCCCGCCTTTCCTTGCCACTCCCTGCGATGTGGGCAGTCTCTGACGAGATGCTGGGGGGAGTTGCAGAGAAAGCAATTCCCACCCCTTCCCTCCTTGCGTCTTGGCGCCGCTGGGGTTTGAAAAGCCCGCGCGCGCGCGCTATCAATCTGCATGGGTTCCTGGTCCTGACTGGCCCCAGGCGTGGCTTGAAAGGGTTGTTGAGGGAGTGGCTTCTCCTGCGACCGTGGGAACCAAGCCCGCTTTGCGCGCGTTGCTTGCTTGTCGCTCCATCTGGATTCCTGCCTCACCCCCACCGCCAGAGCCGCTTTGCTCAGTTGATCCATATTACTGGGCTTTGGACCTCTCGAGAGCTCATCCTTCACCTCCTCATGCAACCCCAAGTAAAACGCCGCTTGCATTGGGGCAGACTCCAGATCCCACCCCAATCTGTGCACCAGCATGGTGAATTTCGCCCAATACGCGCGAACTGTCATATTTCCTTGGCGTAAATTATGAAGTTCCTCCTTAGTCTGGTCCATATGACTATCGGACGAATACATCGTTTTCAAACCTTCTAGAAATAGTTTGACATTCTTCATGCAAGGATTCCTTGTTGCAATTAACGGTCTTAGCCACTCCCTGGCCGCCCCTGTAAGGTGCTCCACAATAAACGCTACTCTGTGCTCATCATCAGGGAACTCATCGTGGTGCAGCTCAAGAGCATACACAATCTCAGTCTCAAAGCCCTGAAACTCCTTCGGGTCTCCATTGAACTTGCTTACTAGGGTCCCGGCTCTCCTTCCTGGCAGCACTTGGACTTGGGGTGCCCCTCCCGCCTTGTTTTTCTCTGCATCCAGCTTGTTTTGGAGGTCTACCGCCACCGCCCTTAAATGCTGCTCTTTTTCCTGGAGCTCTCTCACCTGTTCCGCAAGTTGTAGCCGGTCGTCCTGGACCTTCTTAGTCTCCTCTTTAGCTGCCTTCAATTCTCCCTGCGCCTGCAGCGACAGCTGTTGCAGTTCTAGCTGGGCTTGCTCAGCGATCTGCCGCCACTTCTCCGCCTCTGACACGCTCATCCCGGCAACTCCAAAGTAGCCCAAAAAGGATTAGGAGGTTGCTGTCACAGTGGCCGGAGTGGACTACTTCAGAGTAACGACGCTACGCAGCTCTGCATTTTATTCTTTTATTGGTGCTGCGTATTTACAGTGCTCAAGTCATTGCTATTTACACGGAGCGATGTTGTCAGTCGGTTTCAGAACCTCCTAATGGCTTTTGGCGCGTCTTTCTCCAACACAAAAGCTTTGGCAGACCCATCCTCTTGCCCCTCCTCTTCCTGCGTAATTCTGGAGTTGGGGGGATGGGTCTTCCCCCCTTACTTGCCCCTTCCTGTCCCACCTGGGACCCTGGCTCCTCTACCTTGCCTGAGCCTCGGACACGACTTCCTGCTTCCCCACTGGAATCGGAACTCTCCCTGCTTTCCCCTTTGCTCGGGGACGGGCTTGAACTCAGGAGGGGAGGGACTTCGCGATATCCCCTGTCCCTCACAGGTACTGTGTAAGTATTATTACTATTATTTCCAGGATGGAGACTGCAGACCAGAACAGTCTCCATCCTGGAAATAATAGTAATAATACTTAGTATTTGTATCCTGGATTTGTACTTGCATAGCCAGTAATGCAGGAAGCCAGGAATTGGAGGCGAATCTGAGGAGAGTACGGCTACAAAGGCAGGAAAGATACGGTAGAAATAAAGAAGGAGTTGTGGTGAGGCCAGGCTGTTGCACGAGCTCTGAGAACTCATGAACAGATGGCTCTGAATCATTCTGGAACTGCCCAGCATCAGGATCCAGAGCATGCATGGAACCTGCCTCCTCCCCGCACCCACCCTAAATACGGCCAATGGATGAGAGTCCTTGGACTACAAAGCGGGTCCAAATTGTCAGGCCATCCCATCAACCTGAGCTCACTCCCACTGCTACTCCTGAGGTCTTGGGAGGGCTAAAGAGGGGTGCTGCATCTTTTGTAGGGGGCATCAGGGCCCATTGGGAGCTGTCCAGGGTCCTACTTAGCCGAGCTATGATTGGAAAAGGTGCTCTTAGTTGCTCCCACTTCCTCCATGAGTTCCAAAACCCAACAGAAGACTGGAGTGGTCTCTATCACTGGCGATCCCTCAGACAGAGTGTCACCTGGGGAAGAAGTCACTAGCTATGCTTTGGAATGTACAGAGAGTCTCCAGGGTTGCTATCTGGGCTGGCAGCTCCCAGAAGATTGTGCTTCTCCTAGTCTTTGGTGAGAGTCTTGTTGGGTCTGAAGTTTGAGTACTGGCACATCCTGAAAGTATAGGCTTATTATATATAAAAAAATCAATTGATTTCAACATGACAGCTTAGAGTTTATGTGTTGGAAGACAGAATGTGAACAGGATGGCAGCCAACGAATGTGCAAAGAGAGGAGAATGTTGCTGGATGTTGACAGAGGCCAGCATTTCATCCCCTTCTCCACAACACTTGGAAATCATACCCGCTTTGTCTAATGCCTGCTAATTGTGTCCTAGGAGGAAAATAATGTATTCCTTGCATGCTGGAGCAGATGACTTAATTGAAATAAATTGAAATTGGCTGCTCCTCTTAATAAAGTGGCTTCAAGGGATGGTGCAAGGATCTTAGCTCACATTTATCTTGTTCCAGTGGTTCATAGAGGGAGAGCCTCGGGAGAGCCCTGATCAAAGCAGAGAAAAAGCATGACATGCAAACCTGAATTCACAGGGCTGGATTAATCTGTATTGATCTCACTGATGGCATTGTGTTGAGCATTAGGCTGCTGCTACTCAGCAGTTCTTATATGCCTGTGTTTCTTATTATTATTATTATTCTGATGTGTTTATAATGAGAAATGGCCATAGTTCAGAGGTAGAGATCTGCTACACATGCAGAAGGTCTTAGGTTTGATCCCAACTGGGAATGCTTCTTGCCTGAAACCCGGAAGAGCTGCTGCTAATCTGTGCAGACAAGAGTGTCCAAATTTGGGTCTCCAGCTCTTTTTGGACTACAATTCCCATCATCCCTAAACACTGGTCCTGCTAGCTACAGATGATGGGAGTTGTAGTCCAGCAACAGCTGTAGACCCACGTTTGGGAAACTCTAGTGTAGATCATACTGAGCTAGTTTGACCAATAATAATTCACAGTAATGTCAGTACCAAGAGGTCAGGTAAGTCCTGTGGTGGTCTTGTAGTAAGGTGAAGGCGTGCTGGGAAATGATATACAATGAAATAAAAAGGATGTTTAAATTAACATTTGTAAACACACACACACACACACACACACACACACAGACGCCTTTCTCTTGGGAATTATAGGGATAGAACTACCTAAATTGTATAGAAATTTATTCATGTATGCGACCTCAGCGGCAAGAATGTTACTTGCCCAAAAATGGAAAGAAGAAGCCCCAGCAAAGGAAGAATGGATACAAAAACTTAAGGAATGTGCAGAAATGGCGAAACGTACCAGAAGAATAGAAATCAAGATAATAAACTTTTTATAAAAGAATGGAAATGGTTTATTGAATATTTATAGATGAATTGTAAACAGAACAAAACACTGGCAGGATTATTATAATAACCTGCAGCTACATAAGAGTATATATATAAAGAACATAAATGAGTAAGTTAATTTGGATATGCAGAAGATATTAAAAATAAATTTAAGGAGCCGCAGAAAGGGGGAAGAAAGTCAAGTTTTGAAATGTCAAAATGATTGTAAAATCAGTGAAATGTATATATCTGAAAAGTATAAATATTTTTTAAAAGTGTGACTGATATACTGCTCTGATTGCCTTCAATGCTCCAAACAGTCCATATATGTGGTAAACCCAGATTTGCCTTGGTAATGTGTGAAATGGCTTAGAGACAGCACAAGTTAATTGCCTCCCGTTTAAATACTGTAAATACTATGCATACAGTGGTACCTCGGGTTACGAACGCAATCCGTTCTGGGTCGCAGTTCGTAACCCGAAAAGTTCGTAACCCGAGCCGCCATTTTTCGTATGCGCAAAGCGCTATTTTCACGCTTTGCGCATGCGCAAATCGTGTGCGCTGCTTCTGCGCACGCACGCGCGGCAAAAATACTTCCGGGTTTGCGCAGTTCGTAACCCGAGTTGTTCGTAACCCGAGGTGTTCGCAACCCGAGGTACGACTGTACTGTAATTAAATGACAATGGCAGTTTTTCACACCCTCCATTGTTTCGCATCTTTATCCTAGTAAACCTTAGTGCCAATGAAACTTATCTCCATACAGTTATATTTAAGATTCTGGTCGAAAGAAGGATCATGATTAAGGCCAGTTAGCTCCACGCTTTTCGAAATTCCATGTTCTATTGTTCCCTTAAAGAAAACCTTCACAAATCTTTATGGGCTTGAAAAAAGTTTTGCAAAGTTTTGCCATTTACCCCATGTAAAATCAATTATTAAAATAAGTAATATTGTAGGCATAGATCAGGTCCTGTGGCTCACTGCAGCACTGTTGGGTTTGTTTGTGTGTTTTCCCATTCGATATTCTAAAGGGTTGCATATACATATTTAATCAGAGGCATTAACATTAATTATTACCTCACAATGGTTCTCTACCCAGGGTGACTCGTCTTTTTTGTATATACTGGAATGTGTAATGACTTTGTCCCAGCTGCTGCCTCCTTTGCTACAGTTGCTTCTACTGTATATTCTCAGGCAGAAAGAGGCATCTGTGCAAATATCTGGAGTTGGCTTGCACTGTGCTTTGACCATTAATTATTTGGAGGCAATCTTCGCTTGGCCAAGTCTCTTATTCACACAGAGGGTTTGCTGTTAGAATCATTCAAAGTCTAAAAATGGCCTCCACCAACAGCATTGCACTGTGGTTGAACTGCGTCTGTGATGCAACACTTCACAATGGAGGTGGGAGGTGTTCTTGAATGCTCCCCGCAGGGTTGAGAAACACCCTTCAATGCTGCCATCCCATTGGTTGCAATGTAGATCTCTAAGCACTGGTGTGAAATAATCAGTAAGGGGCACCACTCACCACCGAGGTTGGAGCAAACGGCAACCTCCAGACCAGCCATAAGGGAAGCCCCACATAGAGAGTATTATAATAATCTAAACTTGAGGTTTCCAATGCATGTATCACAGTGGCCAATAATCATACTGTAGCCTTATTAGCTTCCAAGGGTCCTTTAAGTTGCACCCAGGCAGGGACAGAGACAGCCAATAATGACACCGGGGGTTGAATCCAGAGAAAGCATTTAATTCTTAAATATTTAAGAGACTCTTGATGGTCAAGCTTCACGACAAGAGTAAAGAAACACAAATTTGCAAAGCTTCTTATACATTTCTTGGGCTCCTTTCCTCTGCTCTGTAAATGTGCGCACGCAAGGGGGTCACAAGTACATATAAGGAAGATCCGTATCCTGTCATAAACACATGTCATAAACACATGCTGACTCAGCAATGCTACCCCAGTAGCATCCTCCAGCAGCCTTGAGTGCCTGTTCTGTGCGTCAGACAGATAACGTCAGACAAGGCCAGCCATCCGGCCTTGATAGCAAGCTGGGCATTCTGTTCTTTTTGCTGTTCCACTTTGGCACACAGAGAGAGGCAAAGAAAAAAGCATTTTAAGCAAGACATCCCAGGGATATGGGGGGGGGGCTAAGCCATACAGTCAGAATTCATACAAAGCAAGCAATGCAAACTATAGGATCAGATCAGATCAGATCCAGCTCAGTAATACAATTAGCAATTCTCTCTCCACAATACCTGCCAAGTCTCCCACTGAAAAATGCATAGAAGCAACTTCCGGGGCTGCTCCACCCATGTGTGGGCACTGGAAATCAGGCAGAGCGGCACTGGAAGTTGCTTCTACGCATGCCCGGCAGCCATCTTGGTGGTGGCCACATGGTGGCGGCCCATCTTGGATGGGCACCCGGGGGATTTCCGGGATTTTTCTCCATTCAGGAGAACAGCGGGAAACGGATTGAAATCCGGGGGTTTCCCGCGAAAAACGGGATACTTGGCAGCTAAGCCAATAATTGCTTCTCCCGGAAAAGGATGCTGGTGATAGGCTCTCTTCACCATGGAGGCAACCTGGACTTCCACAGATAGAGAGGTCTGAGAAAGTCAAGTAAGTCTGCCTTTAATGACGAACAAATTCCAAAAACAATTTGAGAGCCAAAACACAGCCCAAACTTCTCTGAATTTTGCAACATAGTTCTGCATCCAAGTAATGCACACAAAAGTGTGCATGCTAGGGTAACATGTGCTTGAAATGCATGTATTAATGAAGATAACACACAAATGCATTACTTTGAATGAATGGATGAATACTTTATTCCTTATACCCTGCTCATCTGACTGGGTTGCCGCAGGCACTCTGGGCAACTTGCAACATAATAAAAGAACAACAAAACATAAAACATTAAAAAAAAACCTCTTGATACAGGGCTGCCTCAGGTGTCTTCAGAAAGTTCTGTAGTTGTTTGTACTATATACATTAAAGGAAATTTCATTAAAATGCTATTATAAGATGAAATTCTGATGGATTTTCCGGAAGACATCTTAAAAATAAAAATCCAGTGGCTTCAGAAATGCGAAGAACTGGATTTAAGATTCATTACCCCCTACCTATGGACAGAGATGCTTCCAATCACATCCCTAAACCATGTAATAAGATTTATGTGCACCCAGCTTCCTCTACCTTGGTCCCCCTAAGCTGATAGTTTGCCCTGTTTCCAAAGCAAGATCAATGGATCACCAGAGAAACCTTTGTTTTTCATTGGGGCATTGGGGCCTCATAAGCCAATGTCAATGCAGCTCCATTTGTTCATTTCTGAGTCACTCTCAAACTGCCATTTGTCATAGCATTAATTCTCTAAATGGTTTTGCTTCTGCTTAAGGTATTAATTAAATGTTCTTGATTATGTAATATGAACCAACAAAACTTAATTAAGTTTCCTAAAAATGCTTACTATATGGAAGGCAGTGGTCATATAATAAATGAGTCCTTAGCTACTCACTTGAGAAGCATGATTAGGGCGCAATCTTTTCTGTAATTGCAAGCAAATATAGTACATTGATTTGGGTAGAACCCCAGCGGGGTATTTGAATATGTTCTATGCAAAAAAAATATTAACTTGCATTTTTTCTTTCTCTCCCTCTCTCTGTCTCCCTGTTTTTCTCTTCTTCCTATTTGCCATCCATTTATGATAAAAGAAATGGCATTTGAAAAATCACGAAAGGGGAGAGGAAATTTTGGTGCAATTTTCATGGGGGTAGGTGGGTGGCAGGGTTTTCATTGTGCTCAGCTTACTTCTAAAGGGTATATCCAGGAGAACGGGGGGACACGGGTGGTGCTGTGGGTTAAACCACTGAGCCTAGTGCTTGCCAATCAGAAGGTCGGCAGTTCGAATCCCCACAACGGGGTGAGCTCCCGTTGTTCGGTCCCAGCTCCTGCCAACCTACCGGTAGCAGTTTGGAAGTGCAAGTAGATAAATAGGTACCGCTCCAGCGGGAAGGTAAACGGCGTTTCTGTGCACTGCTCTGGTTCACCAGAAACGGCTTAGTCATGCTGGCCACATGACCCGGAAGCTGTACGCCGGCTCCCTTGGCCAGTAAAGCAAGATGAGCGCCGCAACCCCAGAGTCGTGCGCGGCTGGACCTAATGGTCAGGGGTCCCTTTAGCCTTTACCTTTACCAGGAGAATGCAGGAGCTGTGACTCCAACTGCTTCCCATGACCTTTCCCTCGAATGATAACATGGTTGAGTTGGGGTCTGGGCAGCTGGATGGTAGCAGCTGGGCAGCATTATCCAGTTGCCCAGAGTTGGCTACAAGAAAGGCAAGGTGTGGATCTGTTGAGGAAGAGATCCCAAGCCATTAATGAGTGGAAGGGAATAGATGCTAGAAGAGAGGAAAGAACAAGACAGTGAAAGTAGGAGGGACGGTGGGATGGCTTCAATTAGAGTCAGCCAGGAAAGAGATTCAACCTGGAAGATCCCCCAGACGTGAGCCAGTAAGGGAACATGCAATACATTGGGCAATAGATATTGGTCATAATATAGACACGGAAGCATGGGAACGATTGTGGAATATGGATATAAAATTTACAGCATGTTATGCTCGAAGAGAAAATGATATGAAAATGGTATATCGATGGTATCTAACACCGAGTAAGTTGGCAAAAATGTATAAATCTACAGTGGAACCTCGGGTTACGGATGTAATTCGTGACGGAGGCATGTCTGCAACCCACAGCGTTCGTAAGCTGCATTGCTGCGTCTGCGCACGGCGTGACACAATTTGGTGTTTCTGTGCATGCACAAGCGGCAAAACCTGGATGTAACCCTTTCCGGTACTTCTGGGTTTCCCACGGTCCGTAACCTGAAAACGCGTAACCTGAAGCGTCTGTAACCCGAGGTACCACTGTAAATCAAATAAGTGTTGGAAATGTAAAGAGAAAGAAGGTTCGTTTTATCATAAGTGGTGGTCTTACTGGGAAATGATATATAATGAAATGAAAATGATATATATAATAACCTTTGTAAAAAACAAAACAAAAAAAACCCAGAAGCTTTTCTTTTGGGAATTATAGGGACAGATGTATAGAATGTATAGAAACTTATTTATGTAAGCTACTATAGCGGCAAGAATGTTACTTGCCCCAAAATGGAAAGAAGCAGAAGTCCCAGCAAAGGAAGAATGGATACAAAAGCTTACGGAATATGCAGAAATGGCAAAACTTGCCAGAAGAATAAGAAATCAAGATAACAATTTTCTAATAAGAGAATAAAAATGGTTTGTTGAATATTTACAGATAAATTATAAAGAGATGAAAACATTGGCAGGACTACTGTAATAACCTGCCGTTTTATAAGAGACTATATTTAAAGAAGATGAGTAAATGAGCAAATAAAGTTATGCAGAAGATATTAAAAACAAATTTAAAGAACCACAGAAAGAGGGGGAAGGAAGTCAGATTTTGAAATGTCAAAATAATTGAAAAATTAGTGAAATATATAAAATTAATGAAATGTATAAACTTGAAAAGTATGTATAAATGTATGTATGTATGTATGTATGGGAACATGGCAGAATACTGTGGGCAGGCAAAGTGAACCACCACTATGTAGACATTGAGAAATATTTTTGTTGGGTTCTACCGGAACCTGTTGGGACTTTGGCAGGGCCCCCGAGTCCTGTTGGAGGCGCTTTCCTAGGCAACTGAAACTCCTTGGATCCAGCACACTTCCGAGTACCAGGCCCCTGTGTAGCAGAGTATCACTCAGCCTCCAAGCCTGTAGTTGTTCCAATTCTAGCACGTAATGTAGAAATAAATCACAGGGAACAATCGAACACAGACAATAATCTTTGCCTAGCCCTAAAAGCTGCCAGACCCTGTCTCCCTTCTTAACAGTACGAGAGCAGATTTTAGACTAAATGTCGTTCTTTTACCCAAGCCAGAAGCAGTGCTTGCTTAGAACATTCTTCAGAGTGTGTGACCTTGCATCTGTTGTAAACAACCAGCTTTGTGAAGCTTCTGGAAACTCACACGGTGTTGTTTCTGGGAATGAATGATTCTGGCCCCAACAATTTCCCCCAATCCAGAAAGGGAGTTTAGTGGTCAGAAGTATGCTTCCACACCCACTGCCAGTGCAGATGCATGGATCTGTATGCACCTTCCTATCCTCAATGCAGTAAACTTCTAAGCCCCTTTGAATTGGCTAAAGGTGCCTTCGGATGTGCATGGTGAATGCAGATCCCCACCCAGATCTACCAGCTGCGTTGTGCAAGGAATTGCTTGAATCTGAATTTTGCTTTCAAACCTAGCTGTGTGAAGATACTGAAACAGTCACTGTTTGGGTAGGAATCACAGTAAAAAAAAACACCCAACAACAACAAAAAGTAATAATGAAATAATCTAAATGTTGCATCGTTGCCCAGCATGCATCCTTATCTATGTTGGAAACAATGGCGATGCGCATTGCACTTCCTGTTGATAAACACTTGCACTTTCATGCTTCAGGGTTTTTTGCGTGTGCTTTTCATCCTGGCTTTTCTCTCCTATTGTTTTCTGCACAGACAGGTGGATGGTTCCAACGCTCTTACGCTGCTGCTCTTTTATCCAAGTAAATCAGTTCTTTCTATCTGAGACTGTAATAACTCCTCAAAACGTGCCACCTGCAATTACCGAAATTGCAGAACTTTTCTGTAATTGCTATAATTATATGTATTGTAAGCTCCCCCCCACCCACCGCCCGATGTTCTATTTTCAAGCAGGTTGATTGACATGGAGACTTTGTCACTGAGTGAGCACTTGCAAGTCCTCCAGCTCAAATCTGTTAGTTTCTCTGAAACAGGCCACAGATGACAACAGCAATAGCTTACTTAACCCCATGGGCAGCTTCTTGTATGTTGTATTTCTTAGCTAGAAGGGGGGGATTCTTGAGTGGTGTGTTTATTTACATGGAAATAAAAGACTGTACTGAGTGTGAGATGACCTCTCAGCTGAGCTGCCCTAAAGTCAAGCAAGAGGACTCGGGTTAAGTTCAAGTACCTTTTTTATTCCATAACAATACACATACAGGACCCTGGGCCGTGCAAATAATAGACTAACACATTTGAACTCGGCGGTAGAGAACTTGCAGCTCTCTGGACGGTGTTGCACTACAACTCCCATCATCCCTCCGAACTTACCGTGCTGACTGGGCCTGATGAGAGTTGGAGTCCAACAGGATCTAGAGAGCAATTAGTTCTCAACCTCTGACCTAAGCAGCCTTGGCCGAATTAAAGAGAAAAACCATGCCCACCCAAGGAGGAAAGGGAACTGCTGAAACCATTCCAGCCTGCTCTGAAAGAGACACGACATACATATTGATCTAGAGTCAAGAGTCTGAATCAATGGCGTAGCATGATGGGGGTGCGGTACAGGCATATAATTGTTAGGGGTGCAAAATTTCAACACCCGGTGCTGCCTCAGTACAGCAGTTTGTTTCTGTTGCTGGGCTCCGTTGAAAACATCTCCATGCAAGCCAGAAAGTGACCTCTCCAGACAATGGAACAACTTTTTTTTTTGCTTATCCTGTGGCTGCCATCTCCTGGGTGACGCAAACGCTGTTAGGCAGTTGAATGTGCATGCGTACTCTGTCTGTTTCCCTCCCTCCCCCCACTACTCCATGTGACCCCAGGCACTGGCAACCCACGATACGCCACTGGTCCGGATATTAGGAACGCAAAACAGCCCTGATGTTAGATCTATGACAATCAGTTATACTTGTAACGCACTAGGGGGTGTTGTGTGGTACTGGGGTTTAAGTCTCTGGCAGCGATTGGCTGAGTCGCTCTAATGTCACAGAGCAGCAGTGGCTCATGGAGCGGGTGACAGCAGTGTGCTCTCACTAGAAGCATTGTACCCATCAGGACAGGGCAAAGCAGCAGTGGCGAGATCAGGGAGCTTTGCAGCCATAGCCCCATGGATGTATACAAAGCTGTGGGGCCACCACTGCCAACCTGAAGTTCCCTCAACCTTGCTACTACTTTGCCCCATGCCACTGCATACAGTCCTGACAACTAAAAACAAGTTGAGGTGTGCGGGCAGCCATTCACGGAGCATCAACAAAACAGAAGAGGCCAGGATAGGAAGCATGTTGTTTAGAGTTTCCTTTTAGGATCCATGCCAGCAATGAATGGCAGCCGGCTGAAACAAGCCACACCCTCCCAAATTAAAGTTCTGCAAATGTGGGAGAGAAACTCATTGGCTTGAAATGGAAAAATTAGCCCTATTCAAGCACTGACCTGAAAGCAGGTATGTTCCGCAGTGTGTCATTGTTGCAATCATAGTGCATTTGCAGTAGATTTATATTGTTGTTTTTTGTATATATTTTTTATTTATTTTCCATATAATAATATACATTCACACCATCATTATCCACTTTACCGCCCTGGCTCTTTAGAGACTACTGACTTACTTCCCTCCCGCCTCATGGCTTTCAAAATTAACCTTTATACCATTGCATTTTGTACGCTTTCCAATTCCAATTACACTCATTACAAAATAGCTCAAAATTTGAATAAATATAGAAACTTCTCATTACAAGTCTTCAGATAACCTTGCTAGTGATGTTAATTGCTTACAATAGTCTTTCAAAATAAAAAAAAATTCTTTCAGTAGCACCTTAAAGACCAACTAAGTTTTTATTTTGGTATGCGCTTTCGTGTGCATGCACACTTCTTCAGGTCTTTAAGGTGCTACTGAAGGATTTTTTTTATTTTGCTTCAACTCAGACCAACACGGCTACCTACCTGTAAATAGTCTTTCAGATATCATATGAATTTATTCCAGTCCTTTTGGAATATTGATCATGCTGGTTTCAGATTTTTCCAGTCAGCTTCACCAGTTCTGCAAAGTCCACCATCTTCATGTGCCACTCTCCTTTCGTTGGTAGTTCTTGCTGTTTCTACTTTTGGGCTACAAGAATTCTTGCCGCAGTTGTTGCATACATAAACAGTCTTATGTCTTCCCTTGGTATCTCTTCACCCACTAAACCCAATAAACAGGCTTCTGGTTTTTTTTAACAAAAGTGTTTTTAACTATTTCCTTTAACTCATTATATACCATTTTCCAGAAAGCCTTTATGCGGTAGATTTATATTGGCCTGTGCACACATCATCCCAGTTCATTAGTTGCTACAACATTTTTGCTATCTGGAGGAGCAAAACAGAAACCGGAACTTTTGTGGTATAAAAAGGGACAGGATTTCAGGACGTGAACAAGTCTGCATACATGATGGTTTGTGCTTATAATGGTCTAATTCCTCACGATCTTGCTTTCAGTCCTGCCCCCACCCCACAACAGCACAGAAAGCGAGATGGTGTGTAACTTCCCTGATAGCATTATAAGCACCACAAGCATCACCAATGTGGAATAAAAAGCACATTTAGAGGAGCTGCTAAGCATGCCCAGCAGGACACAGGAAGATCTAAAGCAGAAGTTGTGTGTTTGCCTCCTTCTCCCCCCTAGTTTGAGCCCACACACATTTCATGTGAATGTCTGATTAGGGCTGTTGCGTTCCTGTTATATTTCAGGTAATGCCAACTTGTTAAATGTTATCAAAAACAAAGCACCCCCCTTTCAGAACTATTCTTTTAAAAAACTCTGGCTCCCTACCTCCCCAGAAGAATATGTGAGTTTAGTGGGTGAATATGATTCATCAATGTCTTTAATTGGGGGTGATATTCTAGAATCCTGCTTATTACTGGTGATTTCTTAGATACTCTTTTTTATTTTAAAAACCCAACTGCACAGTTTTCTGAACTTTGCACATTGTGCAAAGACGAGAATACAGTTCTACATTTGCAACGATGAAATATGGTTTTGTGATGTGGGGAAAGGACAATAATTGCTTATTGTGAGTTTCTCCCATGTTTTGTCCCCAGGGACCGCGATGAAGTGCTGCATCTCGCTGTTCTCTAAATCTACAGAACTTTACCATCTGGCTGTTTGGAATGTCATAGGGAGAGATCTAACATCTCCGAGTACACAGTCCTCTTTTTCTGGTTGTGGAGATCTTTAGCTCCTCTGACAGTCCTGGGCTTCCTAGCAGGAGAGCAATTAAAGCAGCTAAGCACAGGGTAAAGGCAGCTCCATTGGCACCAGAACCAAATGCAGACTATTTTTAGCTCTGTTATAAGTTGACTATAAGAATTTAGAATGATGGAAATGGAAAAAGAAAGCAGTTTTGGGCAATGTCTGCTCCTGTTTACAATCTTTCTTCCCTGGCAAGGAATTTCCATGTTGCTATAGCAATCTTACAAAAATCAGGTTCACCCAGGCAATTCCAAACCCCCACCCCCACCCTTTTTTTCATGTCTAATTTAGTGATGCCGTGACTTGGAACTTTTCAAAGGTGAAACTTAAATTATTTAGTCTTCTTTGAGCTTCTTAGCAGGCACAAGAAGATTGTGGCTTGTATAGCAAGGGTTGGGAACGACACGCCTGGGGGCCAAATGTGGCCTGTTTGACCCTTCCATCTGGCTGCCCGCATCCTCCACTAGCCCTGCTTAGTATCATCCGTGAGTGTTTTTGGCTAGCTGGAAAGTGAAAATTCCTCTTCCTCGCCTTCATGGAGAGACGTGTGTGTGTGTGTGTGCACGCGCACACGCACACACACACGCATAAACCACTGACCTCGTGTGGCCAAAATGTGGCCTACTGACAAAGGTAAAAGTCCATCTCTTGCTCTGCTCATTTTTGCCTCTCGCCCCAGCCCCCCTCCCTGGTATGTGCCCCCCCCCAAAAAAAATGTTGCTGCCAAGAACTGAGGCCCTTGTCATTCCTATTTTCCCAGTAATCCCCCTCAGGAAGAGGTGTTTTAAACTGGTGCCTGAGCAGTTTGTCACAATGTCTGTTACCCACTGAAAATGGATGCAGCTTCACGACAGAGGTGGTGACAACTTGTGCGTTCATTTGGCCCACTCGGAACATTTCTGCATGCGTGCGCGCACATAACCCGGGACTGCAGATGGGGCTCGTGTCTCTTTCAATGCTTCCTTGCTTTTCTGCCAGCAGTTCTAGCAGCTACAGCTTTCCCCAGCTCTGTGCTCATAGCTATAGCCTGCCACCTGCCCAATTCCCTTCCTTCTGCGAATGCTCCATTTCCTTCCTCCCCAAGCCAGCCAGGAACAGGATTAGCAAAACTTCAGCTATGAGTGTAAAGGTAGGGAAAGCTACGCTGTCTGGGAACTGGCAGAGCATCTGCTTAGCATGAAGAAGGGTCCCGGGTTCAGTCCCTAGCTTCCTTGGGTGAGATCACTGTCTGAAATCCTCGAGAGCTGCTTCTAGTCAAGGTAAATAATAATAATAATAATAATAATAATAATAATAATAATAATAATAATAATAAAAAATTATTATTATTATTTATACCCCGCCCATTTGGCCGGGTTCCCACAGCCACTCTGGGCGGCTTCCAACAAAATATTAAAATACAGATAATTCTGCGCTGGGTGGGCCAACTGTTTAACTCAGTATAAGGTAGCTTCCTTTGCAACTGTGAATACCAACATTGCTCTTAAAGGGGTGGGTCTCTTGACTAAAGGCAAATCTACACTGGTCAGTTATAACATTATAAATGTGCTATAAACATGTGACACCAGAGGGCGCTGTAGAGCAGCGATCCGTCATCACTGGGAAATTGCATTGAGAGCCATTATTCCGTATTTTAACATCGGTTTTTTTACAATCAGTGTAGATCCAGCCTAAGTCCAGATCTGGTGATCATATGGATAGATATCAGTTCTTGGCATGTAGCTGAGCTATTGAAGGGATCTCGGCTGTTGCTTTGTCCATTTCTTTCATTGTTTTTTTCTTAAGGTGTTTGCACACCCAGATTTGTGTTGTGCATTCGTGTTTCACAGTAGAGAAAGCCATTTTCTCCACCATCCCCAGTGGCTAAAATGTTAGGCTGGAGACATACATCCCCACTCAGTGATGAAGCTCTGTTAGCAAGTCCTTATCTCTGAATAAACTACCTCACAGGATTGTTGTGGGCAAAAACAACACCCCACCCCATGACCACAGATCAGTAGGCACATGAGAGAGGTCCTCCCAACGTCAGACTTCAGGTGAGCACATTCATGCCCTCCAACATTTCTCCGATGAAAATAGGGACGCCCTACTCCATAATAATAATTTTATTATTTATACCCCACCCATCTGACTCCAGGTACCCTGGGCAGCTTCCAACATATTTAAAAACAAAATAAAACATTAAACATTTTAAAACTTCCCTATACAGGGCTGCCTTCAGATGTCTTCTAAAGGTTGTATAGTTACTTATCTCCTGGGCTTGGGGGTCGCATAACCTACCCTCCAGCATTTCCCTGATGAAAAAAGGGACCTCCGTGCGCTGCTCTGGTTTCGCCAGAAGCGGCTTAGTCATGCTGGCCACATGTCCCGGAAAACTGTTTGCGGACAAAGGTCGGCTCCCTTGGCCAGTAAAGCGAGATGAGCTCTGCAACCCCAGAGTCGTTCTCGACTGGACTTAACTGTCAGAGGTCCTTTACCTTTTTTACCATACCCTCCAATGAAAATAGGGACATCCTAAAGAAAAGCGGGACATTCCAGGATCAAATCAGAAACTGGGACGGGTTCTGTAAATCCAGAACTGCCCCTAGAAAATAGGGACACTTGGAGGGTCTGTGCATTGTGTCAGCCTGGTCGTTACCTTGAAGGGAGAAGTCTCTGAAATAGGTATCAAGTGGTCCTTCTCCAGGCCCACATAGCAGACAGGCTCCTCATGAGAAAAGCCTGTACCCTGGAGGGAAAACAGACCACCAGATTCCTCAATAGAAGCACTGAGTTGTGCTCAACATGGGGGGGGGGGTCATGCATGCGCCACCCCCTCCAACTGCAAAAGAACTCCAACCCCCTCCAAGATTAATTAAATGTGAATATACATCCAACCCAGCCAGGCCGACTCGGCCCACCATCCCTCACACACACACCGCCACCTTACCTTTGTTTGCCTCTGCCGCCACCCTTTCTACATACACAGAGAATTGTGGGGCAGAGTAGCTCACACCTACTAGAAAGCTTTCAAGACATAGTCTCTCTGTGGCCTGAACAAGATAAAACTTTGCTTCCAGGCACCCACCCCCTACTCCAATTATGAGATGCTCAGAATTGAAAACAAATGAAACTTGCTTTTTAAAAAGAGAAAGAACTCGTGGAGGTTAGCATGTTGACTTTCCTAAATTAAGCACAAATGCCTGGATGTATAATCACATTCAATTAATGTTAGTCTCTGACCCTGACAATACGGCCTTGTCCTCTTCTGTGTTCACTGGGTGGAATTTATGCCACATTTTTGAATATAATGAGCAGGTATTATTAGCAATGCAAGTCCCTACATCCCTTTTAGTCTGAGTTGTTTTAACTGTTTCCTGCATATCTCTGTAGCCATAGAAAGTTTTTACATTTTTCTACTAGCTGCAAAGGCTGGTGGTTTGGAGACAAGCACATGATCAAGCAGGCATGACCAATCCCAGGAGAGCTTAACCTGGGCTTGGGTGATGAGCAGCTCAAATGGAGGTATAGGGCAACAGTAAGCAGCTCAGTTAGGAACATGTGGAGCCCTATTGGCCCCTTGTGTCAGCTGACTCTTGCTTAAGTGGTAGGTGCAATACTACCTCCTGACCATCTGCAGTGCTGGTGCTGCAATGCAGTGGAAAGCAGGCCAGTGATTACTCATTTAGGAAACTAACAACAGTGGCTTACGGTGTAAGTAAGGCACATGGGTCCTTCCGCTAGATCCTGCAACTCAGGATCCCCTTGCACTGTACATCAGTGTTGTGAGTTATATTGTGGTGGTGTTGCTTCCAGAAGACTCAGAGATTGTAGGTTAATTCACATCTGCATGATCTCCAACTGAGGACTGCAGCATCAAGTCATGACTTGTATGTGTGAAAGAGCTATTGTAGAAACCCTCCATTTTTACTCAGATTGTAGCAGAAACGTAGAAAAATGAGAATTGGAGAGAACCCAAATTAACAGTTTCACCCTACCTTTGGTCTCCTTGAGATGTTTGGGGGATACTTCACCCTTCCCTCCCTTTTGGGTGTAGGTGGTGCTGTTTTGGCAACGTAAAAAGCAGCAGACTCACACAGCCTAAACATTGGAAATAGAATGATGATAGGATTCTGGACTGTACCACTTCAGGATGCAGGTTAAGAATTTACATTTATTCTTCCATTGAGGAGGGAAGGGACAATCTCTCTGCAGTAAACCAGGACTGCCATACATCTGGATTTTCTCAGACGTTACCAAGATTTCAAAGGCAGAAATGACGCCCGGGGGAACAACTTGTGGGTTTTCCTTTAAAAAGTTCAGCAATTTTGGGGTCTTCCCAAAATTGGTTTTTACTTTTGGAATATGGCAACCCTAAGTAACCCTCAGTGAAAATGATTTAACACTTTTACTACAAGCTACAATATGGGGAATCCCAGTCAGATGGGCGGGGTATAAATAAATTATTATTAGTAGTAGTAGTAGTAGTAGGGACCCAGGTGGCGCTGTGGGTTAAACCACAGAGTCTAGGGCTTGCTGATCAGAAGGTCGGTGGTTCGAATCCCTGCAATGGGGTGAGCTTCCGTTGCTCGCTCCCAGCTCCTGCCCACCTAGCAGTTCGAAAGCACATCAAAGTGCAAGTAGATAAATAGGGACCGCTCCGGCGGGAAGCTAAACGCCGTTTCCATGCGTTGCTCTGGTTCGCCAGAAGCAGCTTTGTCATGCTGGCCACATGACCCAGAAGCTGTCTGCGGACAAACGCTGGCTCCCATGGCCTATAGAGCGAGATGAGCGCCTCAACCCCAGAGTCGGACACGACTGGACCTGATGGTCAGGGGCCCCTTTACCTTTTTACCTTTACCTTTAGTAGTAGTAGTACGCTATAGTACTACACAGGATTTTGTGTATGTGTGCATTGGGAGGGGCATTCACCAATATATTCCCCTCCATACAGTCATATGGTCCAGAAGTATACCACCTCTGTGTACCATCTTATTCTACATAAACATGCAGGTAGACTTGGGTCTTGCTGGGTTTTGTGCCAGCTGCATTCATCAGATTCCAGCAACAAAACAAGTCAGTCCAATGGAGAAGAGAAAGTCTCTACCAAGCTTACAAGCGACTAAAAGGGAGAGTAGTCTGCTGCAATGGAAAACTCTGTGATCAATGCCAAATGAAATGGACAGCATTCATTGTGCGAGTGTGCGCCAGGAAGGAACAGCTGTGCTGTGTGTGTGCCATGGAGGGGCCATCTGCACAATGTATTCCGCCCCGGCTGCACAGAGAAAGAGCATATAGCTAGATGACATTTCAAGAGAACGGGCTCTCTACACAAGAGGGAGTTTGTTTCTTTTTGAAAACCTTATCTGCTGCATTCATCCAGGCCACAATTATACCATTGTCCCAAACACCGGTTAGATCAGATCATGACTATTGGACATCCTGGCCTGTAACCTAAATGGCACAGGAAAGAACGCTCTAGCTGGACATTAAAAGGACATATTGCCCAACTGTGCTTAGGAAGGTGGCAATGGGCAAGGACTAGAGATCATTGGTGAGCAAATCCTTCTCACCACCACGTGGTCTTCCTCTAATCTCTTTATCTCCCAGCCCTAACTTGGAAGCATTTAGAGCTGAGCGAGGGCAGATGTTCCAGTGGGTTACCTGGATGTGGAACGAAGAGGAGTCACGGGGGAGGGTGGAATGACTGCCCCATTGATCTCCACTCTACAGCTTTGAGCAACCCACCATACATGGGTTGGAGAAGAAGGAGAATCGCCCGAAGCTATGGCCATATTACTCCTTATCTATACTCAAACAAACAAAGATGGCATGTGACACAGCTGAAATTACATGGGAACAGAAGAAGAGAAAGCGCAAAAAAAGACAGGGAATTTACAGGAGATAGAACTCCTTCTGCGGAAATAAAATTTATTAAATGTGTTAATATGAATGGAAGTCAAGAACTCTGTAGCTGCTGATAAGGGACTAAGATCAGGACTGAATGTAATTGGGTTAAGCAGGATTTTGGAAGCAGGAAGAAATAAGAACTTTGCACCCCAAAACCCAGCACATGGGAAGTCACACAAATTTTATAATTGGCTTTATAATTGATATATATTTGGATATGAATTGTAATTTGACATTGATGAAATGTGGCTGTTATTGGACTTTAGTAATCAAAAAATAATAAAAATTATTTAATAATAAAAAAGAGCAACCCACCACAAAAGACATGGGCATAGTCCGGAGACTATGGTTTGAAGCAAGTGTGAAGGAGCCATCAGTAGTAGTTAGTGGGGTGCGACAACATTGCTTGCCTGACCTCCATTATCTCTGTGGCTTAACAGGTGCTGCCCTTGTAGCACAAAGCAGGTTGAATCCACCACACACATTTTATTTCATTGCCCATATCATGCAGAAATATATAAGCATTTGGAGCCCTTATTAGAAAAGGGGATCTTTCGCACCGCGAATGATGCTGTGGGGAATGTGGCGAGATTTTTGAGTGATGCCACAAAACTATGTCACCACAGGCCCTAAGAGCCACCTTTATATCTAATGACGTCTGGACAGTTTTATCCGAAAGTGTCTCCTACTACAGTGTTTCTCAACCTTTTTTGGGCCAAGGCACACTTGTTCCATGAAAAAAATCACGAGGCACACCACCATTAAAAAAGTTAAAAAAACTAACTCTGTGCCGCCCTATATTGACTATATAATTATGACTGTAAGAAACACTTGCCAATTGCTGTGTTGGTTGCAATCTCCTGTAATAAGGCTTCACAAGCCGCTGATTTCTCTGCCAGCACAATCCTTTGCTCAGCAAGTTTCAGGTTGAGCTCATCCAGCCAGCTTCTTTAAGTTTATCTAAAACTACCCTCCCGTAGTGGTGGCTGTTGAGAGCTGCGCTCGCTCCGCGTCGTGACCCGGCCGGCTTCCTTTCCGGCGGGTCAGCGCTGCCTATTGGCGGCTGCCAGGCACGTGACAATGCAAATCGCCCTTCTCATCGCCGCACGTCGCGGCACACCAGCCAGCGTCTCGCGGCACACTAGTGTGCCGCGGAACAGCGGTTGAGAAACGCTGTCCTACTATGACTCGTTGCCAGTGTTGTGATTTGATCCATGTATTCAACGTGCTCTATTTATGCTAGTAAAGGAGATAGATGGATTGGCTTACCAGGAGTTAGAGGGGCAGGACAACAGTGAAGTCAGTGTGGTACATCTCACTGCCACTTTGCCCTTCTCCCTCCAGGTAAGCCCCAGCAACAGCAGTGATGGTAGATCAGGTAAACACTGCCACACCACAAACTGGTTCTCACAGCTCAAATGCTACAGAGAGAACATGTATATCATCGCAAAACATAATGCTTTTTCCTAGAGCCAATTCACTATTTGGGTGCACATCATCAAATGCTAAGCAATTGAACTATTTTCAGGCATGTGTGAACTAGCTCTACATTAGGGGTCCCCCAACTAAGGCCCGGGGGCCAGATGTGGCCCAATCGCCTTCTAAATCCGGCCCGCGGATGGTCTGGGAATCAGCATGTTTTTCCATGAGTAGAATGTGTCCTTTTATTTAAAATGCATCTCTGGGTTATTTGTGGGGCCTCCCAGTGTTTTTCCATGAGTAGAATGTGTCCTTTTATTTAAAATGCATCTCTGGGTTATTTGTGGGGCCTGCCTGGTGTTTTTCCATGAGTAGAATGTGTCCTTTTATTAAAAATGCATCTCTGGGTTATTTGTGGGGCATAGGAATTCGTTCATATTTTTTTTCAAAATATAGTCCGGCCCCCCACAAGGTCTGAGGGACAGTGGACCGGCTCTTGGCTGAAAAAGTTTGCTGACCCCTGCTCTACATTCTTCTCTATATATTTATTTTTGTTTTGGTGGGCCTGCTCTAAATATGAGTAAATCTGGATTGAGTGCAGTGAATATTCCTCATTTGAGAATATCTTATTATCGTAGGTACCCACAACTTAAAGCAAAGCCCCTCCGAAAGCACCTTATGTGTTGCTTACAATCCATCTGGCAGCCTTGTCCTCTGACTTCCTTGCCTGGAAATCCTAGCTTTAATGTGCTGTGTCCGTGGAGGAAGGTGAGTTTCACCATAAGGTGTGGGTTTCCTTGCATCTCATTATGTACAGGTAGCTGTCCCAGAAAGTAATTACACCAGCCACCCCCAGATGGACACAAGAGAGGGGCAGATGCACTGAGCAATTGGCTAAATGGAATGTTGAATCCCTGGTCTCCCCAGCAATCTCATGACTCATTAATAGCAAAGCCAAATAGAGGAGGTTGCAGGCAACTGGCCACAGGGACCTACAAAATTCGCGCTTTGGCAGCTGCAAGAATGAGGGCATTTATTTCCTCCACACTATAATCTGAAAAGTGCAATGTGGGAATGTAGACAGACGATCCTTCAGCTACTGAAATGGATGACTGTTTCATGGTGCAGTGCAGCCAAGCCCTTCCACCACCCCAATTGTGTATCAGTTGTGTGTCATCCATTTGTTCCTCTAAACCTGTACAGTGGAACCTCGGTTTATGAACACCTCGGTTTATGAATTTTCGGTTTATGAACGCCGCGGACCCATCTGGAACGGATTAATTCATTTTCCATTACTTTCAATGGGAAAGTTTGCTTCAGTTTATGAACGCTTCAGTTTATGAACAGACTTCCGGAACCAATTACACCCATGCTTCAGTTTATGAACGCTTCAGTTTAAGTACTTCGCGGACCCGTCTGGAACGGATTAATCCACTTTCCATTACTTTCAATGGGAAAGTTTGCTTCAGTTTATGAACGCTTACTCCGCGGACCGTCTGGAACGGATTAATTCACTTTCCATTACTTTCAATGGGAAAGTTCGCTTCAGTTTATGAACGCTTCAGTTTATGAACAGACTTCCGGAACCAATTGTGTTCATAAACCGAGGTACCACTGTATATTAATACAAAAACACCATGGTGCACTGTAGTCATCAGGAAAGCATGGCTCTACTACCCAGGCTCATCAAACAGAGGCGCATTTACCACTACTCTGCATGAGCATCGTTCTTTGTGCTATAAAGGAAGCTGCCTTATTCCATGTTTCCATCTACGGTACTTCAGCATTATCTACACTGACTGGCAGTGATTCCCCCAGGGTTTTAGACAGGAGATGTAAGAAAGCATCTGTTTCTGTTCCAACCCAGATTTATTGCATGCAGCGCTGTTTCTGTTCCACTGCAGTTCAGCTTCTGACAAAAGCCATGCTATTGATTCCATTCATTTGGAGTCAAACGAAATGCAGGCATATGGCGGTGTATCAATTGCATATCATTTGCAGACTGAAAGCAACAACAACTGACAGCAAATACCGATTGTATTTGGTGGATTGAATTCCATTCTGGCCATGGAGTGTATAGGCAAACACCGGCAATTTCAACTCCCCATTTCAACTTGTTGGAATGGGGCTGCCAGGGATTGTAACTACGACCTTTTATGTGCAATGCAGATGCTCTGTCTTTGAGACACGATCCTTCCCCAGTCAGCTTTCTCTGCATCTACCTCCTTGCAGCTTGTCAGCAATGACAACAGTCTTCTCCTTCATCTCATTGGAAGCAATGGTGTCTCTTATCTAAGATGCTGCCAAGGATGTCCAATCCACACAGGCTTCCTGGAGAGGTTTGTGCCCAAGCTAAGCCAAGTATCCTCGCCCTCAAATCACTTTTTTTCAAAAGTGACAGGGGCATTTAGTGACTCTATGAATTTTCAGTAGGGGTGGGCTCACTTTTATGAGATGGTGGTCACGATCTTTTCTCCCCAAGAATGTGTTTGGGAACGATGCTGTTACATTCTGTCCCACGGGTGCAGATGGGCTGCTGTGATGAAGCAATAACAAGACTGTTGTAGTTACAATTAAGAAAAACAAACTATTGGCTGTCTCAAAAAGTAAGACCTCCACCCCTGAAATGCAAATAATTTGCCCATCCCTGAAAATTAATTCCCTTTTCGGACAGTGTTTTTTGTCAAAGCTCATGAAAACTCCTGAGCCAAATACTTCACCCAAGCACTAGTTTCCATAAGTTTCCATTTTGTTGCCAAGATTTATTTATTTATTGGCACTTATTAGACACCTCATGGAACATCAAAGTAAGCCTGTATACAATAGATCTGCCCTGTACCATTTTAAGACAGCTCTTCCTCCACTTCTGCCACTGAACTCAGGAGAGAGAGCCAATTGGACCAGGACATGGCAAACTAGGGTTTAAAATCCCACTCAGCTGTGAAGCTCACTGACTTGTGTCAGTCACTATTTCTCAGCCTAACCCATAGGTAGGCAAACTAAGGCCTGGGGGCCGGATCCGGCCCAATCGCCTTCTAAATCTGGCCCACAGATGGTCCGGGAATCAGCGTGTTTTTACAGGAGTAGAATGTGTCCTTTTATTTAAAATGCATCTCTGGGTTATTTGTGGGGCATAGGAATTAGTTCCTATTCCCCCCCCCCTCAAAATATAGTCCGGCCCCCCACAAGGTCTGAGGGACAGTGGACCGGCCCCCTGCTGAAAAAGTTTAATGACCCCTGGCCTAACCTATGGGTTGTTGTGCCGTAATAAAATGGAGATGGGGAGAATGGAATACATTACCTTGAGCTCCTTGGAAGAAAGGTGGGATATTGTAATGCAAATGTAGAAGATTGTTGTCTTACTTTTTTTTTAATTCTTTTTTTATTGAAGATTTTCTTGATTTACAAAAATATGTGCAATGTCTCTTGTAACATTTTTACAAATCAGTTTCATTTGTTGAGACATTGGGAAGAAAAAGGGGAAAGATGTAGATGGGGGAAAGATGGGTTGGGGTGGGTTTTACTTACCGTAATATATGTGGGGTTTTTTGTCAGCATCGCTTGTGTAGGTTCTCTGCTGTTCGCTTGTGTTCCTTTGGTGGTGAGAGATGTTGGGGTTGACCTAGGGTATGGTTGTTCATTTGTGGTTGGCTGTGGTGGTCTTTGTTTCGTGTGTGAGTGGGGTGGGTGGGTGTTTTGGATTAGGTTAGCCATATTGATTTGTATGCTGTTGGTGGGTTTTTGTCATTGTCTTGTTGGGATATGTATGTGATGAAAGGGAGCCTACCGGGGTGAAGCCGTCTTCTTCTATTTGTCCCCAGATCAGTTTCAGCTTATTGGTTAATTTTTCTAGTAAGGCTGTTTCCCATACTGTTTGGTACCATTGGTCCATGCTTACTCCTGACAGGTCTCTCCAGGGTCTGGTTATGGCACTGGGGAGCGGGAGGGCTGGCGAGGCCCCCTAGATTTAGAGGTCCTAGGCTTCAGCCTACTTAGCCTATACATAAATCCGGCACTGGGTACTACAAATCCTCCAATGGGGGCTGCTCAATGACAGCCTTACATTTTTGTGTATATAGAAATATCTTCCTTAGACACTGATTAGATGCTTGAAGCATGGGCTTCACATGCTTGATTAGCTAGTGGGTCAAGTGGTTTAGATTCTCAGCTTTCATTTTGTAGTGGGATTTTGAGTGTTTTTGTTTGTGGAGGGAAACAAATCTGAGCATCTGTAGACAGTGAAGTTCAAATGAAAGTTAAACAAATAGAATCTTTCACTTTTTCAGAATGACACCCATCCTACTGTGAAACCCAGAATGTAACCAATTGTTTCAGGACATCCTTGTGAATAAGATTTTACTAGGGGAAGATTTGCTTTGTAAATATTATGGGGCAGGGAGGAGAATTAGTAAAACCTGATATCAGTACATGGAGCCTTATTTCCAGTCTGAGGTTCATCAGTAGCAACCATCACCAGCAGGAGAAAAATTGGCTTCACCACATGCTGACAATCAATTGGTTCATGCCCCAGAGAACTTTCAGCATTCTGTAGAAAATATTGACATTTACCTAAAGGTTGCCATCTTCTTCAGGCATGGAACAATGAGTCTTCTGAGGACAATGTACAAGCTGGATCATTTGATTTATTTATTTTAGCTTTGTTTTTTATTTAGGTTTAGGCAGCTACTGAAACTTTATGTTTTAAACACACAGTGCAGAGTGACTCGGCCATTGTACCATATATTTTATATTATACACTATACAAAATTTGTGTAATTTGACCCTTTTAAGACCAGGGGGTTGGATTGTTATGCATATTTATTTTTACTATATATGTTGGCTTTTTTAAATATTTCTGCTGTAAACATAAATCATAGAATCATAGAGTTGGAAGAGACCACAAGGGCCATCCAGTCCAACCCCCTGCCAAGCAGGAAACACCATCAAAGCATTCTTGACATATGGCTGTCAAGCCTCGGCTTAAAGACCTCCAAAGAAGGAGACTCCACCACACTTCTTGGCAGCAAATTCCACTGTCAAACAGCTCTTACTGTCAGAAGGTTCTTCCTAATGTTTAGGTGGAATCTTCTTTCTTGTAGTTTGAATCCATTGCTCCGTGTCCGCTTCTCTGGAGCAGCAGAAAACAACCTTTCACCCTCCTCTATATGACATCCTTTTATATATTTGAACATGGCTATCATATCACCCCTTAACCTCCTCTTCTCCAGGCTAAACATGCCCAGCTCCCTAAGCCGTTCCTCATAAGGCGTCGTTTCCAAGCCTTTGACCATTTTGGTTGCCCTCTTCTGGACACGTTCCAGCTTGTCGGTATCCTTCTTGAACTGTGGTGCCCAGAACTGGACACAGTACTCCAGGTGAGGTCTGACCAGAGCAGAATACAGTGGTACTATTACTTCCCTTGATCTAGACCAGGCATCCCCAAACTGCGGCCCTCCAGATGTTTTGGCCTACAACTCCCATGATCCCTAGCTAACAGGACCAGTGGTCAGGGATGATGGGAGTTGTAGTCCAAAACATCTGGAGGGCCAAAGTTTGGGGGTGCCTGATCTAGACGCTATACTCCTATTGATGCAGCCCAGAATTGCATTGGCTTTTTTAGCTGCTGCATCACACCATTGACTCATGTCAAGTTTGTGGTCTACCAGGACTCCTAGATCCTTTTCACATGTACTGCTCTCAAGCCAGGTGTCACCCATCCTGTATTTGTGCCTTTCATTATTATTTTTTTGCCCGAGTGTAGTACTTTACATTTACATGTTTGTGGCGAAATGGTAAATGAATGAACGAATAACCTACGAGGAGCAAAATCAGTTTCACAGCTGAGGCAAAGTCCCCATGCTAGCTTTCCAGAAAGCGAGTCCCCGTTGCTTAGGTAAAAGGTAAAGGTAAAGGACCCCTGGACAGTTAAGTCCAGTCAAAGGCGACTATGGGGTTGCGGCGCTCATCTTGCTTCAGGCCAAGGGAGCCAGTGTTTGTCCACAGACAGCTTTTCGGGTCATGTGGGCAGCATGACTAAACCACTTATGATGCAACAAAACACCATGAGGGAAGCCAGAGTGCACAGAAACGCTGTTTACCTTCCTGCCACAGTGCAGTTCCTATTTATCTACTTGCACTGACGTGCTTTCGAACTGCTAGGTTGGCAGGAGCTGGGACAGAGCAGTGGGAGCGCACTCAGTCATGGGGGTTCGACCTGCCGACCTTCCCAAGAGGCTCAGTGGTTTAGACCAGGGGTGGCCAACTCCGAAGAGACTGTGATCTACTCACAGAGTTAAAAACTGGCAGTGATCTACCCCCTTTGGGGGTGTTCAGGTCAAAGTTGTTTAGGGAGGAGGAAAGCCCTGTTTTTTAGGGGTTCAGGTCAGAGTTGTTGAGCTTTTCTGAGGCGGGAAGAAAGCCCTGTTTGGGGGGGTGAAGGGCTAAAATGTTGAGCATTTTTAGGGGAGCCAAAGTTGTTGAGCTTCTTTGGGGGAAGCCAGTGATATACCAGTGATCTACCACAGACGTCCAGTGATCTACCAGTAGATAATGATCTACTTGTTGGACGTGCCTGGTTTAGACCACAGCACTACCCACATCCCCAGCAAAGCAGCTGGGAGGACACGAAAAGTGTGGGGGCTGTTCTTCTTAATCAATTAATTGGATGAATTGCTTGGTTCACAATGTACCCTGTTTCTCCAAAAATAAGACGTAGCCATAAAATAAGCTGTAGCAGGATTTTTAGGCATTCAAGGAATATAAGCCATACCCCGAAAATAAGGCATACTGATAGGCACAGCAGCAATGCTGGCCATGGCAGGAGGAGGAGGAGGAGGAGGAGGAGGAGGAGGGGAAAAAATAAGACATCCCCTGAAAATAAGCCATAGTGTGTTTTTTTGAGGAAAAATAAATATAAGACGGTGTCTTATTTTTGTAGAAACACGGTAGCTTTAGTCAGTATGACAACTTATCTGATTGGAATACTGGGTCAATTCTGTGTTCTTCTCTGTTCTTCATTGAATAAATAATGATGTTCATAGCTGTTATGCCTCTAGTTACAAGCAAAGTTTTGTTTGCTAACATATAGATAACACTTGGGGAGGTGGAAATTATAACATTATATATTGTTTTGAATTTACCTTTTGTATGTGGGCAGCTATGCCATGCAGCATTCTGCGAGAATGCTGTCTTTAACAGAATCAATTTTGTTTTGAGTCTCTGCCTCACCACCACCAAGTCCAACTGCATTGGCAGTAGATGGAACTGTGAAGTTTCCACAGAAGCCAGGAGCTGGCAAGACTCAGACTCATCTTCACAAGTTTGTATTCACAACGATGTGTTGAACTCAAACTGGTTTCTGCATCCTCTAGTCATCTGTCCCTAGATTTTGATGCCAACAAAAACAGAGAAGTGTTCCAGGCAAAGAGATGTTATGAGACTGTTGTGGGGCATTGTGCTTATGTATCAAAAAGCCATAGTCTCTGCTTATAAAAGCCAGCCACAAAACTCTGCATCCTTGAGCAATCATCACCTAGAGTCCTGAAATTGCCCATTGATGATTTCTGGGATAGCTCAATTGATACAGCATGAGACTTTTCATCTCAGGGTTATGGGTTCAAGCCCCACATTGGGCAAAAAAAAAAAATCCTGCATTGCAGGGGATTGGACTAGATGACCTTTTTGGTCCCTTCCAACTCTACAATTCTAGGATTCTATGTAAGCTTGGGTTTTACCCACCTCTGTCCTGGGTTACGTCTTTGAACCTTGCAGCAGGCAACTGTGAGCTGCCCACGATTTAAAATTCCCTGTACTGCCCCACCAGAGTGGTGCTACAGCAAGGCATTGTGGGAAATTTTACCCGCATGGAAGGGGGGGTGTTCATAATTGCACCCTGCAGGTGCTGCTGCTGTTGCTCACCATGGTTAGTGAGCACATGGTCCAGGTGGGGGTGGTTAAAACTGTTAGGGATAGCCATGAAGGATCTCAGCATACCCTCCAACTCCCGGTAAGAAAAATCCGGGATCCACAGCGGCGCGGCACCGGAAGTGGACATGCGTAGAAGCAAGTTCCGGTGACGGCCCTGCTCGATTTCCGATGCCCAGACATGGGGAGAGCGGCACCCGAAATCAGTTCTGCGCATGTCCAGACATGCGCAGAAGGAGCCTCCCTGGCAGGTAGGAAATCCAGGGGATTAACGTGATTTTTCTCTATTCGGGATAACAGTGGGAAACGGGTTTAAATACGGGGGTGTCCTGCGAAAAAAGGGAGACTTGGCAGCTATGGATCTCAGACCTGGTTCTGGTCTAGCTGCCAATGGGCATTTGGGTCATCTTCTGTGCCAATGATGGGGAACCTGCAGCCCATGGGCCTTATTAGGCCCACTGGGCCTCCCCATCTGCCCCATGGGGCTGTTTGGGCCAAGCCATGCCCACCTTTCCTACACCCAGTCTCATATATATATGATGTCAGGTGAGAGGCAGGGAAGGATGAGGCTGAGCCAAAGGAAGTTTGCAAGGACCAACCATCAACTGGTTGTCAGGGGTTGCATAGCGCCACACATAGAGCTATGCAAGCCCAACAATCAGTTGATTGAATCAATGTCAAAGGGACCCTCCATATGTTACAATAACGACACAAGAGCCACTTCCCATGTTTTCATGCCCTCTGCTACGGCAATGTTTGAAAGCCCAGTTTCAAATTGATTGTGTCATTCCTGCCCACCTAATGGTTCACTACCCTGGAAGTGAAGTGGTGACTAAGTGAGAAGAGTCCACAAATGGAGCCAACAGTAGCAGCAGTGTAGAAGACTTGGAGAATAATAATAATATAATAATAACAATTTATTATTTATACCCCACCCATCTGGCTGGGTTTCCCACTCTGGGCAGCTCCCAACAGAATTTTTAAAAACACAATAAAACTTCAAACATTAAAAACTTCCCTAAACAGCGCTGCCTTCAGATGTCTTCTAAAAGTCAGATAGTTGTTTATTTCCTTGACATCTGTTGGGAGGGCGTTCCACAGGGTGAGCACCACTACTAAGAAGGCCCTCTGCCTGGTTCCCTGCAATCTCACTTCTCACCAGTGAGGGAATCACCAGAAGACCCTCGGAACTGGACCTCAGTCTCCAGGCTGAACGATGGAGGTGGAGACACTTCTTCAGGTATACTGGGCCAAGGCCATTTAGGACTTTAAAGGTCAGCACCAACACTTTGAATTGTGCTCAGAAATGTCCTGGAAGCCAATGTAGGTCTTTCAGGACTGGTGTGGTCTCGGCGGTCGCTCCCAGTCACCAGTCTAGCTGCTGCATTCTGGATTAGTTGTAGTTTCCGGGTCACCTTCAAAGGTAGCCCCACGTAGAGCGCATTGCAGTAGTCCAAGAAGAGACTCCTCTGCCACCACCATGCCATTTAAAGGGTCTTCCACTGACATGCAATGGAAAGGGAGAGGGGAAGGAGAAAAATGCATAATATTCTGTTGTTGCTTTCCCCCCCCCCTTTTATTTATTTATTTATTTCCTTGATATTGTGTTAATTTTCTATTTGGAAAACTGATATTCTCCTGTGTGTTTTATTTTTTTAAAAAATGAATAAATAACTTGCTATATGATGGGCAATCACACAAATCAGTGTTAAAAAGAAAATACAAGTCTACCTATACAAACAGCACATATAAGAAGAGACCAAGAAGCCCATCTTTAATTAGCAGAAAGAACATTGGGGGAGCCAACATCAGGAAGTGAAAGATTAAATGGGTACATTTGTATGATCATTTTAGAAGATAAATGTTTGGATGTTTCATCGAGAGGAAGAAAGCAATCATCATTGATCTCCCGTGGAGGATTGAAATGTGTTTTTCATTTTGTATCACCATAAACTTTTAATCTGCAACTAATTGAGCTTTTTCAAACTTCAAATTAACTGCATTATCCTATATGTGCCTAATCAGAGGTAAGCCCCAATGAGGCTTACTCCTAGGTAGGCTCCTAATGAAGGCTGTACTGAATGTTCTTCCAGTTGTTGGGGAAAAAGCACTTTTGGAAAACAAAATGTTCCCAGATTCATCCCCTGTGCTCACCTTGTTGACTAGGTACTTCTTAACTACCTGTTTGTTCCCTTAACTACCTGTTTGTTCCCAAAGCTGCTGTTTTGACACTCTTTTGGGTGGTTTGTTTGTTTGTAAAAATCCATTGGTCTTCTAAAGCTGTACAGTGGTACCTCAGTTTTCGAACGTCTCCGTTGATGAACATTTTGGTTTTCAAATGCCATAAACCCGGAAGTAAATGCTTCAGTTTTTGAACCCACCTTGGAAGTCGAACACGTTTTCCACTGAGTGCAAGATCCTGAGGCCTAGCTGTCGGCTATTGAGTTTTTGGTTTTCGAACGTTTCATACCTCGAATGGTCTTCCGGAACAGGTTACTTTTTAAAACCAAGGTACCACTGTACTTGCTCCTTTGCTGAAGATGGCCACAAGTCATTCAAGAATTTATAAAGGCAATGTGAAATAACATAAATAGCATAACATAACAATAACATAAATAACATAAACCACATGTTGCAAAGTATCAGAAAAGGACTTAGTCCATGTAGCTCAGTATTGTCTACAGCAGGCACCCCAAACCCGCCCCTCCAGCTGATTTGGGACTACAACTCTCATCACCCCAGACCACTGGTCCTGTTAGCTAGGGATGATGGAAGCTGTAGTCCCAAAACAGCTGGAGGGCCAAGTTTGGGTGTGCCTGGTCTACACTTTCCCCCCACCCAATCTGTGGGAGAAATAGTTGAAGGACGGGACTCAAAGCCAGCACCGTCTTAAGCCTCTTCCAGCGCCCCACCCACCCCCCTTTCCAAGCTTTGCTGCTGGCAGCTTTGCGGGGCTGGAGGAGGCAGGCAGCGGCTGGAGGGTGGCTCCTCTGGCAGGGAAGAGTCGGAGGCTCTGGGCGCGGCGCGGTGCAGCTTTGGCACGGCGGATGACGCTGCTTTGGCACGGCAGACGAGGGCTGTGAGCCAGTGCCAGGAGGCGCGGCGTCCAGCCTCCTCCTCTTCCCAGGCACCCTCCAGAACTGGACGCAAACTTGATGCCCTGGTTCCCCATGCCACTTGCCTCTATGGGCAAGACTGGGGAATGCTGGGGAATGAACCTGCGATGTTTTGCAGGTGAAGCAGATGCTGTCCCACTGAGCCTATGGCCCTTCCTATTGAATTCAACGGGACTTTGAATAGACATGGTTCATCCAATGGATTTGTGATTTGGGAGAGTACTGGCCACCAAGCAAACCAAAAAACCAAGTGCACGCTGTGAAGTTGGGGACTTAATCGAAGAAAAGGTCAAGAATAGGTGAATGCAACCTGTCATTGGTAATATGCTTGGGAGGCAATTGTTATCTCAACCCACCCATCAAAAATAAAACAGTGTGCGTATGTTATTTATTTGTTCACTTAACAAGATTTATATACCACTTAATTCACAAAACCTCTAAGTGGCTTGTATATTTAAAAAGTGTTAATTACATAAAAGTCTCTATAAACCACCTATTTTAAAAATCTCTAAATGGTGTACAATATTTTTTCCAAAAAAAATTACTTGGAAAAGAGTTTCCTTAAAAACCAATAAAACTGTGTTATAAAAGCAGAGAAAACAGCTAAAATAGGAATTAGGGGATTCAAATAATAGAAAATATCCATTAAAAAAAAATCCCGATAGAATCAATGTTATCCATTAAGCGGACTTAGCAGCTCAAATTGCAGTTATTTGCCATCCTGTGAGCTGGTCAGAGCAGCAGAGTAATACGAGCACAAAATGTTTCAGCCCAATAGTTTGGTTTCAATTGTGGAAAGGTGATCTTTGAGAATTCGGTTTTTAAAAAAGTACTTAATGGCGTTAAGTGCTTGAAAGGTCAGAAATGCTTTTACCAGCTTGGGTTTTCAGTTAATGCTTGCCAAGCTATCTGAAGGCCACGTGGTCACTATTATTCCTGACAAGGATGGGCTGTTGCTTGCAGAGAACGAGCTGTGTTAGACCATCTGTGTTATCTGTTAAGCTTGTCTCTTAAACAAGGAGAACAGGAAGCATTTGCTAGAATTCGAAGCTGGCACGCTTTGTATCAGATCAAATTGCTTCTGAACGAAGCAAACACACAGCAAAGACCGCATCTCTGGTTGCAGTTGTGGCTGCAGAGGCAGAAGCTGAAGCCCATCGTGATTTTTTAGATGGGGATTTAATTGGTGGTGGTGGTGATGCCCAGTGCCGGATTTACGTATAAGCTAAACAAGCTATAGCTTAGGACCTCATTCTCTTTTTGGGGGCCCCCAAAAAAATTAAAGGAAAAAAACTGGATGTACATTTCCTAAATCTTACATATATTTTTTAAAAAAAATGTAGAAGGTCCATGTTTGTTAAAGCACAAAGTTCTCCGAAACCGCTTACCCGATCATTCTCAATTTTGCCCACAACCTCACATTCCCCTACGGGAGTGTTTTCATACACTTACATTGGATAGAACTCACCTAGGACAGGTAAAAAAAAAACCCTGGATTTTCGTATTAAAAAATTGTGCCCTCCAGTGGACATCTAATATAGATTCTGAAATAATATGTAGTCGAAAATGTTCACGTTAGGACCCATGGAATGGATGGGGGGAAGTCACAATATTCAGAGTAATCTCTTTATACAGATATGTATTTGGTATTGTTATAAACTTAATTTTGTAAAATCTAATAAAAATGAATTTAAAAAATAAAATAAAAAATCTGCATAAAATAAAAAATATTGCAACCCAAATGTCAAAAACCAGAAATCAAATGTATGGCACAAACCATTGTATTCAGAGAGTATTCAACATCACAAAGACTTTTGCTGTGCAGTTTAAAACATTTCCAGCCAGACATTCCAGCCAGACTTTGCTTTTTCAAGCACGTTGCTTGGTTTTTCTGTCCTGAAAGCCTAGATCAGAGCAAGTCCCCAGGAACTCCCTGGATAAGGGAAAATGGCAAAGAGCAGTACGGATCCTTCCAAGAAGACATTGACAAGCAAGGAAGCAGAGAGGGCCATTGCATCTGTCTGCAACCTCTCTCTGGCATCAGGGCAACCGCTTTCAAATCTGCTACAAGTCACATATCATATCTGCATTTTGCCCATCTGAAGAAATACAGATAACTCCACAAGGTTTAGCTACACATATAACCTAGGCCTTTGGAACTATGCCAAATTACACAGCCCTGGTGACTCAATATATTTACAAAAAAACATGAGTTCATGGGTGTAGGCAGGGGGGGCAGGAGGGGGCAGCTGCCCCCCCTAGAAGCAAAAAAATTAATGTATTTTATAGACCATAACCAGCACTTTTCCCCTCCAAAAACTGAAGTGGAAAGGGCTTTGCTTTAGCAAGAGCAGCTAAGTCTCCGCTTGCTGGGGGGGGGAACACAGCAGTAACAAAAACACATCAAATAAATAAAGCAAAGTGGCTACCAGTAGTTAAGCAGTTAAGACAATGGAGCATATATCCCCAGGCAAGATTCGATAGCTGACCATTTCACCCTATTGTTCTTAAGTGGGAGCATTAAGAGTTCTATTGGCGATTTAATGAGGATGCAGATTCAGAGGATTCAATTTGACTAAGGTGGCTCTGCAAGGCTAAAAAAAAGTGAATAAGAAAGGGGGGGCTGTAGCTTTGACAGACACAGTGATGTTTATAAAAAGCATTGGTGTTCCAGTCTGCCCCTCCTCCTGCATCTGTATACTGTAAATCAGGGGTGGCCACCTCCCAAGAGACTCTGATCTACTCAGAGTTTAAAACTGGGGGTGATCTACCCCCTTTTGGGGGGTTCAGGTCAAAGCTGTTGAGTTTTTTTTAAAGGAAGGGAAGCCCTGTTTTTTGGGGTTTAGGTCAAACTTGTTGAGCTTCTTTTAGGAGGGAGGGAGGCCCATTTTTCTTTAGGACTTCAGGTCATAGTTCAACTTTTTTGAGGGAGGAGGAAAATTTTGGGTGAGCTTTTTTTAGGGGTGCCAGTGACCTACCAGTGATCTACCACAGACATCCAGTGATCTACTGGTAGATCACAATCTACCTGTTGGACGTGCCTGCTGTAAATCAAGCAGAGAGAAAGCTGCTTACAAGGCTCCTGTACATGCAGAGTTCCAGCATCACAGCGTCACCCAGAGGCACCCACAAATATGAGTTATCCCTCTCTCTATTTCTTCCTTCCTTCCCTCCCTCTTCCATCCTTAATAAAATATGGGGGGGGGGGCAGATAAGCCCCACATAGAAAGCCCATCAACATGGGGGGATGACTCTTTCAAATACGGTATTTACCAGTAATTGGGGGGGGGGAGAGGCACCTAGGCCTCTAGGAGTTGGCTGCTATGCCTAGGAGTAGGACAATTCAAGAAAGCAGAACGATGCATATGGTATGGTAATATATCAATAGAATCGTAGAATTGTAGTCGGAAGGGACCACAAGGGTCATCTAGTCCAACCCGCTGCAATGCAGGATTTTTTTCCTAAGGTGGGGCTTGAACCATGGTTGAAATATTATGCTGATATGCAGCAACGCCTCGGAGCCGTCGTGGCTGCGGCCATGCCTTGCCTCGCCCTCGCCTGCCCTGCCACCCCCTCTCGCCTGCCCGACCCTCCCGTCCTCTTGCTGCAGAGTTCCAGCATCACAGTGTCATCCAGAGACACCCACAAATATGAGTTATCTCTCTCTATATTTCTTCCTTCCTTCCCTCCCTCTTCCATCCTTAATAAAATACGGGGGGAGGCAGATAAGCCCCACATAGAAAGCCCATCAACATGGGGGGATGACTCTTTCAAATACGGTATTTACCAGTAATTGGGGGGGGAGGCACCTAGGCCTCTAGGAGTTGGCTGCTATGCCTAGGAGTAGGACAATTCAAGAAAGCAGAATGATGCATATGGTATGGTAATATATCAATAGAATCATAGAATTGTAGTCGGAAGGGACCACAAGGGTCATCTAGTCCAACCCCCTGCAATGCAGGATTTTTTCCTAAGGTGGGGCTTGAACCATGGTTGAAATATTATGCTGATATGCAGCAACGCCTCGGAGCCGTCGTGGCTGCGGCCGTGTCTTGCCTCGCCCTCGCCCGCCCTGCCACCCCCTCTCGCCTGCCCGACCCTCCCGTCCTCTCCAGCCAAGCAGGGTAGCCGGCAACGCTACCAGCCCCAGAAGCACAAGGTGGCCGCTGCTGCCACCGCCACGATGTCATCAGGCCCGTTGGCCCTTTAGCCCCGCCCACTTTGTGGCCCCTCCCCTTCTGTGCCTTGGCCCCTCCCCTGAACGACCATGGCTTGACCCCCCCTAGTTTTGATCCTGGCTACGCCCCTGCATGAGTTCATAGTTCGTCCTTCCTGCTCTCTGATCACACATTCATCCTCCCTTCCCTTTCTGTTTTGGAGGTAAGCCAAGGTTAGTTTTACATCTGTACTGCTGCCGCATGCCCTCTGAGTGTCATGATTTTTCAGGGACAGTTCCAGAATTACAAAAGCCATCCCGGCTTCTGACTTGATCCCAGAATGTCGCTATTTCCCCCGCCAGTGCTGCCGCTGCCAAGCTCATGGAGGAGGAGGAGGAGGAGGAGCCAGCGCTTGTTCCGAGCAGCAGTGGTGGTGAGGGGGCATCCCGTTGTGTCTCCATGGCTGTTGCTGCCAGCCTCTTCCCTTGGGGAGCACGTAGCAGCTGCTGGAGAGCAGGCGAGGAGGAGGAGGAGGAGGAGGAGGAGGAGGAGGAGGAGGAGGAGGAGGAGGAGGAGGAGGAGGAGGAGAGGCTGCCGCCATAGAGGCCCAGCCCTGCACAATGCAATGGCTCTGAGGGGCAGGCAGAGGCAGTGCCAGATTTACATATAAGCTAAACAAGCTATACCTTAGGGCCCCACTCTCTTGGGAGCCCCCTCCCCCCCAAGAAAATTTAAAGGAGAAAAAAAACATGGATGTACATTTCCAAAACATAAGATAAAAAACAAAATAAAACCTACATACAGCAACAGTGTTTTGTGCTGTGTAGGCTCCTATGATGTAAGTAAAATACATATTTTGTTACGTGCAAATGGCTTTAGATACCTATTAGGTTCAGAAATTACCATATAGCATATATTCAACACAAAAAAACAGTGGCAGTTTGCTGTTGACAAAGGACAGCTGGACATATAAAGGGCCCCCATTACCTTCAGTAGCTTCATCAAACCTAAATCTGGCCCTTAGGCAGAGGGCAGGGCTACCCTGGGCAGAAAGAAAGGAGGGGGGCAGAGTAGAGCACAAGGAGTCATCTTATCTTGCCCCTTTCTAAAATTTATTTATTGGTGTGTGCTTTCCTTCTTGTGGGACGCGGGTGGCGCTGTGGGTTAAACCACTGAGCCTAGGGCTTGCTGATCAGAAGGTCGGCGGTTCAACAGGTGTGAGCTCCCGTTGCTCGGTCCCTGCTCCTGCCAACCTAGCAGTTCAAAAGCATACCAGTGCAAGTAGATAAATAGGTACCGCTCTGGTGGGAAGGTAAACGCTGTTTCTGTGCGCTGCTCTGGTTCGCCAGAAGCGGCTTAGTCATGCTGGCCACATGACCCGGAAGCTGTATGCCAGCTCCCTCGGCCAGTAAAGCGAGATGAGCACCGCAACCCCAGAGTCGTCCGCGACTGGACCTAACGGTCAGGGGTCCCTTTACCTCTCCTTCTTGTAAATCTACCAAAGAATCAAATCAAATCGTGGTTAGAGGGGTTCCTCAGGACAGTGGGGTTTGTGTGTGCTGTGTCCTGTGACAGTGGTGGTACTTGCCTTTCTTCTGATAGGAAATGGAGTTGAGGAGGGTCAGTTGTGGGGGAGCAAGCAGCACCCCTGTTTTCATTCGAGGAATGTTGGAGGGCATCCTGTCAATTCTACCTATAGCCAGAGCCAAGCCACAGTTAGCGGCAGTGGGGCCTGGTGGCCATTGAGAATGGCAAGGCTAATGAGAAAGAACTCAGCAGTAGTCCAAGTCAATGACCTGCAGAGCCAGCTGGTTGCCGTTTCGCCCCTACTGGGTCCAGTAATGGCAACATTAAGACTATGGAGGAAGAAGCCAAGGTAAAAGTGTATTGGGAAATGATTTATAATGAATTGAGAAAAAAAATGTTCGATATTACTTTACCCCAAAAAAATCAGAGTCCTTTTTGTTGGGCATAATCCAGACTGAAATTCCTGGGTTTCAGAAAAGTTTATTTATGTACGCAACAACTACGACATGTGTTTTCTTAGCCGCAAAATGGAAAGTGAGCGAGGTCCCAACTAAAGAGGATTGGCAACTTAAGTTGACAGAATGTGCACTACTTGCAGATTTAACATTTAGAAGAAGAGAGCAAGAAGAACATACATTTAAAGAAGACTGGAAAACATTTATTGAATATGTGGGAAATAGCTGTATACAGCTGAAAACGCTGGCAGCACTATGTTAAATTCAACTGAGTAAATAGTTATTGATGGACGTAAAAGTGGAAAACTGATTTGAATGGTTACAGTAAAATATGCAGAGATGTATGATATGTAAAATGAACCGTGGAAAGAGAAGAATGGAAGCCAATGGATATTTTAAAGTTTGTAAAATGTTTCTTTGGAATTGTAAAATTGAAAATTTAATGAAAATTACCTGTATTATTATTTTTTAAAAGACTACGGAGGAGGAAGCTGACAAGCAGTGCTATTGCCCAAACCAGATGCAGGTAGGAAGGTAGGCAGGTTGGAGCTGACTAAGTTCAGACTGCGGTTGGTGGGGCAGCTCCCTTTTCACCTTAATGGACCAGCTTGCATTGGTTTCCAATCATGGTTAGAAGCAGGTTTGCTTTGAGTCCACTCTGGTTAGCATTAACACGGGCCCTGATATAAATGCTAGCCATGCTGAGCCTTGCAACTGAAAGCGACGGAGAGGAGCAGGAGACTCGAGAAGGAAAATGGAGGACAGGAGCACACGAGGCCATGGGTTTCTCTCCCCTGCAATGTCCTCACTCTTGAGGCAACCTTCCTCCACCTTGTTTCTTTCAGATCTTGTTTGACTACAAGTCCCATTCTTACCTCTTGGCTGTGTCTGATGGAGTCCAGCAGTTTCCAGAGAGCACCAGGTTGAGGAACGCTGCTCTGATGATTAAAAACCAGGCAGCAAGTGACTGGAAAAGATACATTATGAAAGAGTGTCCTTTTCTCATTGGGAGATGCACCAAGTATACTGGGTTATTAATGTATAACAATGCAAATGGACCAGAGCACACCAGGCACTCCTGTCTTCCATTGTCTCCCGCAGTTTGGTCAGACTCACATTGGTGGCTTCGAGAACACTGTCCAACCATCTTGTCCTCTGTCGTCCCCTTCTCCTTGTGCCCTCCATCTTTCCCAACATCAGGGTCTTTTCCAGGGAGTCTTCTCTTCTCATGAGGTGGCCAAAGTCTTGAAGCCTTGGAGCTTCAGGATCTGTCCTTCCTTTTGAATTTTCATAATACAACATAAAAAAGAAATAAAGAAATAAAAATAAATATACTTCCAAAACAAGACTGATAATAAATATACAAATAATAATACAACAAAATACAAAGAAAAAGCTGCCAAACAAATCAAGATAAATAGTTCCCTCTCACCCTTCACCCCACCACCCCACTGTGTAAATAAATAATCAAGATATAAAATATCCAAAAAGGTATACAAAAAATCTTTTTGGAAACCAATGTCGAAATAGAGAATAGGCTGGAAGTCACACAGGATCTGTCCTTCCAGTGAGCACTCAGGGCTGATTTCCTTAAGAATGGATAGGTTTGATCTTCTAGCAGTAGATGGGACTCTCAAGAGTCTCCTCCAGCACCATAATTCAAAAGCATCAATTCTTTGGCGATCAGCCTTCTTTATGGTCCAGCTCTCACTTCCATACATCACCACTGGGAAGACCATAGCTTTAACTATACGGACCTTTGTCGGCAAGGTGATGTCTCTGCTTTTTAAGATGCTGTCTAGGTTTGTCATTGCTTTTCTCCCAAGAAGCATTATTATTATTATTATTATTATTATTATTATTATTATTAATTATTTATACCCTCCCATCTGGCTGGGTTTCCCCCGCCACTCTGGGTGGCTTCCAACAAATACCAAAATACATTAAAATATCACAGATTAAAAGCTTCCCTAAACAGGGCTGCCTTTAGGTGTTTTCTAAATGTCAGGTAGTTGTTTATCTCCTTGACCTCCAATGGGAGGGTGTTCCACAGGGCGGACGCCACTACCGAGAAGGCCTGGTTCCCTGTAGCTTTTAGGCGTCTTTTAATTTCGTGACTGCTGTCACCATCTGCAGTGATCAAGGAGCCCAAGAAAGTAAAATCTCTCACTGCCTCCATTTCTTCCCCTTCTATTTGCCAGGAGGTGGCAAATAACATAGCACTCACATCATCACTCTATATATCTGGAGGTGTGTTTGGAAGAGACACCCGCTCTTCTCCATCTGCCTCTCACAAGTTGCTGATGTGGCTGCACCGCACACCTCTGCTTGCACTCGAAGAGCTATAGTCAGGGCTGTGCTCAGGAGGTTCAGCAACATTACATCTGCTCTGGAACAGATTGATTGTCTTGAATTCCACACACACCCGCCATCAAGTGGTCAGCCAGTGTTTGCTATATCTAGAATGCATTGGCGCTGGGAAAGTTTGCCCACCCTGTTGAGAGGACAGGAAATGACATGTGGACCTGGGAATAGCCCAGTTGGTAGAGCAAGAGGTTCTTCATCTCAGGGTTATGGGTTTGAGCTCCACGTTGGGCAAAAGATTCCTGCATTGCAGGGGGGTTGAACTAGATGACCCTTGTGGCCCCTTCCAACTCTATAATTCTATGTGTAGAAAGACAATGTTAAGCCAGTGCAGGAGAGTCCACTGCAGTTCTGCTTAATGACAGAAAGACGTGCGTTCCTGAACAGATTTAACAAAACCCAAAGGCGCTTCCAGATGACCTGTTGATGGAGCATTCATTATGATTTGTTGAAAGGGAGCTTCCTTGGTCTTATGCTGCCCCATCTTCTCCCCTGAATGGCACCACTTCCACTCCACTCCCACCTCATACACCTTATCTCTAGACTACCCAATCAGTCAATGATTGAGGTGAGATGTGAGCTGTAGACCAGGGGTCAGCAAACTTTTTCAGCAGGGGGCCGGTCCACTGTCCCTCGGGCCTTGTGGGGGGCCGGACTATATTTTGGGGAAAAAATATGGACGAATTCCTATGCCCCACAAATAACCCAGAGATGCATTTTAAATAGAAGTAAACATTTTACTCATGTAAAAACACCAGGCAGGCCCCACAAATAACTCAGAGATGCATTTTAAATAAAAGGACACATTCTACTCATGTAAAAACATGCTGATTCACGGACCGTCCACGGGCCGGATTTAGAAGGTGATTGGGCCGCATCCGGCCCCTGGGCCTTAGTTTGGGGACCGCTGCTGTAGACTTTTCCCCCATAGCGTTTATTTCAGGAACTGTGTGACACCAGTTCTTAAGGGCAGGGAGTGTAAGAAGTACAGGTCTTTATAGAAACAAAACAGTTAATATGAAAGGAACAGAGTAGAACTGCAAGAGAAAGCACAAACATGCCAATTGGGAGACTGAATGGTCTACCCAGAAGCTACCCCAAACACAGATCTGAGTCTTTGTTTAACATCTTAACGCTAAGCCCATATACCGGTAGTCCAAACTAATCCTGTTACCGAATTTTATACTGAGGGATCCAAGACGCACAGCAGTGAGTCATGGAATGAGTCATTCCAAATAAATACATGATCCTGATTAAAAGCACATCACTTTCTCTCTCTCTTTTTTCTTTTCTTCTTCTTTTTTTTTAAAAAAGCACATCACTTTCAGGCAGTGTGAATTTGGAGCTTGGCTGAAATAAGTCCACATCCACAAACTTTTGTTTCGGTTTTTAAATGCTGGGTTTGAACAACCCCCAGTTCAAGCCAAATTCATAGCCTGTCAGCTAGAGTCCAGATAACTCGCTGCAAAATGAGTTTTGTCTATGCCATCATGCCATTGCTTCTGACATGGTGACGCCACAGCAAATCACATGGGTTGGCCTAGCCAATCGGATTAAGAGGCAGTGTGGGCTGATGTGAGGCATGGGGGCAATGAGAGAGAGAGAAAAGAGAGAGGAAGAAGAGAGAAGAGGAAGACCTGCTGCCATGGCAAGGAATGGACACCATGCAGCTACAAGAACAATGTGACTATTCTTGCAAGGTGACGTGTCTGTTTTTAAAATTAATTCAGGTCCAGCAAGTGTGTTAATTTAAAAGTGAGTGGAAAGAGCTAGAGAATATTCTGTGCAGCTTTACTCATGAGTGCAGAAGCTCTGTGCAATGGATCGTATTTCTCTCTGTGTGTAGCTTCTTTGAAATGAATAACACAGGGGTCCCCAAACTACGGCCCCCGGGCCGGATGCGGCCCAATCGGCCTCCCAATCCGGCCCGCGACGACCCCCGCCGCCCGCTGCCTCCGCCCGCTCTTACGGCGCGCGGCGCGGCGACGATCTAAAAAAACGCCAAAAAATCGCAAAAAATCCTTTGTGCGCATGCGTATGGGCCTCTCCCGACCCAGAAGAGGTCATTTCCGATGCACTTCCGGGTCGGGGGAGGTCCATACGCATGCGCACAAGCGATTTTCGGCGATTTTTCCCCCGCACGGGCGTGTGTGCGCATGCGCACGGGCGCGCACTCCCCCGCCCTCCGGCCCGCTGCGCGCGCACTCCCCTGCCCTCCGGCCCGCCGCGCGGTCGGCGCGGCGGGCACCGGCCCACTGCGCGGTAAGTCTGGGGACCCCTGGAATAACAGCATCCCCATCTGTGACTTGGTGGACGCTTAGCAAGACACAAAGTCCCCAATATGAGGATCATGCAATAACAAGTTATTTGCTCCATTAGTTGCATCTGTTCTTTTGCTTTCCACTGTGTTATTTTGCTAATAAACATTCCTCGCAACTCTCTCCCACCTCCGAAACCTCAGAACAGGAGTGTGAGCTTTCCTTAGCAGCAAAAACACACACATGGGGTCACTTTATCATTGCACAGGATACTGTGTCTCTATTGCCCCCTGGAGTTTGGATGTGGTAAAACCGCAAGACTTTCTGGTGATGGTTAAATCTCGTTCTAGCGGCTCCTCTTTACTAGAAGCCGAAGGTTATTATAGTCACACGGTTTCCATTGTGCTAACAACGGCATCTGAGCTGTAAGTCAGGAACCCTTCACAGCAGCCTGCGAAATAGATTTCTAACTCCAGGGTATGAAAATGAGCACAGAGAGATGGCCTATTAAAATCTCTTTATGTTTATGTGGTGTGCTATTATGCAAAAGGGTTCCCCACGCAGAAGCAGAGGATTGCGAACGTTTCTGGCAAAGCAGAGCAGACAGCTGTATGCTCACAGCAACGGAATAATCTTGTGTATAGCTGGGGCCAGAGGTTTGTGCAGTTGGTCGTTTGCCAGGGCCCAGACACCAGCAAAGGACCTATCATTCCTATAGCACTGTCATTATCACTTTGCAGAGATCCAGGCCTTCCAATTGTCACTATTTTCCAGGGACAGTCCCAGATTTACAGAAGCCGTCCTGTTTTCTGATTTGATCCTGGAATGTCCTGGTTTTGCGCAGTCAGGCGGAGTCCCCCCTAAACCCCGGGCAGCCCCGAGCGGAATAAAGACGCAAGACCACGTTTTTTGGGATTGAAATTGGTCACAACTTTATTAAAATTCAGATGTAGGAAGGCATTGGGCATGTATCCCTCCCAGCCCCCAGCCGGGGGTGGGGTAACTTTCAGGGTTGTCCAGCATGTGGGGGGGTTGGGCTAACTCTGGAGAACATATGTTCAAGCAGATAGCCTGCCCCCCGCGATGGCCACCGCTGGAAAGGGAGGGCAATAACAGTCAACTGGCATCGCCAAATGCCCCCCCCCCCTTTGCCCCATTTACAGGAACCCCGTTATCGCCGCCGCAATGGGGCGGGGGGGTCACTGCCCCATGCCCCGCCCCTTTATGTAAATGACTAAAGGATTCCGCTCAAGGCCTGCATCCGCCAAGTTGTGACGGATTGCTACGGGAAAGGCGAAACCTGCCAATGCAGGGAAATTCCTTTCCGGCCCTTTAACAGCAGCCTTGTCGTAGCAGCGCCTGCGTGCGTGTACGCCTGTGGAAGGAATAAACCTGTAAAGCAAGCATCATTTTAGGGAGTGGAGGGTGGAAAATCTCTGAATCCGTCGGCTGCTTCCCCAGAATGGCTCCTCTTCTCTGCGTGCCAGGTAAGGCTACCTGTTCCTACCTGGCCAATCCCCCGGCACGCCTCCCCTTGGCTGGATTGGGCGGCTGACCGAGTGGGTGGAGACACCAGTCTCCAGCCTCAGGTAGGCAGTGCCGGCTTCCAAACATCCAGGGCTGCCTCATGGATCCCAGGGGGGCTGCACACGACTGCGCAAAATGCGCCTCCCCTTTTAGGTTGGGGAAACGGTCATTCCTTAGGACATCCCTATTTTTATCGGATAAATGTCAGGGGGAATGGAGTTATCTGATCTCTGAGCCATCTGAAGGCAGTCCTGTATAGGGAATTTTTTTAATGTTTTATTCTGTTTCTATATATGTTTGAAGCTGCCCAGAGTGACTGAGGCAACCCAGTCAGATGGACGGGGTATAAATGTTGCTGTTCTTGAATAGGACATCCCTATTTTCATTGGAGAAATGTTGGAGGGTATGGAGATCCCCTCACGAGATCAAGGGCCAGAAATTTGTGCTGCCTCTGGCCTTCCCAAGTGGCCAAGGCAAGGCAAAGTTGGAGATCCCAACCTTCTGGAGACCTGTTTGCAAAGCACAGAGAAATTGAAAGGCTGTGTGGGAAGTCCTTCTCTCCCAACATATATGAAGAAGTGAAGAGAACCTGGGAGTTCCACTTAGGAATTGGGGAGAATTACAGTCACTTTAGGAACCCAGGTGGCACTGTGGTTAAACCACTGAGCCTAGGGCTTGCTGATCAGAAGGTCAACGGTTTGAATCCCTGTGACGGGGTGAGCTCCCGTTGCTTGGTCCCAGCTCCTGCCAACCTAGCAGTTCAAAAGCACGTCAAAATGCAAGTAGATAAATAGGAACCGCTACAGCGGGAAGGTAAACGGCGTTTCCATGTGCTGCTCTGGTTTGCCAGAAGCGGCTTTGTCATGCTGGCCACATGACCTGGAAGCTGTACGCCGGCTCCCTCGGCCAACAATGCGAGATGAGCGCGCAACCCCAGAGTCGGTCACGACTGGACCTAATGGTCAGGGGTCCCTTTAAAGTCGCTTTGCGTTTAAAGGTGAAATTGCCTAATTCACACTTTCTGAAACAACACGTGAACCAAGACACAGCCATCCTCTGAAATCTGCACTTCTCTGAATCTTGCAACACCAAGCAATGGGTGCAAAAATGCAGGTCCTCTAGAAAAGTATGGGTGCAAAAGCATGTATTATATCTTGGCGTAGAAATTTTACAAATTTATATTAACATTGTTTTTGAAAATAAATGAAATAAATGAAATTGTTTACCAAAAAAAAGTTAGGCATGTCTATTAATTTCAAATTCTGAGTAATACTGGATACAATCCCTGAGAGACAGCAATTTGGCTAAGACCATTTTCTGGGTTAATGGCAAAGGCCACATTTGAACCCAAGACTTCCTGGTTTACAGCTGAGTCTCTCCTTCTGCAGAAAAAGGATGCCCAGGCCCAGGCATCTAGGCTTAACAGCAATGGGCATTGCAGCTTCCAAAAGTTAATTAGCAAAATGATCAGTATCTAACCAGTGGCAAGCAGGTGTAAAGAATTAATTAATGATGGGGAAAGGGAATACAAAGAAGATTAGTGCTGTAAGAAAAGCTGTTTCTTTGTCTTAGGAAGGCGGGGGGAGTTGCTCAAGGGGTAAACATGTTTCCATTGGCTTGTCTTTTCCTTCCTCCCAGCTTTCAAACTGCAGATGAGTTGTGTGTAGCATGACAAACAAGCTGGACCATCTCTTAAAGGGGCGAGGAGGCATGATTTGGGCATGGGGGTTTAATAGGCTGATAAGGCTATATATCTCATCTGTATATGCAAGCCAGGCTTCCACTATAAATCACAACTCCTTTTTATTCTCTCTCTCTCTCTCTCTCTCACACACACACACACACAAGGTAAAAGGTAGAAAGGTAAAGTTAAAAGACCCCTGGATGGTTCAGTCCAGTCAAAGGCGACTATGGGGTGTGGCACTCATCTCCGCTTTCAGGCCGAGGGAGCTGGCGTTTGACAACAGACAGCTTTCCGGGTCATGTGGCCAGCATGACTAAACCGCTTCTGGTGCAACGGGACACCATGATGGAAGCCAGAGCGCACGGAAACGCCGTTTACCTTCCCGCCACAGCGGTACCTATTTATCTGCTTGCACTGGCATGCTTTCAAACTGCTAGGTTGGCAGCCAGGAGCTGGGAAAAGCAGCGGGAGCTCACTCCACCGCAGGGATTCAAACTGCCAACCTTCCGACTGGCAGGCCGAAGAGGCTCAGTGGTTTAGACCACAGCACCACCTGCTCCCTAGTATGTACACACACACACACACACACACACACACACACACACACACACTGGTGTAGGCACCGCTTTCCTAAGTTTGGATCGTTCCTAGGTTGGTGCACACTGGGTACTGGGCCTGGTGATACAGTTGGTCAGAAGAATCCCTGATCTGGACCCATTGGTGTTGCGTCCTTTGCCAGCGGCCGGCACACGTCTGTGCACCAGGGTGGGATCAGGGGTGTGTTGTGGAGGGTGAACAAAACCCACTGCATCAACCCTCGGACCAATGCTGTCGTGTGGGTGCAGGGCACTGAGGGTTCACAAAGCCACACTGCTCCGCATGCCCACCTACCCACACAGGGGGAAGCATGGCCAGCTGGCACAGCCCTTGGTGGGCACGCACACCCCAACCCTGGCTGGGCGGCCATTCAGCAAGGGGGCCGGGAGGGCAGCAGCAAAACCAGGCCAGGCTCTTGGGCCCAGAGACCCCAAGCAGCAGACAGGGTGGGATCCTTGCATGTGGGTGCCTGCTTCAAGCTCCCTCAAAATCATGCGCCTGGGGCTACAGCCCCCCTGGACTCGCCCACACCACACCCCTGCCTGGACCTTGTGTAGAAATAAATGAGCTTTCCACCCCAAGAATGTGTAGCAGTTTATGAGCTGCGGTATATGGGGAAAGTTTGCTGAATCTTCAATGTACGCCGAGCCAAGCTGACATAGCTCACCTAGAGCACGGAAAAGCTGTGGCAAAAAGAAGTGAAAATTGACACTTTGTCCAGACATGATTTCTTGTGCTTTCAAGTGAGGGGTGCAAGGAAACTCATCATCACCTTTCTACTACCTTCCAGATTCATCAGGACCTGAGACAACCGCTATTCATCAGAAACCAGCCTGGCCCTTTTCAGTTTTGGTTTCCTGCCTACACCCCATGCTGCTGAACTACGTTAACCAAGTTAAAATCTAATTCCAGTATATTTAGGTCCCACTATCCGCCCGCTAATTATGAGAAATTCAGTTATCCAAACAGCTGTTTCTGCTTTGCTGAACAGTGGCCTCCATTTTGGGGCAGAAACCATGGCAACAGGGGGTGGGAAGAGAGATCAGAAAAATTAGAGAGCAGGAGCCCAAGAGACAGATCACCGATTAGAAATTTCCCCATATGAAATAATGGAAATCGTCGGCTTGCTATGCACATGCTTGCCTAACGGACCATTTCTTGGGAATGTATTGTGTTTGGAAAGCGGGACCTGTGTGTAATAGCATAGGTCAGGAACAACAGCATCCCAAAAATGTACATCCTTGGAAGTTCTGGTAACATTAGGTCTGTCATGTAGTTTGACATTTTGTAGGTGATTTAAAAATCACTAAATCACCGGGGGTGATGGGGGTGGCAAGCTTGATCAGGGCCAAGGTGCAGATGAGGATTTTTAAAAATCTGTTGTCCCCACCTCTACACAACTGGAAACAGAGGGCTCATGCCCCCTATTTGCAATGGGAAAACTATTATTGTTGTTATTATTATTATTATTATTATTATTATTATTATTAATACCCTGCCCATCTGGCTGGGTTTCACCAGCAACTCTGGGTGGCTCCCAACAGAATATTATTATTATTAATAATAATAAAGCAATAAAACACCAGACATTAAAAACTTCCCTAAACAGGGGTGCTTTCAGGGGTCTTCTAAAAGTCAGATAGTTGTTTATTTCCTTGACATCTGATGGGAGGGCGTTCCACAGGGCGGGTGCCACCACCGAGAAGGCCCTCTGTCTGTGAATTAAGCATTCACACCTGGATATAAGTTCTCCCTTCTACAAAAACCTTTGGTGCAAGTTGTTGTTCAGATAATATGGTCTGTTGATCCATAATGTTTGTTTCTCTAAAATGTAGGGAGTGGGGCACATTTGAACTAAAATTCCAAACTTAAACCTGAACCTGGATGCTGAGTTCGATTTTTCTCCTTGAATGGTCAAAGGGTTAGAAAATTTTGCAGATTTTGTAGAGTTTTCCATTTACTCTTTATGCTGCTCTCATAGCAGATTCTTCCACTCTGGTTGCAGTCTCTTCCATAGACTATGCAGTACATGAAATGTTCTGTTGCTAACTGTTGTTGTCTTTAAGTAACTTTTCCCCTTCTAATTACTTCCACCAATTATGGTAATATGCAGGGATGAAGTTCTAAAAAGAGATTGTGAAGGAAAAGTATCAAGTCTTGTTTATCCAAAAAAGCTGGAGAAACGTAACAGAATATGTACCTCTCACCCTGACAAGAGACAGCCCAAGGCTACACCCATCATTCCAAACAGAGCCCCCCAATTAATGTGACAACTCCTGCAAACGATGCAGGGATTCAGCCAACCTTGTACAGAAAAGGTCAGCTGTTTAAAATTAAATGCACTTCTATTTTGCTCTCCAAAATTAAATGGCTTTAGGAGCACCAACAAAGCGGGTAGGGAGGGATCTTGACGAGAACTGCTCATTTCCTGTAAGGTGGGGGGATTTTAGCAGTCTGGAAAGACTTGTTCCATCCCTGTAATACTGACAGCCTAAATATAAATACTGGAGATATAATTTAAAAGCAAGCAAGCAGAACTGATAGGGTAGCATAGGAAAGAGGAAGAAAAGCAAGAAAAGCAGAATTTTGTCCCAGTCTGGATTGTGGGCGCAGAAGTCAGTGTGCATGTTTTCCTGGATTTGTATAATCTATTCTGCAAGACGCAGCGGAGACTGCCATTTCTTTAAGGAATAGGGTTTGTTTTACACAGATTTACACCTTCAGTGAAGGGAGCACAGAACATTATGCGCCAAATGTGTCCCTCCTGGCACCTCTCATAACTTCAGCGAGCTTGGGTCTAAAGCAGGGATCAGCAACCTTTTTCAGCCATGGGCCGGTCCACCATTCCTCAGACCATGTGGTGGGCTGGACAATATTTGGGGGAGGGGGGGAATGAATGAATTCCTATACCCCACAAATAACCCAGAGTGGCATTTTCAATAAAAGGACACATTCTACTCATGTAAAAACACACTGATTTCCGGACCGTCCGTGGGCCAGATTGAGAAGGCGATTGGGCCGCATCCGGCCCACGGGCCTTAGGTTTGCCTACCCCTGGTCTAAAGTCTCCTCCAGCCAGCGCCACATGGCATTCTTCCTGCTTCTTGCTTCTCTTCCTAGAAAATCCATTGCCAAGAAACTCCTCCCCTTCTGCCTCCTTGCCCTCTTTTCCCCTTCCCCTTCGTAGACTGGTTTCGAAAGGTGACAATTTTCCTGTAACCTACATCTTCACTCAGCATAACCTTGGCCAGCTTCTTTGGCACAGTCCCAAGGATTTCCCTGTGATGAGCCTTCATTTTCCACTTCACTCCTCCAAAAACTCAGCTAAATTCCACCCCTCTGCTATTTTCCAACATTCACTAACTCTCGCAGTTATTGATTCCCTTGCACACACACCCCAAATTCTGTTACCCCCAGATCTGTAAGTTTCTTTTGTTTTGATATTTTGCTGGAATCAAATGTGGAGAGTCCAAGTCAGATAACAGATCTCAGAATGGAAGTCTGCCTACAGATAGATATCAAGCTGTTTCACAATCCTAACACAGATTCGATAACCTCAACGTGTGGTTAAGATGGCCTCCTCTTGAGATATCTGCAGGAGGTTAAGAGGTAAGAAAATGGGAATTGTTGCCTCAAAGTAGGGGTGGACAAAGTAGCTCTTAGAAGAACTAGTCACATCCTCAGGTAAGGCCAACCTCCAGTTTAGGCTTTTGAAATGACTTTATTCTCATTGTAATTGCAACTGAGTATACCCACTTTCATCACCGTGATATAACATCTATTGGTGTTCCCCCAAGGTGTTAGAGACTGTTTTTGTTTCCATGGCAAATGATCTCCACCAGGACTCCTGGACCTCATGGCAATTTTTACAGTCTGCCTTCTTGAGTGGAAGTCATTCCTTTGGTTCTGCTCCTTCCTCCAGAGTAGGTTTCAGATGACGGTGCATAGCATACTGTAAGGGTCAACGAAGAGCCCAGCCAGGTGGTGCAAGGGCTCCAAGATGCTGACAGGTCGGAGCATCGCTCAGAGGGTAGCGCGGAGTCTGGAGAAGCGGCACAAGGGGTCAGAGACGCTGACAGCTCAGAACTCCACCAGGGAAGGTCTGGAGTGTCAGGTCAGAGCGCTGCGGAAGGAGAGGGGTCAGTGGCCAAAGAGCCTGGCCAACAGTTGAGTAGTTCAGGAGGGGAGGGGACCACCATTGCGCCTTCTCCCCAGCAATGCAGGGGGCGGGAAGCACCGAGAGGAGAGGAGGAGACTCAGGGCACCAAAGCTACTATGCTGGAGGAGGTCCCGCCATCCGGCACTTCCGGATTCTGACTTAGACTGAACAGTCATGGACATTTTCGCTCTGTCTTGTATATACCGGTAGTTGTAAAATAAAGCCTTGTATATACCGTGTTTCCCCCTTTTTAAGACACCGTCTTATAACTTTTTTTCCTCAAAAAAGCACAAGGTGTCTTATTTTCAGGGGATGTCTTAATTTTTCATTAGGTTTTTATTTTATTTTATTATGGTACCTTCTGTTGCTCGTTGGTCTTATAAGGCAGGCAGGAAGGGTGGAATTTGCAGAGACTGGCTCTTGGAATACAGGAAGGGAGGAAAGTCTATCCGCTGCTGGGTGCTCCGCGGGCGCCGAGGCCATGCAGCCCACAACATTCCGGTGGGGCGGAAGGGGGCCAGCAGCGCTCCCGCCGCTGTCCGTTCAGTGCCGAAGCCGCGGCCTGAACCTGCGCACGCGGGAACCGGGCAGGTTCCACGCCGGGGGAGCTTGGTGCTCGCCGTGAGCGGGCGTGTGAAGCGATGGCGCGAGGCTCCCCCAGCTCCAGCCTAGGCAGGGATTTTGCTAAGGCAAAGCCTTCAAGGAGCCAGGCTTGGGCGGCTGGCTGGCTGGCTGGCTGGCGGGGGTTAGGTCGCACAGCGGCTGAGGAGGCAGGGCAGGAGTGGGGCGGAATCTGAAATGGCCCACTCGTGGGTGGCAAGGCGGATTGGGAGCGGGGCGAGACGTTGCCGGGCTGCTCCGGCACAACATGGCTTTAAGGGAGGGGCGTGAGGGCTTCTGCGGGGGTCAGCGGGGCCCTCGGCAGCTGCGCTTCTCACGCTTCCTCTGTGTGGCAGGTGGTGCTACAGAGCCCAAGGCGGAAGCCGGGAGAGCCTCTCCGAAGAACTGTTCTCCCGGCACGCGCTTAAACAGAAAGAGCCCAGGCGGACCAAACCAAAGGTCCCTCCAGTCCAGCGCCTTGTTTTTAAAAGCGATTAGAAAAAAAGCCGTCCGTCGCCCCGGCAGCGCGAAAGGGCCCACAGGCCTCCCGTTGCCGCTCAGCCTTGGGCCATGCAGCCCACGACGCTCCAGAGGCGCGGAAGGGGCCAGCAGCGCTCCCGCCGCCACCCATCGCCCCGGCGGCGCGGAAGGGCCCGCAGGCCTCCCGTTGCTGCTCAGCCTTGGGCCATGCAGCCCACGACGCTCTAAAGGTGTGGAAGGGGCCAGCAGCACTCCCGCCGCCGCCCGTTGCCCTGGCAGCGCGGAAAGGGCCAGCAGCGCTCCTGACGCGGGGGGGTTTCCCTGTCCGGGCGCTCGGCCCGAGTGGAAAAAAGTCCTGGGAAGAGCGGGGAGGCTCCCAGCGCGGCTCGCCTGGCAACGCGCTCAATTCATGCACCCCCTCCCACATGGTCTCAAACCTCTCCGAGGTATGTCTTTTTTTCGGGGTATGTCTTACGTTTCGCAAATGCCTAGAAATCCTGCCATGGCTTACTTTATGACTACGTATTAAAAAAGGGGAAACACGGTATTACTCAAGGTAGTCGTGCCGTGACTGTTAGGAAGCATCCTCAGCATCCTTACACATACAAAGCAGGACAGGACATACTGTTTTATTTGGTGTAGCTACTGGCAAAATAATATTATATCAAATCACTCAAAAATTGGCCGATGTCTCTCCTGTGAGACGGATGGAAGAATGAGTAAAGGACTGGAACTGACTGTAAATAAATTCAAGATGGGAAACATTTAGAACTCAGGGGTGTCCTTTTGATAGGCCCTATCCATCAATTCCTTGGTCTTTATAGGGCCATAATTTTCCCATCATGCATTCTTTCTGAGACCTACCATCACAGCATCTCTGCACACATTGCCACTCAACCCTCCATGTTATTGCTCTGGTACATTTTCTTTCTTATTTCTTTTACTGCCTTCAACAAAGACAAGTATCAGACTATACAGATATCTTTTTGACAAAAAGGGGGGGGGACAAAAGACACCTTTCTTGATCTTTCTTCGTTAGAACCTTGGCAACAAGCATTTGCCAACTGCTAGAGAACTGACTCATTAATTTTTCTGCTCTTGTGCTTACCTTCCCACGTTAAGATTTTTCTCTTTTTCTAATCCAGCCACCAGCTATCCTAATAGCGCCTGGAATGTGACACGGCTCGCTGCGTAGGCGAGAGACAGATGGTACCTTTTATCCTTGAACAAATACCATGCAAAATAAAATAGAAAATGTGATGGGTTTTATTTTTAATGCAAAAGCATTCCTTATAGCAATTCTCTCCTGAATGCCTCCCTGTCTGCCTTGCCTTTGTTCCTCTCTCCGTCTTTCTTTTGAGTGATGATGATGATGTCTTTGGTTACGCCGGCTGAAAATGTGACCTGCTATTTTCTCAAATCAAGTCACGCTTCTGTTGTGAGAGATTTCGGCCCAGCTGGATCAGTTTTCTCTGGGCAGGGGAGACCGGGGGACAGGGGGGGGGAACCACAACTTCTTCTGTGTCTCCTGAGGAAGCAGCAATCTTTACCAAACAGCCGTGACCCACCAACAGAAACAAATTAACAGACATTGGCAAGCCAGTGTGCATGTGCCAATGAATTTTCCATGTAAACTGGGCCATCATCCATAAAGCTACATGAATCAGATAGCAAATCATATTAGTACCACAAGGCCTATTACATCAATCTTGTAACTCAAATTACAGAGCCAATCTCCATTATTACTCCCAACTTTCAATACAAACACAGCCGAAAGCTCATTAAGCCAAACCTTGTTTATCCAGTTCTCTTTAGACTCTGGATTCACTCTGTGCCTCTCATGCAAATATAACCCTCTCTAAATAAGTATCCCCCCATTTAGCGGAACCTCTGTTAATCCAAATATTTGAAACGAGCGCCCAGACAATTGAATGGATGAAGTTGTGCTGCATTTGATGCAATGGAAAGGTGCCATCTTATTGGAAATAATTAAATAGGCAGCATATGAAGCCGCTGAAATTCCTAGATAGTGACAAATTGAGTCCTACTCTGCTTACACAAAATGTGATCCTGCTGCTGTTGAAGTCCTTGTAATTTATTGTCATGAGTTGGAGGGGAGGTAGGTTGTATGCCTGAGAGCCTTCTAATTCCTAAATCCAGCAAGGGTTAAAATGTAATGGAGGACTCAGTTGTTGGAATAGATGCATCAGCTTCTTGGTAATGGCCCCCAAACATGGGCCATTAAGGTAACAAGTCATGTTTAATTTCTGTTAGAATTCAAGGCTGTAGCTATGGGAGAAGTCCATTCACCTTTTATCCAGTGGGCAGCATTGTGGCCAGTCAGCCAAGCCTCAACAGTTTTCCAGCGTAAGGGTGGAGGTACGCTTGTCACGGTCTGGTTGGCGGGAGGTAGCAGTCCCGACTCAGGACGTCAGGACCAGAGGCAAGATGGCAGAGTGGAAGCAGGAACGGGAGTCCAGGTGGCGTGGGGCTGTGGGTCAAGCAGCAGGAAGTCGCAGGGTCGAAGAACCGATGGTCGGGAAGCAGGGTCGAGGGTCTGAAGGTCGGGGAGCAAGGAGTTACGAAGGCGAAGGTCTGAAGGTCTGAAGGTCGAGGAGCAAGGCGTCGGCAAGGCGAAGGTCCAAGGAGTAAGGCGAAGGATCAAGGAACAGGAGGCCAGATGCAACAAGGCAGGGATAGCATTGCTGTGGCAAAGAGCTGATGGGAAATGCTGAGCTTTTATCCCTCCCAGCTCTTACCACCAGGTGCAGTGAGTTATCAAGTGGCCTCACCTGAGTAGCCACTCCTTGCTTCTCCAGCACAAACTGAGGCAGGCCCCAGTCCTGCAAAGCACTACAGGCCCCAGAGCCTGACTCCTGCCCATACTCCTGACAACGCTGCCTTCCCACCACACCACGGCCAGCCGCATCATCTGTGCTGGGGACAGCCCCAGCCAATCTGCTGCCAGGGTGGGTGTGGCCATGGGCAATTTAATCACAGCGTGGCTGGTTGGCACCCTCTTCTTCGTGGGATCACTCTACCCACCCACCCTCTTTTCCTGCTTTGCTCTGATATGACCTTGCTATGATCGTTGTTGATCGCTATGTTGTTGGGGCTGGGTAGGAATTTTGTCCACTTGACAAATGGCACCGGCCATTGGGTTTTTGCCTACCTAGTAGCAATCATCACAACTTTTGTGAGGTTAAGCATTGGGTAAGCCTTCATTTGGTTGGAGGGGAGGTTGTTCCCTTTGCCTGCCCCTCCTCAGTAAGGGTATCCTGTTAAAGGGATCCAGGTTGTGAATACTGTCCGAAGCCTGGGCGTGGGCTAGGGCCATGTCACAGCCCCGACGGGGACCCCTCAGGGTGCCACTATCTGATGTAAGTCATAGGGCACCCCTATCAGTGGCTTACTCTTCTGTGGACTCCCTGCAGATGGGCAGGAGTCAAGATATAGCCTGGCTTCACCACAATACCTAAGCCAAACTGTTCACATCTGTAAACAATAAAGTTGTGGCCTATTTGAACCCATAAGCCAAAATACTCCATGTCAGTGTGTTTTATTGTTCCCTTGGGAACTTTGTGGCTCAGGTGCCTTGGCACGCAAGCAAGACCTTCTTGGGGTGCTAATTAGGCCTGGCTGACTGAATTTCCTCAAGTAATGATGTTTAATCTCCAGTCAGGAAGTATGTAAATTTAGAGGGGCCTGCTGTAATGTTCTCTATGGGAGCCTCCTCTTGGGGTTGATCTGGGCACTGTAGCTGGTGCAGAAGGCTGAAGCCAGGTTGTTGAGAAGAGCGCTTGGACACACACATATTATTGCACTTGTACTGATGGAACTGCACTGGCTGACAATCGGCTACCAGGCCATGTTCAAGGTCTTCTTGTTACCATATGAAGCCTTGAACAACTTGAACAACTTGGGACCAGGTTACCTGAAGGAGCACCTGCCTTAGGGTCAGTTGGCTCTGAGGAAGTTCTGCTCATGGTATTGCACCCTACAGAGTAGTGTTATGAGCTTGGAAGAGGGGTTGAGTTGAATATCTGGGCCCCCTTCTAATTCCTGGAATTGCCAAGCTAGCTTCCTGGTGAGGTGATAGCCATTAAGAGAACAAAGGGAGGGGCTCTGTGCGAGATAGGAAATGTGTGGGCTCCCTCCCTTAACTCATGGGTAGTTATGAGTTGAGAGCAGAGAGTTGATGTGATGTGATGTGAGCTGGAAGCAAAGCAAAAGGCTGGGAAGCCAGAGAGGCAGAACAATGTTTGATTTCTATTTGAATCCAAGGCTGTGGTTCAGAGGGAAGGAAGGCTTATTGGGTGTGAACCCCTCCATTGTGGGCTCAGGTTGTATATAGGTGTAAATAAACCACAGTCTCTGCTGTACCCATAGCTGCCAAGTCTCCCGCTGAAAAATGCGGGATCAGCAGCGGTGCGGCACCAGAAGTCGCTTACATGCGTAGAAACAACTACTGGTGCTGGCGCCGCCCGATTTCCAGTGCCCATACATGGGTAGCGCGGCACTGGAAGTCGCTTCTACGCATGTCCGGACATGTGTAGAAGCGACTTCTGGTGCCACACTACCCATGTATGGGCACCGGGAAATTGGGCGGTGCCAGCACCCAAAATGGAGCCTCCCTGGCAGGTAAGAAATCTGGGGGATTTACGGGATTTTTTCCAATCCAGGCTGCCAGCGGGAAACGGTTTAAAATACGGGGGTTTCCCGCAAAAAATGGGAGACTTGGCAGTTATGGCTGTACCTCATTCCAAAGGAAACACAAACCTTGGAAAAATGCTTGGAACCCCAGGAATCTTGCACCACTTGGGGTAGCATGCAACAATGTCACAGAGCAGTGACCCCAAAATTGGCATTTTCTACCATTGCCCTTCTCCTGTGGAATGCCCTTCCCTCTGACATATGTAAAGCAACAACCGTCAGTTGCTTCAGGCATCTTGGGAAGACTGGCCTTTTTGCCCAGCCTTCCCCTGTCCCATAAGACGGCCCTGTGTTTCTGTGTTTCTATACAGTGGGACTTCGGTTGTCGAACGCTTTGGAAGTCGATGTAATCGAACATTTCGGCTTTCGAACGCCGACAACCCAGAAGTGAATGCTTCCATTTTCAAGCACACTTTGGAAGTTGAACGGCTTCCAAGGTGCATTTCTCCATTTTTTCAATGGATACTGCCAACTGGAAATTGCAACTCAGTTGTCAAACGTTTCAGAAGTTGAACGGTTTTCCGGAATGGATTACATTTGACAACTGAGGTTCCACTGTATTGCTGTCTTACGGGTTTTAGGTTGTGTTTCTGTTTTAATGATATATTGTTTGTTTGCCAGGCAGTACACACCTTAGAGATTTTTTTGAAATATTAAGCAGTATATCAACACTTTTAAATGAATAAATAAAGGGAAAGTATTTCATGCAAGGTCCCACAACAATATACGTTTGCCGGCGAGCATTATGCAGTTATTTCCAATAATGTCTGCTGTCAAACCTTTAACAGCTGTGAGCTGAGGTTTTCTTTCATATGCCCTTCAGCAAGATGATGTTCCAGAGTTTATAAAAATGATAGCCAAAAAAACCTCACCCGAGTCTTGCCCCTGCACCTTGAACAGCAGTATGTCATGCCAAAAATTTAACAGGTGTCACTTTCCCCATCACTTTTTCTCCACATCAGATGCAGGGGAGAGCTCTGCCTGTGAAATTTCTGCATGGAAGTCACCTGTTAAAGGCACAGAGGCAGTAAGAAGTGGCAACCCAAGTTGCACGCCTGATAGTCCAGCAATAAAAAGCAACCCAGACCCATTTGTTGAAATGAGTGAAGGTGGATGAGAGAGCAGTAAAGGACAATGACTTATTAAAACCACACTTCAGTTTTGTTCAATGTCTGCTCACGAGGCAGCAGGACAGATGACATGTGACAGAGGCTGAGTTCTTGCGATTCTGAGGTGTTTCAGCAAATACAAATTTTATACAGAAGGCTCAACGGTGACAGCTGAGGGGGGAAGATGAGTTGTCCTCTCTGCAAGTGTTGATTGACAGCACCTTAAACTTGAGGACCAAAGTGTTGCAGATATTAATATTGCACAGTTTGAAGCAACTGGAAGCATAAGAACTGACTCCTTATGGAATGAATCATTGTCTAGACCCATAAAAATATTATTCAAACTTCTACTGGCAGAACTCTTTAAAATAAAACAGAATACATCGAATGATACGTCCAAAATATCCATACAATGTCTTGTGCTGTCCAGTACAGGTGCAGCATCTTACAAAATATGAAATAATCCAAACAGACCTAGAAGCAGAGAGAGATCTCTCTCTCCACAGCCTGCATTCCAGCCTCCAGGAAAGCTTCTTTTAACATCTTCACTCCATTGAGTTTGGGAGAAAAGACTCAAAGGCAACTCCCTTCAAAATTGAGATTTGCAACCCAATACCTTCATCAGATGATCTAAGGTTACAACCCTCACATGTTAGCTACCAGAGAAACAACAATCAGTTAGTTAGTTAGTTAGTTAGTTAGTTAGTTAGTTAGTTAGTTAGTTAGCAAGAATTCAAAGTGCTTTCCGTGCTTCCACTATAGCTCTATGGAAAAACCCCACGTTAAACTTTATGCAATATAACTTTAGCCATTTTTTATTTCCGTGTCAATTAAACCATTATACTTAACATAAAGTTGGAGAAAATGTATTAAGGCTATAGTGTCTGAGGGGCTTGGAGTTGGTATGGCTTAGTGCCTTTGATGGCTGCATGAGAGGCAGAAAGTCATGTTACCCTGGCATGGGTCACAACAAAGCCTGACCCGTGTCAAAGGGTGCAGTGTATTTGCTAAAGCTAAACAGGTCTGAGTCGGATCAGAATCCAGATGGGGGGCCACCTGCCTTGTTTGTGTTATGGCATAATGACATGATATACATGTACTGAATTAGCAGGTGCTTAGTGAGGAAAGTTTCTCCCAGGTTGGATCTAGACACATTTTTTAAAAAGTTTCAGGAAAACCCGTTGTAAACCTCATAATGGGAAATCACATTGCCGAAAAATGTAATTCTACAGCGCCAACTGGTGCCACAGTGTTATAATGCATTTAAAACGCTTTTTTAAACTAATGTAGCTGAGTCCCTGCAGGCATGGTGAAACCTGTGACTGTTGAGATGTCCTTGGATCCCAGCTCCTACCAGCCCCAGCCAGAATGGCCAGTGAACAGGGATGATGGAAGTTCTAGAGTCACAGGTTCCTCATCCCTGTGTTACCTTCCTGTCCGTGTGAAACACCATGGCAATCCTACGTATAAACCCTCTGAAAATGTAGACTTTCCTGGTGAAGCTCTCATATTCTTTCCAGTCCACGTTAAAGCAGGAGGCACGTTCATTAACGATACTTTCCACAAAGACTTCTCTTTTGCTTGCTCATTATAATGAGAACTATTATTAACAGTTATCTACAAGTCCCTGCATATAGCAACGTGGGGGGTGGGGCTAGAAGCCAAGGAATAACTGCTATTTTTATTTTATGTCAGAATTAATAGAAATTATAAATCTAGGTTCCTGAATTATTCAGCTTTTCCTCTCTCTGTCTCTCTCTCTAATGGACTAAAGATTGTCATTTATTGTCCTGTGTGAGAAAAAGACGGGTGCAGCTTAATTCAGCTCTTTTATTTCCTTTCAGTTACTTTTTAAAAAGAATAAAGCACCCATGCTCCCTTGTTCTCTCATTCTCATTCTCCCTCTCTCACCCTCACACACACACATGATGTTTTCATATTGTCCTAAAGGGAGGCAGAGTAGTCTTAAACATTCTAAATGTAGCTGGAGTTCAGACTGGCAGCCATCTTTTTTATTGCAGTTAAGCACTGTGCTTTGTGAGTGACAGGCAGCAATCAACAGGCGATGCGGTCCATGTCATAAACCTGGGCCTCTCATCAGGGGCGTAGGAAGTTAGGGGCGGTAGGGGCGGTGTGCCCCGAGCAACGCGATCCCAGGGGCGCCATCGCCACTGCCTGCCCCACCCCAAAACACACGCTATGCCCCGCCCAAAAGCATGTGCCACATCACTGCACACGGCCCGGCCCGCCCCCAGAACGTGCGCCACATCACTGGGGGCAGTGTGCCTGCTCTCCGCCCCCGGTGGTGGAGCATGAAGCTCCGTCACTGACTCTCATGGCGGCGAGAGCCACTTAAATTCGGTTTACTGGTTGAAAGCTGGACCTGCTGAATCCACTGCAGAATATAATCTGAACAAACTGGATTAATGTCCTGGATGACTTCTGGAAATCGGAAGAGTCAGTTCATAAGCCTTCAAGTTTGTTCCATTGTGTGGTGTGGTGTAGTGGTTAAGAGCGGTACACTCGTAATCTAGGGAACCGGGTTCGCGTCTCTGCTCCTCCACATGCAGCTGACTTCTCTGAAGTCTCTCAGCCCCACTCACCTCACAGAGTGTTTGTTGTGGGAGAGGAAGGGAAAGGAGAATGTTAGCCGCTTTGAGACTCCTTCGGGTAGTGATAAAGCGGTATATCAAATCCAAACTCTTCTTCTTCTTCCTTCTATGTCTTAAGACCACTAATACTGCAAATGGGTCATTCAGATTTTGTAAATGGGGCACTGGCATTTTTAAAAACTTATTGAAATTTACTCACAAAGTGTAAATCCGGATAGGAGTCAATGGGAATAACAGCTGGATAGTGATGATGATGATGATTTACCACCCTGCATCCCTAGATCTCTGGGTGGTTCACAGCATAAAAATGACATCCTGTGGAGTGTGGACCAATGCCATAATAAACATTCATTGGAAATCACCCTTAAACTCTCAGTGTGCATCCCACATCCTACTGATGCCACTGATGGTCAGGCTGCCAATTATTTTAAATGGAGCTGATTACACCTCAAGATATTCCCCTTTAAATTTCCTAACCCTATTCACACACACACACACACCGCTGCCACATTTATATTCTGTTCTGGAAAATTCCTACCTATGTCGCCACCACCTAGGAAATCAAGTTTCACATCTAAGTTTCTGACACAAGAATTGCAATTTTGAACCCAAAGGAGACAGGCAGTTGGCATTTCACACACATTTGTGTTATATATAGCCAACAGGTTTGACAAATACATTTGACTTAGGAAGGGGATGTAAGACTAGCGGCCGGTAATGACACGATCCATTCCCCAGCCTCCAGTTGAATTGTTTTCTGCAGTCTAATAGCTAGCTGCCAAGAGTTCCCAGGCAAGTTTTTGCGCTCTTTTAGCAATGACAAACAGAAAGAAAGCACTTCACTGCCTACTCCACTCACCGCCATCTTTTCATTTCTTCTAAAAGGAGAAAACTAGCTTATACCTGTTTCCCACCCACTCCCCTGGGTATCTTCTGCCAGATTCACCTGCTAATAAGAAGCATGCCACTGACTGGACCCTCACAATCCATCTTCTCCATGCCTTCTCCATGGCAGGCTGGCAATCAAAACACCACCCATGCGGCCATTCCCAGTTCAAAGTACCAACTGGATTCAAGGAAGGTTGCCAAGTGTTGTCTCCCTGCTTTACTATAAGAGGCTCGAAGGAGGTACCAAAGAGTGATGAAATGTATTTTGCTCATATTGTTGTGTGCACCCTAGTCTCTGTGGTGGCGAGAGACTCCAGGAATTTCAGCACTGGCCCAGGGTTCCGTTTCCTTGCAAAGAAGGTCAGTGGAAACTAGTGTGTTCAGGATATATGGCTTTGTTTACACATGTATACAACCCGAGCATAGGATGGAGGGGCTTGCAGCGCCACACTCCAGCAAACCTTGCTTCCCAATTAGGTTTCCAAGGAAGAAGCTTTGGCTCCAGCACAGAGCAACACATATCTCTGTCTCCAGCTTCCAGCATCAGTCACAACTCACCTGCTGTTGGATGAGAGCTACATACTCCCCAACATTTCTCTGATGAAAATAGGGATGTCCTAGTCCATCATCATCATCATTATTCCCCGCCCACCGGACTGGGTTGCCCCAGCCACTCTGGTTGGCTTTCGAGACACATAAAAACATAATAAAACAATGAACATTAAAAACTTCCTTATTACAGGGCTCACTTCAAATGTCTTCTAAAGGTTGTACAGTCGTACCTCGGAAGTCGAACGGAATCCGTTCCGGAAGTCCGTTCAACTTCCAAAACGTTCGAATACAAAATCATGGTTTCAGTTTGGCTGCAGGAAGCCACGGAACCCTGTTAGATGTTCGGGTTCCAAAAGAACGTTCACCAACCGGAACACTCACTTGCGGGTTTGCGGCGTTCAGAACCAAAACGTCCAAGTTCCACGGCATTCGACAACCAAGGTACAACTGTATAGTTACTTATCTCCTTGGTTCGGGCATCGCATATCTCCATACCCTCCAACATTTCTCCAATGAAAATAGAGAGGTCCTAAGGAAAAGCGTGACATTCCAGGATCAAATGAGAAACCGGAGCGGCTTCTGTAAATCTGTTGAATCCTGATAAGCAAAAGGCACTGGGAGGTGGGTGGTTCCCAAGACCAGGAACTGGGAAATTTGCCTGTTGTGAATGGGGCTGCCATCAGTCTGAAACCATAGGTGTGTGATCTAGGGTGCTCCTGGAAGCACAAGTTATCTGAGAGGCAAGGAGCATCTATTGCTAGCTTTGGCAGGTGCGCAGGCTTACACCCACTCCTGGACATAGAAAGCCTAGATACTGTGACCTGTGCATTGGTAACTTCACAATTAGATTGCTATAACATGCTGTATGTTGGAATACCCTTAAGGTTGGTCCGAAATCTGCAGCTAGTGCAGAAAGCTAGATTGCTCAATGGGGCACATATAACACCTGCTGAAAATTCAGTCTTCTGCACACAGCTATTAAAGGTTCAGGAGCCCTGTCTTCTTTTGCGTCTGGCCACCCTAGGCACAAAACCAGCCGATGCCGAATTGGGTAGCCTTATCTGGTGCTTAGAGGCCTAGGTGTTATGTCCCCCCAAAATGCAATCTCTATGGGTGGCTGCAGCTTTTGCTTTTGAAAATGTTATCTGCTCATCTTGACCAGGCTCAATCATGTCGTACAATTTTGTACTGCAATGCAAACATTTTTTAAAGGGCAGAATGAAAATGGAGCAGGCACGAGCGATGCTCAGGAGTCAGCTCCTAAGCATTGTATTAGGTCAAGGCTATCTGGCTAAAGCGATGGATTTGCTCAGTCAAGTGCAGGAGTTAGCATTGCTTTGTTACCGGGCGGAAGGGCTGCTTCTTTATCTTCCTCTATTTTTAGTCAAATAACCTGGAAGGAAACACAGCTTTTGGGTTTAGACGCTCACATCCCTGCCAGCGCTTTCATGGGAGTGGAACGCTTTGGCAACGACACGCCGAATGCAAAATTAACGTTTTGCTCGTGCTGTGGCGAAATCCTGAAAATCGTGCACATTCCCACATAATTTAGCTCTATTATCATGCCATTTAGGGCGAGCTCACAGATCCTTAGGGCTGCCAATGGCACTCCAGAGCTCCCTCTCTTTTTCACACAGTTACAACCAACAAAGCAGGAAAGGGAGGAGGATGCAGCTATGGGGCAGCAAAGACAGAGGGCCTCTTACATCCTTATCAGCATAGCTTCCAAGTCTCCCGCTGAAAAATACGGGATCAGCAGCGGCGCAGCACCGGAAGTCGCTTCTACGCAACTTCCAGACATGTGTAGAAGCGACTTCCGGTGCTGCTACGCCCATGTCTGGGCACCAAAAATCGGGCAGAGCGGCACCGGAAGTCGCTTCTATGCATGTCCGGAAGCTGCGTAGAAGCGACTTCCGGTGCCGCTCTACCCGATTTTTGGTGCCCAGGCATGGGCGGAGCGGCACCGAAAGACGCTGCTACGCATTTCTGGACATGCGTAGAAGCGACTTCCAGTGCCGCGCTACCCATGTCTGGGCACCGGAAATTGGGCGGCGCCAGTACCCAAAATGGAGCTTCCCTGGCAGGTAGGAAATCCAGGGGATTTCCGGGATTTTTTTCAATTCGGGAGACCAGCGGGAAACGGATTAAAATCCGGGGGTTTCCCGCGAAAAACGGGAGACTTGGCAGCTATGCTTATCAGAGGGAGCAGATAAAGCTGGGGCCCTGCCAGATCCAGGCTCAGAGGCTATTTTTGACTTTAAAGTCATTTATGAAACAATGGATGCAGGGGAGTAAGAGCTCACTGCTGCTGCTTAGTGCTCAGGGGGCAGGCATGTCTTTACCAGAGGGGGGATGCAAGGTGGGAGCCAAGGCAGGGAGGCAGCTCTGTCAGCACCATGCAGGTGTATGGCTCACAGCAGGGCCAGGAATTCTGGGAATTGTCCTACAATGAATGGAAGCGAGAAGAATAAAACCTTCAGAGGAAAGACCCACCTGGAAATCACCTCTGTAGACCAATGGTAGCTTAAAATTCCAGCTGCTTTTTTTTTTTTTAGAAGGGGAAACTTTAACGAACTGAGCTGAATTTGTTGTTGTTGTTTAGTCGTTTAGTCGTGCCCGACTCTTCGTGACCCCATGGACCACAGCACGCCAGGCACTCCTGTCTTGCACTGCCTCCCGCAGTTTGGTCAAACTCATGTTCGTAGCTTCGAGAACACTGTCCAACCATCTCGTCCTCTGTCGTCCCCTTCTCCTAGTGCCCTCAATCTTTCCCAACATCAGGGTCTTTTCCAAGGATTATTCTCTTCTCATGAGGTGGCCAAAGTATTGGAGCCTCAGCTTCACGATCTGTCCTTCCAGGGAGCACTCAGGGCTGATTTCCTTAAGAATGGATAGGTTTGATCTTCTTGCAGTCCATGGGACTCTCAAGAGTCTCCTCCAGCACCGTAATTCAAAAGCATCAATTCTTTGGCGATCAGCCGTCTTTATGGTCCAGCTCTCACTTCCGTACATCACTACTGGGAAAACCATAGCTTTAACTATACGGACCTTTGTAGGCAAGGTGATGTCTCTGCTTTTTAAGATGCTGTCTAGGTTTGTCATTGCTTTTCTCCCAAGAAGCAGGCGTCTTTTAATTTCGTGACTGCTGTCACCATCTGCAGTGATCAAGGAGCCCAAGAAAGTAAAATCTCTCACTGAATTTAGCTGAATTTAGTCAGCTGTAACAGCAGAGCACTTGCTTCCTCCCCTGTTTGCCTGCCTTTCCCCTGTTATGCAAAAGTTCTATTTATGTGCAGCTTTCAAGGTCGATTTAAAGTCAGGCTTAGGAAGATATCACGCAATACTGCTTTCCCCCCCAAACCTTGTCTCTGCCTGGAAGCCTCCAGACAAAATGTCTGAAAAGAGGCTCGGCTGGCAGACTCGGCCAGCCTCGAGTCCTGGTCGGAAGCCGGAGCACAACACTACAAAGATTAGTTCCTATGAGAACTCTCCGGGATGAATCAGCTCGCCTAGAGAGACAAAAGGATTAAGCTATTCGAGGTAACACATCGCTAAGGTAGATTGTAAAAACGGTCAGGAGTTTAATTCTTGCAGGCTGGCGGAGGATTCCAAGATAGGATTCCAACTGACAAAATAATGGCATGCAGGATCCCAGGGGACAGATCTGAAGGAGAATGAAAAGAATGCCGTCTATTCATTCTATAGTGTAGGTATCAAATAGCTTGGGGAGTGGTATTTTCCCGTATGTTCAGCTCTTAACACACACCACCCACATCAGGCACCCCCAAACTTGGCCCTCCAGATGTTTTGGGACTACAATTCCCATCATCCCTGACCCCTGGTCCTGTTAGCTAGGGATGATGGGAGTTGTAGTCCCAAAACATCTGGAGGGCCGAGTTTGGGGATGCCTGACCTACACCAAGGGTAGCCTCTGTGATATCTTCCAGTATGCTAAGAGTGTTGAGAGTTGCTAGGAGACCTCCATCCCCCTCACAGAACTACAGTTCTCAAGAATGGCTGGGCAGCCTTCTTCCCCAGGACCGCTGGAAATTGTAGCTCTAGGGGGAAACCGGGGACCTCCTAACAACTTTTGGCACCCTTAGCAAACTACAGTTCCCAGAATGCTTTGGGGGAGCCACGACTGTTTAAAGTGGCATCATAGTGCTTTAAATGGATGGTGAGGATGTGGCTTAGAACTGCCTGCATTCTACAGAACAAGTACCTTCTGGAAATGTAAAGAAAAAGAAGGTACCTTTTATCATATGTGGTGGAAGTGTAAGGTAATAAAAGCTTTCTGGGAGATGATATATAATGAATGGGGGGAGATGTTTAAAATAACCTTTCTTAAAAAAAAAAACCAGAGGCATTTTTAGTAGGAATTATAGGTACTGACATCCCAAAGGAGCAGAAAAGACTTTTTATGTGCGGTACAACAGCCGCTCAGATGCTACTAGCCTAGAGATGGAAAGAAGATAAAGTCCCTACCATAGAGGAATGGCAAGCCAAGCAGACAGACTACGCTGAAATGGCAAAGCTGAATGGAAAACTCAGGAACCAAGAGGACAAAAACTTTAAAGAAGAATGGGGGGAAATTATAGGAGACCACTGCAAGCAGATGGAAACACTAGCAGGATTTGAAACCCACTTGTAATGTAACAAATACAGTGTACAATATGGATGGATATAAAATACAGAATATGGAATAATATGCAGTTGTAAATGTTGACAATAGGACCCATGGAGGCGATGGGGGGAAGTCTTGAGAGTCAGAGTAATCTGTCTAGGGATATGTATTTGGAATGTTATAAATTCAAAATTGTAAAACCAGATAAAAATGATTTTTTAAAAGAAGACCTGCCTGCCTTCTGGGGTAACACTACCAGCACCACTCCAAGACCAGCCCTGTCCTGTGTTCCTGGGCACCTGCCAAGCCCCAGAACTGCCATTGCAGGGCAAAACTACAGGGCTCACCTTCCCATGCTTCCCAGGGTGTGATCCTTTCCAGCCACACACAAACAGACACCCAGCAAAGGAAGATATTTCAACAGGAAGTTTGATAATAAAGGCTGTGGCAGTTTTAGGCAGCAATTTAAAGTGCATTACTGCGACAAGGGAGATTAAGTCATTATCCTGTTACTCTTTAAATATCTGTTTGTAAGGCTATTGTTGTATGGCTGGAAATAGACGTTTTATTTGTCACCCCTCTGTCCCAAATGGGTGTTTAACGCCTTTCCGGTTTCAACTGATCAAGACGGGCAAATGTGAAAACCGCAAAATGTTCTTGTTACTGTTGAACATATGAAAGGATGACACAGCTGACAAAGGACAGCTGAGCCGCCGGGAGCAAGGAGAGGGATTTCTGTGTCATGGCTAGCAGGCTAGAGACAAGGCTGCCTCCCATTTCAAACAGGCGGAAGGGGGACTGTCACCAGAAAGGCAGGCTGATGCAAAGCCAAGCCAGTACTGAGCAGGTGGACTTCTGCATGCTAACAAGCAGGGCAAGAGATCTGGTGGTACGTAGCTTAGTCCTCCTGGTTCAAGAGGCAAGGCTTGGACTGAGAAATTAGCCCAAACCCTGGGACTTTATAAAATAAACCTCATTGCCTTACCCGCTCTGTGTAAATTGTTAATGTTGCCAGTAGAAGTTCTCTTCCAGATCCGGCCTCTTGTGTAGAAAACAAATTCCCATCACAAAAAAAAATAAGTTTTAAAGCTTTACTTGCACAAACTTGGTTTAAACATTACAAAAACAATAAACGATGCCTTGTCTCAGCTATACCTTTCTATTCTTACATCTACTGATCCCAGTAAAAGGCTCAAGAACATATCTTTGCCCCAAACCCAATTTTTCAGCTGAAAATCAAAAGAACTCTGTCTCCCTCTTTTCTCTGCTTGCTGCATCTTGGCCAATGCCCAGGGAGATCTCTGCGTGCTTGCAAAACAAACTTGTGGCTCAGAGTAGTGTGGGCTGCTTCATTAACGTAAGTAAACTCTCTGAAAAGCTGTGATTCAGTTGCAAAAACTTAGCTTACCCCACCTTTGCAATGGAAAAATACTAGCCTCTGTACAATTGTTCAAATATCTGATATCACTCAACTGTCCCAATTTGAGCGGCACATCACTGATCCACAGAAGCTGCCCCTGCTTCTGTTTGAATTCTGGGATGTTCCACTTCCACCGCCTCACCTTCGCTGCCTCCTCCGGGACGGCCTCTACCATGGCCCCCCTCCGCACAGCCGGAAGTGGGCACAGCACATCCGTAAGTAGACACCCCGCTTCTGCCAGTGAAGCAGAATAGGCCTTGAGAAGGCTATGAGAAGACCTCCTGCTGAAGTCAACCACCATGGCAGCAGAGGATAGACAGACAATGAAGGAAAGGCAGTGGCAGCAGAGGTGGAGATAGCCACTCTCGAACCCGGAGCAGCGCACATGCTGTGCACCCAGGGGCAGGGCCATGGGGGCAGGGCGAGCGCCCCAGGGGGCGAGCCATCCATGGGGGCAAAGCGAGCCACCCATGGCAGGCTGCTTCCTGGGCGGGGAGGAGGGAGCTGCACCGCTTTGCCAGCAACCTTCCTTCCTGCCCTCTTCGTTTTGACAGCTCGGGGGAGGCTTACCCCCCCCCCAGGAAGCAGCCCAGGAGTGAGGGCAATGGCATGCCGCCCACCCGCAACTCCCAAGCCTCTCCTGAGCTGTCAAAATGAAGGGGGAAAGCGGAAGGCTGCCGGCAAGGCGGCAAGACAGCAAGGCGGCACAGCTTCCCCCCTTCCCCCAATGGCTCGGGGTAGGCTTGGGAGTCGTGGGCGGGTGGCGCACCAAATGTCACCCCCCTCAGTGATGACACCCGGGGCGGACCGCCCCCAACACACACACCCTTCCTCCGCTCCTGAGTGGCAGACAAGGTTGGCTGTGGCTTGAAAATTGGGCAGGTGGAGGCGAGAAAGAGCATAACTTTGAGTGGGTGGGAGAAAGAGCAAGGAATTTAGGCGGGTGTGGTGTCCAGAAAGAGCCTGTGCTCCCTGATTAGCCAGGGTGGCCTGTGTGACTAATCCAGGAAGGGGAAGGATGCAATTCTTGAGGGGTTGTGCTGATGCGGGAGTTGCAGCCAAGAAGAGAAACAACAGAGGAACAGGTGAAGAAGTGATTTATTTTCACAATGAAGAACTTTGACAAATATTCAAATATTGAGGTTCTTATATTTGGCCTGAAAACCAAAACTAGAAAATATTCAGTGCAGTCCTAAAACTTACTATTGCCTAACAGAATACCGAGGGGTTGATACTCATAAGAGGTACCACTTTCTAGCCAAGCATTGCAATACATATTAATTTTTTCCATGGTAATTCAAGTTAATTCAGTGTGTTTCTTTCTCCCTCTAGTGGCTAAGTTGTGCAAAAGTAGCCCCACAACCCTTGAGACTAGCTAGGCTTTTAACTTGGAACAATGTTCTTTGATGCCATTTCAGTTCCCTCTTCACCAAGCAGTGGGGTACTCAAGACAGGAGTCTTTTCCTTCAGGGAAGAAAGCAGGATTTGCCTACAAACAGGGAAGGGGGGAATTTACAAGTAAATACAATCAGCAGGGATGGTGCAGTTAATAAGATTTGATCTTAACAAACAAAAAATCACAGGGCGTGTGAAGAATTTTTTTTTTTTGCCTTTCTTGGGTTTTCTAATAATCAATTTCATAGAGTGACCACAACTTCCAGTGCTATTAATGGGAGGAGGAGAAAAACCTCTCTTTGTCCACCTTGAATCCAACTGAAAGGACAGTTGAATGGTTTTCCTGAGGGTTTGTGAGGGAGGTTTATCTGCACATGCCTGAAGCATTCAGCTTCTCTGGTGCGAATACAGAGAAAGGTTTTTTTAAAGAAATAAAAAGCGAGAAAGAGTTCAGGAAGAAGCAGAGGCACAAGCACTCTCAATGCATTGACCAAGCTATCAAGCAAACATCACCCAATCTGAATCGAGGTAAAGTCTGGAGTTGTGACATAGCCTGGAGTTGGGATGCCAGTAAGTTGAAAACCTTGTAGCAGGGAATTCCATAGGTTAATTTCAACAAGCCTTCTAAAATCTTTATCCCACTTGATATATGTCTTGGAATTGGATTGTAAATATGTTCTGTTGTTTTAAACTTTTATACTTATAATGGTTTGTCGTTTTTTAAAGAAAGGTTTTCTATATGGAACTTTTGGGGGGTTGTGGGGCTTTTTTACAATTTTTTAATTGGTTTTTACCATTTGCATTTATATTCAAATCATAATCATACATGTAAAGGATTCACTGGATCCTTGGACTTCCCTCTGCCCCTCTATCGGTTCCGTCAGCATTCTTTTTTTCAACTGCATCTTATAAAATTCTCCATTTTCTTAAAAATCCCTGTTTTCCCATAGTTCTTGTTACGTTACAAGTGTTGTTACAGTCCTGCCAAAGTTTTTAGCTGCTTACAGTGTTCTCCAAGATAAATTAGAATTTTTTCCCATTCCTTAGTAAGATTTCTATCTTCTTGATTTCTGATCTTCCCGGCATATGAAACTTTTTTGAACTGCGACCAAGAGAAAAGTATTCTTATTTGCAACAGCTGCTGCCAGAATACTTATAGCAAAAAAAAACTGGACGGGGGAGAAAATCCCATCTGTTCGAGAGTGGCAAGTCAAATTTTGCGAATATATAGTTTGGGCTAGACTTACAGCAGCAATAAGAGGACAAACAGATCAAAAATTAATTGAAGAATGGGATTGTGTAAAAGAGTATATGGGAAAAAACATTGTTCTGGGACAAATATATTGCTATGCAATGCATAAAGTTTACAGGGTAGAAATATTGAGGAAATGGATGGAAGTGGAATAAAAACAATGTAATATTAATAACACAACGAATAAAAGAAGATTAAGGGAAAGAGGTGGACAGAAGTCTATGTTTTTATGTATTTTGGGTGTGTTCTTTTTATTATATTTTATTTTTTCTTTTGTGTGTTTTGTTATTTTTCTTTTTTCTTTTTTTGCTTGGATATTGTTTGGTTTTTGTTACTGCAATTCAATAAAGTATTTATTTAAAAATGTATCGAAACTTTTTGAACTGTTTATATATATATAACTGTTTTACATGTTGTTGTTGTTTAGTCGTTTAGTCGTGTCCAACTCTTCGTGACCCCATGGACCATAGCACGCCAGGCACTCCTGTCTTCCACTGCCTCCCGCAGTTTGGTCAAACTCATGTTTGTAGCTTCGAGAACACTGTCCAACCATCTCGTCCTCTGTCGTCCCCTTCTCCTTGTGCCCTCAATCTTTCCCAACATCAGGGTCTTTTCCAAGGATTCTTCTCTTCTCATGAGGTGGCCAAAGTATTGGAGCCTCAGCTTCACGATCTGTCCTTCCAGTGAGCCCTCAGGGCTGATTTCCTTAAGAATGGATAGGTTTGATCTTCTTGCAGTCCATGGGACTCTCAAGAGTCTCCTCCAGCACCATAATTCAAAAGCATCAATTATTCGGCGATTAGCCTTCTTCATGGTCCAGCTCTCACTTCCATACATCACCACTGGGAAAACCATAGCTTTAACTATACGGACCTTGGTCGGCAAGGTGATGTCTCTGCTTTTTAAGATGCTGTCTAGGTTTGTCATTGCTTTTCTCCCAAGAAGCAGGCGTCTTTTAATTTCGTGACTGCTGTCACCATCTGCAGTGATCAAGGAGCCCAAGAAAGTAAAATCTCTCACTGCCTCCATTTCTTCCCCTTCTATTTGCCAGGAGGTGATGGGACCAGCGGTGATGGGACTGTTTTACATATGCCATTGTAAATTGCACCCATCAGCACCCACTGGTGTGAACACAAATAGAAAGAAATCTGACACTGGGGCAGCTAAAGGAGAAAGAGCTGTAAAATGCACCAGGGCAGAAAAAATGAACACCTCCTTTGTGTGTGACTACAGATCAGGGTTGATACAATGTTGGATTTGGCCTTGTCCTCCCAAGCAGGATTCTGCCTGGCATACATTACTCTATGTTCTCGTTTTCTTTTTATTTGAAATTTGGGACAGACAACATGTGTGTGCTGCAGGGGAAAGCAGATTGCAACCATTTAAAGGTTTGCTCCTTTCTGAGACTAGAATTAGATCTGCAAATCTAGCCCAGTCTACTCAGAGTGTCAGGAAAGAAGAGCTATCGCCAAGTTCTAATGGAGTGGAGTTCATCATTACCACTGCTGTTTTATATATAAAAGCACAATGGAGTGTGATGGTTGTCATAGCAAATTTCCATCATGCCAGGCACTTGCAAATCCTTGAGAAAACGGGTTGGATGGAAAACTAAATAGTCTGAAAGGACGGGGGGGGCATTTAAATAGCTTTCTCGAGTGGCATACATACCTCAGGTTTGGGTGGAACAAATTCATCACGGCAGCTTAAATAGCTACCTAGACCATCAATTGCCATCTCCAAACAAGAAAAGGCCCTCATTGTGATCCATCCAGCAGATTTCAATCTCTGCAGAGCTGCGGGGAGGGGGGGGGGCGCACACACCAAAAAATCAATTTGCCTTCATTGCATAGCCTTCGGAATAATGACAAAAGAAATGCAGATATCTCTTCTGTGTTTAAATCAAAATCATAACATTGGTAAACATTAGACACTTTAAGAAAACAAAAGGATAACAAAGTGTGTTCTACAGCAAAGTGCTGGAATTTATTTGACCTGGGACAGAGAGACTAAAGAAAGTGGTCATTATCTCTCAAGAGAATATAGAAGCAGTACTTTTAGCAAGAGTTTAAGAGCCCACACAGAAGGGGCGTGGAAGCTGTAGTCTTCTAGATGCATACCGTAGCTGCCAAATTTTCCCTTTTCTCACAAGGAAGCCTATTCACCATAAGGGAATTTCCCTTTAAAAAAGGGGAGAACTTGGCAGCTATGTCTAGATGTTGTTCAGCTCCGACTCCCATCAACTCCCTCCAACTCCTAGGCAGCATAGTCTTGGTCAGGTTATGTATATAAAATAAATTTTGATGATATGCAAAGTAGCAGAGTAGCTTACAGTTAGGAAGCTAAATAATTCCTCTAGGTGATTGATAGCTTCTTTGTAAAGACTATATATTGTCCAGACTCTTTATATTCAAAAGAACTTGACTTTCATAAACATATAACTGAGAAGTATTTACAATCTCATGCTTATTCAAACATGAGTATGTTCTCACTTGCATTGTAGGTTGAAGTCTTCTTAGTTAGTTTATAAAACTGTGCTGAGACTTGCAATGGAGTTTTGCCGCACTCAGGACTTGCAGGGTTTTTTTGTGAAAGGTTTTTACTTTCACCTCAGCAGTATTCTCTTTGTTTCTTGCAGAGAACTCCTGCACGTATATTAACATTTAGGTATCTTCCTCTGTTTCAGTTCAGACAGATCACACTGACACCACACAGCATACCCCAGAAGCCTCTCTCAGCAGCCGTTCTCCCTCACACATAGACAAAAGAGAGCAGTTAAAAAACAACAGTTACTGGAATAACAGTCCTAACAGAATGGAGTGCCTCTCTCATGTGACTCACAGTCAGCCAACCACATGAGAACTTCTGTGGGGGGGGGAACCCCATGTTAAAAGTACACAGTAATTTAACGTAAGTAAACATTCCCATTTCAGGAAATTAAATCATTACCCTTGACAAGTCAGGGGTAAGGGGAGTTGTAATCCTGCAGTATCTGAATGACCACATGTTGGCTACCTCTGGTTTAAAGGATGAGGGCCAGGATCCAGGGAAAGACCATAACTCAAGGGTAGAGCATCTGTTTTGCATGCAGAAGGTCCCTGGCTCAGTCCCCAGAATCTCTAGGTAGGACTGGGAGAGAATCCTGCCTGAAACCTTGGAGAACTTATTCTACTCCCTACTGGGTTCGTTCTGCAAGGGCCTTGGATTGGTTATACATTAGAAGGCAGGCTGGTGGGGTCTGGCTGAGGCATAGCTGTCAAGTTCTCCCATTTTTTAAAGGGAAATTCCCTTATGCTGAATAGGCTTCCTCGCAAGAAAAGGGAAAACTTGACAGCTATGGGCTGAGGGTAGGCTGAGGTTGGTGGGTCACTGCCCCATTTGCCCTCATGAACCAGCCTTCACCGCCCAAAGACTAGGAAGGAATGTGGGCTGAGCGGCAAACTCAAAGGAAAAGGTTCATCTGGAATACAGGAAGACAAAAACCTAACATCAGAAAGGCAGAGAGATGGAGGGAGAACTCCTTGTGATATACAGGGTAGTTGCTCTGAACAATCCCTGCATGCTGTGACACCACAGAAGTATAGAAAAAGTGCAGAGCAGTGCTGAGTGAAAAATGAATCTACTTGATAATTGTAGCTCCCCCACCATTTTTTTTTAAAAAAACACATCAAGTTTCCAGGCGTCAGTGTGAAGGTATTATTGAGAGAGTGTGTGCGCACCTTGTCTGGTGAGCCCTCAGAAGCCAAAGGCTGCAGAGGATGGATGGTGGCTAAAGGAGTTTTGTCCCCTCTACTTCCTGATCAGCAGAGGCAGAATATGCAAACCTAGAGCCCCATTTGTTTAACTTGCATAACTTATAAAGGGTAAAGGGACCCCTGACCATTAGGTCCAGTTGTGACCGACTCTGGGGTTGCGGTGCTCATCTCGCGTTATTGGCCAAGGGAGCCAGCGTACAGCTTCAAGGTCATGTGGCCAGCATGACTAAGCCACTTCTGGAAATGCCATTTACCTTCCTGCTGTAGTGGTACCTATTTGTCTACTTGCACTTTGACGTGCTTTTGAACTGCTAGGTTGGCAAGAGCTGGGACCAAGCAATGGGAGCTCACCCCGTAGCGGGGATTCAAACTGCCGACCTTCTGATCGGCAAGCCCTAGGCTCTGTGGTTTAACCCACAGCACCACCTGCTTATACACACTGCTGAATTCTGCTTTCCGTGGGGCTGAATTTGGGTTACTTTGCCAGATAATGTTGGGCTTTATTTTATTGAGGGGGAGAGTGTCACGAGCCCTATGGAGACTCCTTGGCAGGGCTGGTCCAAGCAAGCAGGGATTGGGGGGGATGGGAAGAAAGTATGGAGCCTGTTGGGGGGCTTCCGGTCTAGTGCCAGCACCGTCCGGCAGGGTTTGCCTCGAGCTCCGAGGCAACCCGACTTCGCGAGGGGGGGCGAGCCGCGAGAGCGACACAGCCTCCCGAAAGAGCCCCAGATTGAGCGTTCTGGGGACAAAGAGCTTGGCAGTGTCCCAATTTCGACTCCCCTACTCTCTGGGAGGCTCTAGTAAGAGCTCCGGAGCGAGAAGGGTGGTAGTTGTGGGGGCCATTTTGAGCGTCATCGTTACCCTCGCGGAGGGAAGCTCCGTGCTGGCAGCGGAGAGCGGTGGATTCTTCCAAAAGAAAAGATTTGGGAAAATTTGGAGACCTTGAGTAAAAGGATTAAAAAGTTTAATTGGACTGAGAATTTGAAATGGGAGGAAGATTTAAAAAACGGAAGCCGATCTCCCCCCACTGATTGTGGAAAGAAGCAGTTAAATATTCCCAATGCCGGGGGAAAGAAGCTTCTTATTTAAATACTTCCAAGGATTGTACTAATATACTCCCCCAGAGGCAGGGTAAAAGGGGAGAACTGTTTAAGTTGAAAAAAATCTCTGCAAATTCAGTCAATTGAAGTCGGAAGAGCCTCTTCCTCTCCTGGAATCGGCAACCCGGACAGAACAGCGAGCCTATTGTGATGTCATAAAGGAAAGGAATGCATTGATTCTCAGTGACAATAGGAGAGTGAGCTGAGGCAAACTGGATAAATTTGACAGTTTAAATACAGAGAATTGCAGCAGCTTGTTTGAAACAAATATTTAAAAAGTAATGTAACAAGATTTGGAGAGGATACATTGCAGCCAGTTTGGAGTAATATGGAGGAGTAGCAATTTGTAACCACTTCCTGTTTTTCAAGTACTACTCTGTCCTTGAAAAGCATTGAAAATGTCAACAAAAGACTATGCACCTGGAATCCAGGAGAAAGTTTTGAAACTCTTGTGGGAAATCAAAATTGGAATGTACAAGACTGAATAGCAAATGGAAGAAATGAACCAAGTTTCACAGAAAGAGGACATAAGTAAGGAAACAGTAGAAGAAGACAACAAGGTAATTAAACTGAACTATAATATCACTAAAGAACAGGAGGAAGTCTTTCAGGAAGAACAAGAGGAAAAAGACCAAGCCTGGCTTTGGAATACCCCCCTTTGGGGGGGGGGACAAGATTTGTTTGAGGAACAGAAACCCCACAAGAAAAACAATGTGCAAGGAAGAAGGGAGCATTGGGGGGGGGGACAGAGACGTTTGGGTTGTAAAACATTCTAGGAAGGGAGTGGGATGAAGGAAGAATGGATATTAGGATGGATAAAAAGGATTGAAAACTGGACTGCTGACTTTGGAGCTTGCTGGACTGGAAGGGAATAGCCGTGATCAGGGGAGAAGGAGGTAAAATACAGGATAAAAGAGATAAATTAAAATTGGGAAAGTAAAAAGGATTTAAAATGTATGGATGTTCTTGGAAGAAAATTTTGGGAAGGGAAGAAAAGAAATGTTAAATATGCTAGAAAGAAGATATAGTAAGTAAATGAGAATACTAAAAATATAATTTTTGCAAGATGAGTTGTTAAGTGGGGACGGTTGGGTGGTTCTCTAGTCGGTCACTTGCATGCTGGGAGCTCTCGGTGGCAGAGGGGGTTTCTGGAACGGGGAAGACGGGGAGGGGGAAAGGATTCAACTGGAAAAAGAACCACCCTCTTCCATCCTTTTTCCCCTAGGGACTCTTCGTGGCAGGAGGAGTTCTGGGGGATGGGGGGTGGAAGGGGTGGGAAATGATAATAGAGGAGAAATTAACAAAAAACATGGATAGTATGTTAATATAAGGTTGGAAAGTTTGGAAATAGAATGGGGAAAATAATATGAAAACTGCTAAATAAGATTCTAAAATGAAAATCAGAAAAGGGGGAGGTAGGGGAAGCCCACAAAACAATGTTTATGAAAAATTCATAGTTGTATTATTTTTAGTGTTGTGTTGTGTTTATTTGTTTTGTATTGTAGTGTTTAGTTGTTGGTAAGCATAAAATCAATAAAAATAATTTAAAAGAAAGAAAGAAAGAAAGAAAGAAAGAAAGAAAGAAAGAAAGAAAGAAAGAAAGAAAGAAAGAAAGAAAGAAAGAAAGAAAGAAAGAAAGAATGGAGCCTGTTGCTAAGGAGGCGCCAAGGAGTCATGACAGTGTTGATCATTGGGGAAAGGCCGAGTGCTTAGGAGAGGGATGAATGACTTCCACTAATCCCTGTGTGAGTGCAATTGATTATCAGGGGTCCTCACATAAACTGACTATATTACAGTCACCAGAAGAATACAAATATTCTCAGATGCTACAAAAAAAGACTTGGATGAGAGTGCAACCCCAGCTAATGATACCTGCCTTGAATATCTCTCTCTCTCTCTCTCTCTCTCTCTCTCTCTCTCTCTCTCTCTCTCTCTCTCTCTCTCTGTGTGTGTGTGTGTGTGTGTGTGTGTGTGTGTGTGTGTGTGTCATTGCCTGTCGAAGCAGAATTCAAAAAGACCCTGACAACAGTGGTCCCTGGGGGACAAAAGTTGTCTGTGGCCACAAAGCTGCCAGCATGACTTGAGGCACATCTTTAATAATGACATGCCGTCTTCCCTGCCGAGGCTCCCATGATAAAGGTGCTGTCTGACTGATGCTATCATTAATGAAGATGACATGAGGGAGCAAGAGGTTTAATATGTGGGGCTGGCCGGCGATGCCTTGGGGTCTGTCATTTCTCATTCATCTCGTACGTGTTGGTCTCTATTACTAAAGGGGATTGAGGGGAGAACACAAGATGTCATTTCTTGAAGGAGACAAATTTGTAAGAGAGGGTGGTCATCAAGTCAAGGAGCACACAGAGTAAAGAGAATGGATGTCTTCTGGCTAAAGGTGTCAGGCTACAAGCACATGAGGAAATAAACTACAGTGAACATCAGCAGAGCACAGCAACCTAAATGGAACTAAGAGACAATCCCAAGGAACACAAAATGGGGCTGTCTGTGAAAGAGAGTTCCCAGCATGCTCTGTTTCTGCGTCACAATCTTAAATGCTCAATATTGCATCGTACATTAATGTTCAGAACATTCCATCATGCAAATGGTAGTGTGTGGCCATGCAGATAGGGTCTGGCTCTGCTCTCAATGGCTGCCATTGAATGCTATGGAATAGGCATCAGCAGCCAAGCTGGGGCTTGCCCTGCCGCCCCTGGTGTGCAGCATCAAACTTTGGCTGGATCTAGACACATCATAGAAGCGTTTCAGTTGTAAATTTAAACAGGGAAAACAGGTAGAGAAAAACGGGAGTCCACGTCGCCATCTGGTGGCACAATGTTATACTGGTTCATGTCAAATCAGTGCATCTTCTGTAACTTCCAGCTGAACTCCTGTAACTTTTTATGCCACAAATGTTCTGGTTTATTTTTGTCCTGCTTTCATTGTGCTCTGGCCCCTCTGGACAGCAATAATATGGTAGCATTGGGGAAGCATCCCAGAACAGCTGATAAAGCAGAATTAAATCCATTACGGATGCACTGTCAATAACATGCTGCAGAATACACCTTCCATTATACACCAGCCTAGAGGGCCTTCTCGGTAGTGGCGCCTGCCCTGTGGAACGCCCTCCCACCAGATGTCAAAGAAATAAACAACTATCTGACTTTTAGAAGACATATGAAGGCAGCCCTGTTTAGGGAAGCTTTTAATATTTGATGAATTATTGTATTTTAATATTTTGCTAGAAGATGCTCAGAGTGGCTGGGGAAACCCAGTCAGATGGGCGGGGTATAAATAATAATAATACCTATTATTATTATTATTATTATTATTATTATTATTATTATTATTAGGACCAGGAAGAATGGTGTAGCCTCTTGCACAGATTCTGTTCTACATTCCAGTAGAATAGTAGTCCTTGTGACAAAAATGGGTGTTAGTTTTTATATCTGGGATAGTGTTTTTATTTTGTCAGAGACTAATGTGTCACTTTGCATGTTCTGAACTGAGCCCTGGTGCAAAAAGCAATAATATTGTTCTATTATTATGTTATGAAAAAGGATCTATCTTTTCTAAGGCCAGCTCTGCACTACAGACTAAGGGACAAAATACATCTTACATGGAAAAGTGATTCTTCCCCTCCACCCTCCCCAGGCATTCTTTTATTAAAATGTTAATGCTGGAGGGCTCCCAACTTGTGTGTTAACCTTTTCTCCCTATGCCACTTTCCCCATCAAAACAGTTGCATTGTGTGTGTACGTAATATAGGCACCTAGAATGACCATTCATTCTCTCTCTCCAGAGACCACTGCTAGCTGCTAGCAGTGCTAAGGATCTCTCAGCAGAATGATCAGTGCCCTCACCAGACGACAATTCCTGGAATTCCTTGGGGGAAGCCACAACAAAAAAAGTTTGCTTAAATTATTTTTACCCTGCCTCTCTTGCATGCAGGCTGGCTGACTTAGCAGTAAAACACAAGGAAAAGCAAATGCAGTTAAAAACGAAACAATTCATCACCCTAAAGCCACAATAAAAATAATTAAATACCGGTGTATGTTGTTATGAAGCCATCACAGGTTGTTAGGATATAATTTTATATACCCTGTGTTTTTCTATAGCCTGGCACATGATGATAGGGTGAAGGTTGTAATTCAGCGGTAGGAGAGTATTTGCTCTGCAAAGTCCAAGGTTCAAATCCCTGCCTTTCCAACTGTGCCTGGGAAAGAGATCTGTTGGGAATCCTGGCGAGTCATTACCAGAGACCAGGCTTCCTCAACCTGGCTCCCTCCAGATGTTTTGAACTTCAACCCCCTTTTGGGGGGTTCAGGTCAAAGTTGTTGAGCTTTTTTTAAGGAATGGGGAAGGCCCATTTTGGGGGGTTCGGGTGAAAGTTGCTGAGTTTTTTCAGGGAGGAGGTAAAATGTTGAGCTTTTTTAGGGGAGCCACAGTTGATCAGCTTCTTTGGGGGGAGCCAATGATCTACCAGTGATCTACCGCAGATGTCCAGTGATCTACCAGTAGATCATGATCTACCTTTTGGACATACCTGGCCTGAAACATCTGGAACTACCAAGTTGGAGATGGCTGATATAGTCCATCAGTACAATGCCAGGTGGACCAGTGTTCTGGCTTGGTGTAAGGCAACTTCCAACATTCAATAGCACTCATGGGCAACAGGTTCCAGGAGGTTGCCGGCTACAGCAAGGCATCCCGGGATGTACCACATGCTCACATCCACCTATATGCATGAGTGGCACGGGGAGAAAGGCAGTTTGTACTGTCTGAGGGCTTATCCACATTCCTCTTCTCCTGCTGCTTTCCCCCAGCGAAAATGGCTCTTTAGCACAAATTCAGGTTTCCTCTGGATTGAGGTTTGCTCCTCTTTAGCACTAAAGAGAGGGTTTTCCCTTGGAAAGGAGCAGGCCAAAGGGGAACCAGACCCTCCAAGTGTCCCTATTTTCCAGGGACAGTCCCAAATTTACAGAAGCCGTCTTGGTTTCCAATTTTATCCTGGAATGTCCTGCTTTTCCTGTGGACGTCCCTATTTTCATCAGAGGAATGTTGAAGGATACGAAGTCATGTGACACCCCCCCCCCAAGCCAAGGAAATAAGTAACTATACAACTATACAAGAAGACTTCTGGAGGAAGCCATGTGTAGGGAAGTTTCTCAATGTTTAATGTTTCATTATGCTTTTATATATGTTGGAAGCCACCTAGATGGCTGGGGCAACCCAGTCAGATGGGTGGGGTATTGTTGTTGTTGTTGTTGTTGTTGTTGTTGTTGTTGTTGTTGTTGTTAAGAAGGCCCTATTTTCATCAGAGAAATGTTAGAGGGCATAAAACCACTCAGATCCATGCCTGAAAGTGTGGGTCAAGTGGGAAAATGTTTGGACCTGTGCTTTCTAGGTACAAGACAAGCAGAAGTGTGGACAAGCACTGAATTTGGTCAGTCCTCTATTTAAGAGCAATCCAAGGGCAGTCCTTTATTTCAAGGGCTGTCCAGTTGTTGTTGTTGTTTTAAAAAAGGGGGGAATGCAGGGCCCTTGAAGTTGCTGGTCAAGAGTTGTCACCAGGACAGCAGACTGAGGAGGATGAATGCATTGTATTTCTGTCTGAATCATAGTAATCATTTCTACATTTGTATCTCTACATATAAATTATTATAAGCAGTTAGTATGCAAGGCAATGTCCTCTTTTGTAATGGTGAGACATTTCATCCTTTTTGGTGGCGCATAAGTGATCACCCTAGAATTTGGTCAAACATGTAAATATGTTGCTTAGCTATGTTTCTGGCTATCAGAAGCCTCTTTCTAAGGCTTTGGAGCACTTGATTTTTGTGGGAGCTGGACTGGATGGTGCTACTTTGCAGCTACTGTACTTGCTTGTTTCCTGCCTTCTCACCCTGCACATTTCTCTATCTCCCTCTCTCTCTCTCTCTCTCTCTCTCTCTCTCTCTCTCTCTCAACACATTCTGTGCACAAACAAATATACGTGTATTAAAAATAACACATCAACTCCAGCATTCTCCCTACTCCATTGGAAATGGATTTTGTAATGCTGGCTCTGAAACTTCCTAACAGGGGCGTACCCAGGATAAAAATTAGGGGGGGCAAGGGGCGGGAGGGGAGGGGCCACAGTGGTAATGTGGGCGGGGCTACGTTGCCTGCGCCTCCCCGGTCTTCCGAGGAGGCAGCCCTAGGCTCCCACTCCCGGCGCGAAGCTCCAGAGGCACACGGGGAATGTGAGCCTGTGGCTGCCTCCTCCGCGCCTCCCCGGTCTTCCGAGGAGGCGGCCCCAGGCTCCTGCTCCTGCCGCGAAGCTCCAGAGGCGCGCGGGGAACACGAGCCTGTGGCTGCCTCCTCTGCTTATGCTCCCCACTCCTGCTTAGTGCTCCTCCGCTTACGTTCCCCACGCGCCTCTGGAGCTTCGCGTCAGGAGCGGGAGCCTGGGGCTGCCGCGCCTGCGCCCCTCAGCCTTTTGCTTCTAGGGGGGCAATTGCCCCCTCCTGCCCCCCCTGCCTACGCCCATGCTTCCTAATGTCCAGAGCAGCGGAAGACCTGAAACAATCTGTTTCTGGGCCAGGTTTAAATTAGCCCCTGAGATTAATACAGCCAGAGACTCCTTATGCAGAATAATTGGGTCTTCAGCAGGATATCAAGTGAAACATCTTGCAAATTATCTTAATCACCACTTGGTGTCAGCACCGCTCTTCAAAAGCAGTAATGATTGTATTGATCAGAGTGAAAATATGGGAGAAACTGGGAGCGGTGGGCTGGAAGGATTTTGTCTGCTTACAACAGGAATGGCAAAGGTGTGCCCTGCAGATCTCTCTGGACTTCCAGCTCCCAGAATCTCTGACTGTTGCCTAAGATCCCTGGTCCCGGTGAGAATCCAGCAACAGGAAGAGAGATACCGTTCCCCATCCCTGGCCTAAAACAATTACAAAGAGCTGAAGAGCCCTCTTACTACAGATTCGAGATCAATAACTTTATTATCAAAGCAGGATCCTGAGGTACTTGAATGCTGCAATCCAGTTTTGTTATATATACCGTAACTATTTGCACATTAACTGTTAGTGCCCTTCAGCTCTCTATATTGGACAAACAGGCCAAACCCTACGCCAAAGGATAAATGGACACAAATCTGACATCAGGAACCACAAGACAGAGAAACCAGTAGGAGAACACTTCAATCTCCCAGGACATTCTATAGAAGATCTCAAAGCAGCTGTTTTATTACAGAAAAATTTCAGAAACCGACTGGAAAGAGAAGTTGCTGAATTGCGACTCATTAGCAAGCTTAAAACCATGGAGCCACCTGGAATGAACAAAGGCATAGTATTCTTATCTCATTATACATGATCAAGCTTTCCTTAGCACCTCAGCCCTTGCTTCCCCCCCCCGCAAGACCAATTGCAGTCATTAACAGTCGTTAACAGTCATCAACAGGTTTACCACTCCTATCAGCCCATCACCCATTCCCATCACCCCCACCCTCTGAATATACATAAGGGTCTAGTGGCTTCCGTTTCAGTGTATCTGATGAAGTGTGCATGCACACGAAAGCTCATACCAAAATAAAAACTTAGTTGGTCTTTAAGGTGCTACTGAAGGATTTTTTTTATTCTTTTTCGACTCAGACCAACACAGCTACCTACCTGTAACTACATCTACTTCTTATTGTTTGCAAGCCAGTAAACGTAAAGGGACCCCTGACCATTAGGTCCAGTCATGACCGACTCTGGGATTGCAGCGCTCATCTCGCGTTATTGGCCGAGGGAGCCAGCATACAGCTTCCAGGTCATGTGGCCAGCATGACTAAGCCGCTTCTGGCAAACCAGAGCAGCACATGGAAACACCTTGCAAACCAGTAGCTTGACAAAAACTTCTCTCTTCTGGATGCCGGAATACGAGGAGCACAGTAGTAACAAAGCCCATCGCTCTTTCACTCTTAATCACATGTCTCAACGATGGGTAGCATTTGGGCAAGGTCCAATAAAAGGCATCACCTTGTGGAATGAAAAGGCAATTTAAAAAATTATCATCCATCATTCCAAAATAGTGCATGGAATGTGGTTTGCGGTGGGCTCTCCTGGTAAATGGGGAAGGAAGAAAAGCAATGGAAGATGCATAGAAGGAATTAAACACACTCTTTCTTTTTTGCCTATGTTTCCCAGCCACCCGCTGCTCGTTTCTCAACACAGTCAACCGCCAACCTTCCTCAACCTGGTGTCTTCAAGAGGTTGTAAAAGTAGAGCCCTCCCTCTTTGTTTTAGGGCTAGACTCTTTTCAGAAACACCCACTGTTTATATTTCAGTTCACAAGGTAGGATGTGGTTTGGCACAGATCCTTACGGACCTTAGCAAATAAATGCTCTCTTTGTACCTTCCACAGAATAAATGTTAAACTATTTGTGTCCTCTCTCTCTCTCTCAAACACACACACACTCTCTCTCTCTCTCTTTGAAAGGTCATTGGCAAAAGATGGCTCCTTGGCCTGGCATGATATAAGATAAGATAACAGCTTTGTTGATTTTTATTATTGACGTCAGAAGGGCTTTCAAGTCCTCCCAGTTCCCAGCCAAGCCTAAAGGAGCAGCTATTCATGTATAACATTTTGAAAGTTGCCTGTGGCCTTCCTCACACATTATGTTTTGTGGCAGCCAGGGTGGGGGGGGGGACAGCTTTAGCAGCACCATTTATGACATTATTATTATCATTATTATTAGGATTAATTTGTGCAGAACTTAAAATTTTCTAAGCGCTTCATGGTAAATTAAGAACAAATGACAAATCCTTGCCCAAAGGCTTACAATCCAAACAGAACCAGATGCAATACAGAGTGGGGGAGGGGGACTGGAGGAAAGGCATGCTGTGTATATTAAGAAGCACCATACCAAGCTGTTTCCATGCTGGGATGCTCTAGAATGCCATGAGAAATAAATGAATTAAGTTATTAAATGACCCTGGGGGTACCCACCCATGGAGGATGCTGCCCACTGCACCTCTATACAAGTCAGACGTGTCAACTATATGGGGCTGAGGCCTCTACAGCCCCCCTATGTCTGCTGGGGCAGGGCTGAGCCCCCGCCCAATCTTGGGGGGGGGGTCAGAGGAGGCCTGGCGGGATGTTGCCCCGAGATGCAACGCAGCCTGGCAAAAAGTCACCCAGTGTCAGGCTTGAGGAATTCTCTCCCTCCCCTGATGGCACCAAGGGAGGAAACAAGAAAGTTCTGACTTATGATTTATTCAGTCATCATGGTGAAAGACAAAGAAATACCGTCATTCCTCAATGATGGCGTTGCTCGCACTGATCTCCTCCCCCTTCCCTTCTAGCAACAACACCTGCTCCTACGGTGTCTGTCTGTGGGAAACTGTCTCTGTGCCCTTTGCTCTTGCACCCTTAATGAATGCCACGTTTTGGGAGAAGGTGGGTCAATTATGCTGTCCAGTGATGTGTCAGCTAGCTGCTCTGACTCCCCTCCTCCTTCACCGCATAACTCTGCTCTTTGCCTGTCTCTGAGCTGTTATCTTCCTCAAAGCCCCGCTGTACTGTGATTCAAGACTGCCTTCCTTCTCTCTGGAAGCTACAGGAGAAGGAGGGAGAGACCTCTACCGTTCCTCCTCCTCTTCAGTCCAGTCTGTGCTGTGTCGGGAGATGTCGCACGGACTAGCGTGGCCTGGTATGCAGATGAAGCATCTGGAGGAGGCCTGCTCAGCCTCTCCTGATACAACTGTCATCACACACACAGCACACGTGACATCATGCACACGCAACATGATGCCAGCCACCCAAGGTTGGGTGCAACTCGGCACCCGTAGTACAAATTGCTGCTCCATCTTCCATCCCCTTCTACTTGGCTTCTTCCACATCACTCCACGGGGTGTGACTAAATCTTTCAGTTACTAAATCCGCTATTAGCCCATTGTTTACAATCCAGATCTGGAGTTTCCACATCATCATCGGCAGGGATTTGAATCACACTCCCCAGGTGACAGTCTGTCACTCTGCAGTTGCTCCAGTCTTTGGCACGCTATACGGCACACTTGCACACACCGTCATTGTTGAGTCAAACTCTCACGCGGGGGCTGGACGGCAGTCTTCCAGCAAGGCGGTTCATTCATAAATTTATCCACCAGTGCCAAAATAGACAGGCAGTGTGGTTGAAGGTCAAAGGCCCAGGTCAGTGTTATTTTTATAACATATGCTTCTTCTTCTTTTCAAAATCTTAGATTTTTGTAAAGCAGGACAAACTTGTCTCCTTCCACAGGCTGACGTAGAATAACCTTTTCAGAAAGTTGCACAGCCCTTCTGTTTCGTCAGTGCAAGAAGCAGGATCCCTTCAGTTCGCTGACATTTGAATGTTATGCTCTTTGGCTGGAAAGTGGGGGAAAGCACCTTAGTAAGAGCTTCCGGCCACCAGACTAGAGCTGCCACCTTCAGCAGAAGTGTGTCTGGTTGGGCGGAAGAACCATATTCCCATCAACATTGTTGCTGCTTAGCTAGATGTAGAATTGCCATATGTCCTCCTTTTCCAGGACATGTCCTCTTTTTCACTGGTATGTAAAATGAGTCATCATAGTTATCCCTGTTGTTGTTGTTGTTTAGTCGTTTAGTCATGTCCAACTCTTCGTGAACCCATGGACCAGCGCATGCCAGGCACTCCTGTCTTGCACTGCCTCCTGCAGTTTGGTCAGACTCATGTTGGTAGCTTCGAGAACACTGTCCAACCATCTCGTCCTCTGTCGTCCCCTTCTCCTTGTGCCCTCCATCTTTCCCAACATCAGGGTCTTTTCCAGGGAGTCTTCTCTTCTCATGAGGTGGCCAAAGTATTGGAGCCTCAGCTTCAGGATCCGTCCTTTCAGTGAGCACTCAGGGCTGATTTCCTTCAAAATGGATAGGTTTGATCTTCTTGCAGTCCATGGGACTCTAGTAAAAGATAAAAGTAAAGGGACCCCTGACCATTAGGTCCAGTCGTGACCGACTCTGGGGTTGCAGCGCTCAACTCACGTTATTGGCCGAGGGAGCTTCCAGGTCATGTGGTCAGCATGGCTAAGCCGCTTCTGGCGAACCAGAGCAGCACACGGAAACGCCGTTTACATTCCCGCTGTAGTGGTACCTATTTATCTACTTGCACTTTGATGTGCTTTTGAACTGCAGGAGCAGGGACTGAGCAACGGGAGCTCACCCTGTCGCAGGGATTCGAACCGCCGACCTTCTGATCGGCAAGCCCTAGGCTCAGTGGTTTAACCCATAGCCTCACCCTAGTTAAAAGTAGAAGTCGACAAACGTTTTTTACTCTTCAAAATTTGGCAACCCTACTAGATGTGATTGGAGTGGGGCAGTACAATGGTCAGGGTGGGGCTACTAAGAGGACAGCTGCCAATCTGGTGCTCTCATGGGTGCAACTGTGTAGGCTTGGTCTCACCACCACCCTGTGACACCCCACCAGGAGAGCAGCAATGGTACTGAGGTCAGGAACATGGCTCCATCTCACGAGACACGCTACTGCTAGTTTTGTACTGGTCTTGGTGAAGTGTAGGTGGCTTCCCACAAGGAAAGACACAGTGATAACATCAAGAACCTTTATTGAACTAAGAGAACTAGACAACAGGGGCGAAGCAACTGCTTATGTACATTTCTGAAGGCCTGGGCCACTCCCAACGTGATTGCCTGTCTAAACTTCCAAGCTGCGAATCATTACTCAGAGTTTAAGGGCCAATGGCAGAGGCCCAAATCATGAAATGTTCTGTGATTGGATATCATGTATCGAATCAGAACACAGGGGCTCAGAATCCTTAGTCCAGACTCAAGCTCAGGCAAAAACAGACCATGGAATACATAACACTTGAAATCATGAAGAAGCAAGCCTAACCTAAAAATAAAACGAAAAGGAATCTGGGACACAAACTAAGTCTATAATAAACCTGTAGGACTTCAGCAAACTTAGTATATGGCTGTCTGCTAAGGGAACCTTGCCTGGTTCTGAGTTCTCGTCTGAACCACCCTCTGCACCATCCTACTTTTCATAATAGCATTTTAAGAGTTTTATAGTCATTTTATCCTCACAATTAATCTGGAAAGTAGATTATAGTGCAATTTAGCAAAACAACAAAAAGAACAATACCAGTACTTTAAAGATTAACACATTGATTACGGCATAAGCGTCTGGGGGCTAAAGTCCACTTCATCAGAGGCATCATTCTCGGTAATCCACAAAATCTTATTCAATAATACATTTACTAGCCTCTAAAGTGCTACTGGACTTTCATATTCGGCAAGCGTCCTGGAAAAACTGGGACATCCCATTCCCTGCCCCCCCCCCCCGCAATAGCACAGGGGCCATTTTGGGCACCGTGATTTCGTGCAATTTCGCACTGAGATCTCACCACAGAAAAGGTGCTTTTAGGGGGCGTGATCTTGCACGGTGCCCCAAAATGTGCATTTTTTTGGCACTGTGCTCTCACACGAGAGGACGGCCCTGGAAAAAAGTGCATCTTTTGGACTGTGATTTTGCGCAGGTTGCGTGACACGGATGGGAAGACATGCACCCCAGTTTTGGGGCTCAACATTTTGGAGGGTATGTTGCTTCATTTCTGATGTAAGCCTTGGCTAGTTGGCTACCCCTGTGATTGAAAGGGTGTCAGAGTAATGTACCCAACACCACACAACGAGTCCCTGACAGAGAGGAATATTTGTAAGTTAAGTCTCCAGATCCTGTGGCGTGCTTGTTTTTTAAAGACATGAAGACAAGGAGCTCTTGAGAAGGCTTACTGAGAAGGAGGCAATATTCTACTCAATATTCTACTCAAAGTATGGTGCAACCTAAGGACTTTATTAATATCACCAAGTCCTCTTCACACAGAAGAGACATATGAGGAACTATGCACCCCAGAAACAAATGGCATGAACATGCCCTGAGTGCATTCACCTCACCTGTGAGGAATAAACCAGTGTTTCCCAAACTTGGGTCTCCGGCTGATTTTTGACTACAACTCCCATCATGTCTAGCTAGCAGGACCAGTGGTCAGGGATGATGGGAATTGTAGTTTGAAAACAGCGGGAGAGCCAAGTTTGGGAAACACTAGTAGAAACCATAGCTGTCAAGTTTTTCCCTTTTCTCACGAGGAAGCCTATTCAGCATAAGGGAATTTCCCTTAAAAAGGGGGAGAACTTGACAGCTATGGTAGAAACAGATCATCATATTAGTACCAAAGGCTTATCTAGTCCAGCATCCTGTTCTCACAGTAGCCAAACACACACACACACACACACACACACATTCTCCTTGGGAGGCATCCCAGAAGCCCCTCATGGACCAACCTCCACTGCTGCCTAGCACCCTTAGCAAACTACAGTTCCCAGGATTCATTTGGGGGGTACTTTCAATGTATGGTGTGTACAACCTTATACCAGATGCCTCCTACACATTGAAGAGTTATGCAGAAGATGGGATTTCATCAGGTATTGCCAGTCAGGCAAACTATCAAGAAATCTTCAGAAAATACCCTTGTAATAAAATAGGTTAGCATCACCATCTCAACCAATGCAACTTTTTCTATAGCGCCTTGATTCCATCTCCACCTGTAAGTCCTCTCTTTTTCTGACAATGAGGAGCAGACATTTCTCTCAGTGACAATGGGGTGGATATGCCTCTGAGATTTCAGTATCCTGCCTGTATCAGGAGGTGAAGACGTGTATTGCATTATATGGGAATACAGCTGTCTAAGAGCCACCCTGAGTCTAACTATAGAACAACCTGGCAGGATTCTGCAAGAAAGGCAAGAATGGGGGCGGCTTGATGGATTTGTTTCCATCTTTGTGCTTCATAACTCCCCAACCAGGCAGGCTGGCCAACCTTGCAGATAAATCCACAGCAGTTACTACCGTAACAGACATCCATTGTTACTAGCCCGCCTGCCTCTGTTAGTCATCTGTAGCCAAGAAGGAAGGAAATGTAAGCAATCACTCTTCCTTGTCACAGACAGGTGAGAGAAGCAAAGTAAAAACCTGAATTAAGCCTGTCCACCATAAAAAGATATCCGTCCATGTTTTTGATCTATGGTGCATTCATATTCATGGCAAGCTGCCAAAATGAAAAGTATAGTTGATCTTTTGGGCAAATATTGACAGGCAAATGTTGACCTTAAAATGCCAGCAGGTGAAAAAGTTATCTACATATATTATTCAGTTGCTGTTTGCACTGTGCACACAAGGAATAGACTCCAGCGTTTGTTTTCAGACATAGGACAGTCTCCTCCTTCTAGACCACCGCCTCGTCGACATGGTGATTTGGGGCACAGTCCTTCAATGGCTGCACTCATTCCTCTCTGGTCGTGGGGCAGAGGGTGGCGCTGGGGGGGGGAGTTGTCGTCGCGCTACCCCTTGGTGTGTGGTGTACCGCAGGGCACAATTCTCTCCCCAGTGCTTTTTAACATCTATATGCGCCCCCTTGCCTAGCTTGTCCGGAATTTTGCTTTGGGTTGTCATCAGTATGCTGATGACACCCAGCTTTATCTGTTGATGGGCGGCCACCCCGACTCAGCCCCAGACACACTGTTCAGATGTCTGGAAGCCGTGACTACATGTGAGCCGGTTAAAGTTAAATCCTTCAAAGACAGAGGTTCTTTGGCTCGGTCAAGATGATGTGGGGTAGGAGGGCCAACTCCCATCCCTTGCGGGGGCGCAACTAGTGCCAGCGACTTCCGTCAAGAGTTTGGGTGTAATCTTTGACTCCTCCCTCTCTATGGAGGTGCAGGTTACAGCTATAACAAAGACGGCATTTTTCCATCTCCTCCAAGCTAAGCAGTTGGTCCCTTATCTCTCTTGCCCTGACCTCGCCACTGTGATCCATGCGAGGGTCACCTCCAGGCTTGATTATTGTAACTCACTCTATGTGGGGCTGCCCTTGAAACTGACCCAGAAACTCCAGTGGGTGCAGAATGCCACGGCGAGACTCCTTTTGGCAGGCATGTCCAAAGTCCGGCCCGGGGGCCACTTGCGGCCCCCCAGGCTGGTTTATTAATGTTTTACTTCCTGATACCATCAGCAATTATTTTCATAGGTGAAGCATACATTTTATTTTATTTTTTAAGGAAATTAAAAGGAATACAGTAATATACAAACCAAACTATCAATGTACTACCAGCTCATTCACAAACAGCAACTTGCATGGGAAAAACAACAACAATCTGTAAAATGATGTGTGTTAACAGTGCCATCTGGTGCCTCCAGACATAATGCATCCATTATTTGGGGGAAGGCATTGTAGAAGGAGAGGATAAATGGCTTTCAGTGCTTATTCTTTTCCAAGAAAGTGGTTACTGCACATGCTGTCAAACCCCTGCATTGGAGCATCAAAGCAACCTTCCTCAACCTGGTGTCCTCCAGAGGTTGTAAAAGTAGATCGCTTCCTCTTTTTCCAGGGCTACACTCTTTTCACACTCACCCACTGTTTATATTTCAATTTACATAGTAGGATGTGGCTTGCCACAGATTCTTACTGAAGTGTAGGTGGGTTCCCACGAGGCAAGACACAGTGATAACAGCAAGAACCTTTATTGAACTAACAGAACTGGGCAACAGGGGCAAAGCAACTGCTTATACATTATACATTTCTGAAGTCCTGGGCCACTCCCACACCCAACGTGATTGGCTGTCTAAACTTCCAAGCTGCGAATCATTACTCAGAGTTTAAGGGCCAATGGCAGAGGCCCAAATCCTCAAATGTTCTGTGATTGGATATCATGTATCGAATCAGAACACAGGGGCTCAGAATCCTTAGTCCAGACTCAAGCTCAGGCAAACACAGACCACTGAATACATAACACTTATGGACTTCCGCCTCCCAGTTTTCTCCCTTTCCCCTCTGATCATTCATTGTGGTCCCACCACCACTCCCAGGCTCTGAGACTTCTTCCCTTGGTGGTTCCCCAGCTGGTTCCTCCCACCATTCCTCAGCGTCCAACCAGCCCATGGCATCTGACATCTCGCACTGCTGTGGAGATTTAGTGTATATGCAGCCTGACACAGACACTTGCCCAATAGCAGTTAGAAGGTCCACAGCCTATTGTTTGAAGACCAAGACTAAGGAGTCTGTGGTCCTCCAACGCCCAATGGGCCCAGCTACCACAGGGCTCAGGGGTGATGGAAACTGTAATCCAACAACACCCTGCAGGGCCACAGGTTCAAAACTCCATTCCAAAGGAGCCCTGCTTTATAACTGCAAAACTCTGGTACAATTTCTTCTGCAGGTGTTGGAGCTATTTAAAGACAGTCAGTGGAGCGTGAGAGTGAACTATTTCCTCCCCCCCAGTGAAACACAGCTGAACAGTTTGCATCTGAAACAGAACATAAATCTGAAGTTTATCAAACTCCCTGGCATTTGCTGTTTTTGTGCAACTACCGTTTCCTTTTCTTTACCTTCCCTCCCACCTGCAAGAGGCAAACACGCCTAATCCGTACCTGACTGGCTTCTCACAAAGCAAACATTGTGGTGCTTTGTTTAAGGAAAGTTATGATCCAGTACAAGGAAAAGAGGGGAGGGTCAAGGATACAAATCCGGAATTATGGTTCCCCTGGACCTCTCTGCCCTACTGTAGTGATGTAATAAAACATACACCCAGGCCTCAACAGGGAGGAAAATGTCAAGCTGCCTTAAACCTTAATGCGGCAAATATTGTAAGCTAGTGCTGTGCAGCACACCATTTAAGGCCCCTAAAGACTATTGGGAACTGTAGTTTATTAAAAGTGCTAGGAATTGTCCTGCTGCGGGGGGGGGGCAAACTCAGTTCCCAGGATAATTTGGGGGAAGCTCTTATTTTTCTGCCACTGTTTCCACTTTGTAACAATTTGTTCCTCTCTCTTCAGCAGCTTCAACACCATATTCTCTCTCCTCCTCCCCCCCCCCCCCGCTTCAAGTAATTCCAGCCACTCGGGTATCAAATAAAGAATGCAATGGTACCACTAGGTTAGGTCTTTGGTCCTCATTCTGAAACCTGGCCATGTGGCCAGTCAGGTTTTGCTGCATGGTGGCATCACAAAGGCATTTCAGAGTGAGGGTCATGTTGCCTGCTCTCAGTCTGAATTTATGAACGACACTTTCAACCTTGCTTACCACCCCACCCATGGGTGTAGACAGGGGGGGCAGGAGGGGGCAGCTGCCCCCCCCCCAGAAGCAAAAAATTATTGTATTTTACAGACCATAACCAATACTTTGCCCCTCCAAAAACTGAAGTGGAAAGGGCTTTGCTTTAGCAAGAGCAGCTCTCCACTTGCTGGGGGCGGGAACACAGCTGTAACAAAAACACATCAAATAAATAAAGCAAAGTGGCTACCAGTACTTAAGCAGTTAAGACAATGGAGCAGAATATCCCTTCAGGCAAGGTCCACCCTATTCACCCTATTGTTATTCAGTGGGAGTTGTTAATGGGCATTCAGGGATCGCATTAACAGTTCTATTGGCGATTTAATGAGGGTGCAGAGGATTCAATTTGACTAAGGTGGCCCTGCAAGGCTAAAAGGAAGTGAATAAGAAGGGGGGGGCTGTAGCTTTGATAGACACAGTGATGTTTATAAAAAGCATTGGTGTTCCAGTCTGCCCCTCCTCCTGCATCTGTATACTGTAAATCAGGGGTGGCCACCTCCCAAGAGACTCTGATCTACTCACAGAGTTAAAAACTGGGAGTGATCTACCCCCTTTTGGGGGGTTCAGGTCAAAGCTGTTGAGTTTTTTTAAGGAAGGGAAGCCCTGTTTTGGGGGGTTTAGGTCAAACTTGTTGAGCTTCTTTAAGGAGGGAGGGAGGCCCATTTTTGTTTAGGGCTTCAGGTCATAGTTCAGCTTTTTTTAGGGAGGAGGAAAAATTTGGGTGAGCTTTTTTTAGGGGTGCCAGTGATCTAGCAGTGATCTACCACAGACATCCAGTGATCTACTGGTAGATCACAATCTACCTGTTGGACGTGCCTGCTGTAAATCAAGCAGAGAGAAAGCTGCTTACAAGGCTCCTGTACAGGCGTACCAGTATCTTCCTCTTGCTGCAGAGTTCTAGCATCACAGCGTCACCCAGAGGCACCCACAAATGTGAGTTATCCCTCTCTCTATTTCTTCCTTCCTTTCCTCCCTCTTCCATCCTCAATAAAATACTGGGGGGGGGGCAGATAAGCCCCACATAGAAAGCCCATCAACATGGGGGGGAGGACTCTTTAAAATACAGTATTTACCAGTAATTTCTTTTGGGGGGGGGGAGGCACCTAGGCCTCTAGGAGTTGGCTGCTATGCCTAGGACAATTCAAGAAAGCAGAATCATGCATATGCTATGGTAATATATCAATAGAATCATGGAATTGTAGTCGGAAGGGACCACAAGGGTCATCTAGTCCAACCCCCTGCAATGCAGGAATTTTTCCCCAATGTGGGGCTTGAACCCACAACATGGTTGAAATATTATGCTGATATGCAGCAACGCCTCGGAGCCATCGAGACTGCGGCCCTGTCTTGCCTCGCCCTCGCCTGCCCTGCCACCCCCTCTCCCCTGCCCGACCCTCCCATCCTCTTGCTGCAGAGTTCCAGCTTCACAGCATCACCCAGAGGCACCCACAAATATGAGGTATCCCTCTCTCTATTATTCCTTCCTTCCCTCCCTCTTCCATCCTTAATAAAATACTGGGGGGGGGCAGATAAGCCCCACATAGAAAGCCCATCAAAATGGGGGGGGGGTGACTCTTTCAAATACGGTATTTACCAGTAATTGGGGGGGGGGAGAGGCACCTAGGCCTCTAGGATTTGGCTGCTATGCCTAGGAGTAGGACAATTCAAGAAAGCAGAATGATGCATATGCTATGGTAATATATCAATGGAATCATAGAATTGTAGTCGGAAGGGACCACAAGGGTCATCTAGTCCAACCCCCTGCAATGCAGGATTTTCCCCCCAAGGTGGGGCTTGAACCCACAACATGGTTGAAATATTATGCTGATATGCAGCAACGCCTCGGAGCCGTCGTGACTGCGGCCGTGCCTTCCCTCACCCTCACCCGCCCTGCCACCCCCTCTCGCCTGCCCGACCCCCCCCCCGTCCTCTTGCTGCAGAGTTCCAGCATCACAGCGTCACCCAGAGGCACCCACAAATATGAGTTATCCCTCTCTCTATTTCTTCCTTCCTTCCCTCCCTCTTCCATTCTTAATAAAATATGGGGGGGGGCAGATAAGCCCCACTTAGAAAGCCCATCAACATGGGGGGGATGACTCTTTCACATACGCTATTTACTAGTATTTGGGGGGGGGAGGCACCTAGGCCTCTAGGAGTTGGCTGCTATGCCTAGGAGTAGGACAATTCAAGAAAGCAGAATGATGCATATGCTATGGCAATATATCAATAGAATCATAGAATTGTAGTCGGAAGGGACCACAAGGGTCATCTAGTCCAACCCCCTGCAATGCAGGAATTTTTTCCTAAGGTGGGGCTTGAACCCACAACATGGTTGAAATATTATGCTGATATGCAGCAACGCCTCGGAGCCGTCGTGACTGCGGCCGTGCCTTGCCTTGCCCTCGCCCACCCTGTCACCCCCTCTTGCCTGCCCGACCCTCCCGTCCTCTCCAGCCAAGCAGGGTAGCCGCCGCCGTTGCCAGCCCCAGAAGCACAAGGTGGCCGCTGCCGCCGCTGCCGCCACCACGATGTCGTCAGGCCAGCTGGCCCTGTAGCCCCGCCCACGTTCCCACTTTGTGGCCCCGCCCCTGAATGATCATGGCTTGCCCCCCCCCCTAGTTTTGATCCTGGCTACGCCCTTGACCCCACCCTATGAGAAGCTACCAAATGGAGGAGGTGCCTTTTTTGCAGGGAATGAAAGCGTTTCTGAAGAGCTCTCTCTGCATTTTGACTCATCCCTAACCAGTGCTATTTTTCTAGAAAAAGAGGTACCAGAACTCACCGAATACGCCAGGGGTAGGCAACCTAAGGCCCGGGGGCCGGATGCGGCCCAATCGCCTTCTCAATCCGGCCCACGGACAGTCCGGGAATCAGCATGTTTTTACATGAGTAGAATGTGTCCTTTTATTTAAAATGCATCTCTGGGTTATTTGTGGAGCATAGGAATTCGTTCACCTCCCCCCCCCCAAAAAAAATAGTCCGGCCCACCACATGGTCTGAGAGATGGTGGACCGGTCCACAGCTGGAAAAGGTTGCTGACCCCTGGTCCCACCTGAGAGGTGCCAGAACTGAGTTCTTGTGAGTTCCAGCTAGAAAAAAAGCCCTAGCCCTAACTACTGCTCTGTCTTTTTTGAGCTCCCGCTACCTGGGAATTTGTGGAAGAAAAGAGAGGAGTAGGAGTAGGGTGTCCCCCCCCCCATTTCTTAAACTACTTGTGAGGCTGTACTCTGTCCACATTATAAGTTCCCATCTATTCAGCACAGAGTCTTCAAAGTCCCAGAACTTTCATCAAGGCTTATCATATTTTGACATTTAAAAAGCTAGTAACAGGGTGGGTCTTGGCAGTTGGAGCCTGTGACTCAAGGGCAGAGCTGAGTGGTTTTTTTACAAGTCCAGAGACAGAGACCAGTCCCAAAGCAATCAATCCACCCAGAGCTTACATCCTTAAACAAATTGACTGGGAAAATCAGAACAGACTTGCTCCTTTGCTGTCCTGGTAACCAGATGAAAATATCATTTTAAAAAAATAATGATTTAAAAAAGATTGGGCTGGTTGGGTCATTTTATTTTCATTTTTGTTTTTTTGTTTTCCTGGCCAATTAAGCACTTTCTTCTGCATTTTATTTGCGGAGTAGTACTGAGATTTCCTGAGGCTGCTGTTCTGTCCCATAAAAGAAAAACAGCCTGCACTTGTGTCCTGATTAGGGTTGTTATGGAAACAATAACTCTATATTTAATTAAACAATGGATGGGAGAGAAGAGAAGGCCCAAAAGAGAAGCAAAGAAAGAACAAAAAAAGCACACTTTGCATTTTTCTGTCCCTTGGGTCCTTTCATCCTGCATTTATCTCCCCTTCCGGAACTATTCGGAACAAAGATGGATACACAGTAAGGTTTCTAGATGTCAGCTCACTCTGCTAACATCCACTGCTCTAACTTTGCCAACGCTCTTCGTATTTAAAAAGGTGTGGAAGGAGTCTGTGATATTGCTGTGCCAGAGGTTGCAGGGGCTCTTGAAGGGACCTAACAGCTGAAACACCATGCCATCATCTTGGCAACGCTCTGGGCCACAGGAGGAAGCTCAGATAGCTCACCAACTAGCGTGCAAAACTGGAATTTTGAGAAAGTGCCGTGGGTGCCAGTCAAAAAATGGCTGCCAGGGGGGGGCATAACACGAAATGGCTGCCACATCTAAGAGACCAGGAAAAGGGGTGCACTTAGTGGTGACCTTGCCCGGGTATCAAACGTGAGCATAGCCAGGGAGGTGCCCCCCAAATCAAGTAAGTAAATAAAAATACTTAACTAACTGACCAATTGTGTCACAGATAAAGCCAACATAAAGCCTGCCACCCCGCCACCCAAATAAATCCTGGCTTTGCCCATGTTATCAAATAAGGTATTAGGGGGTATATTGGTGACTATGATGCCAACTGGATAGTACCTTAAGTGCAGTAGAGGGTATAAAAATAGTGCTAGGAGTTTGGGGTGTTAAGATGTATGCCAGCCCCCTCTATTCCCAGGATCCAGCAAGTGTTAAAAGCTAACCAAGCCTTCTAATTCCTGGAATAGCCAAGTTAGCTTTCTGGTGGTGCGATGGGGGGTTAAGGAGCTCAGTGGGAGACGGAAAATGGCATGTCCTTCAACAGACAAAGCCAGAGTTGAGGGCAGAGAGTTTGCTAGATGGAGCAAGACGGCTTGAACATATTACACTGATCCTGGTCCGACTGCACTGGCTACCAATTAGTTTCCGGGCTCAATTCAAAGTGTTAGTTTTGACCAATAAAGCCTTAAAACGGCTCAGGACCGCGATACCTCAAGGACTGCCTTTTCCCATATGAACCTACCCGGACCCTGAGATCATCTTCTGAAGCCCTCCTTCATGTGCCTCCTCCTAGAGAGGTTCGGAAGGTGGCAACACAAGAATGGGCCTTCTCTACAGTGGCTCCCTGCCAGGCGCTAGGCAAAAATGTTCCTTTTAAACCAGGCCTTTGGTTGATCTGATTTACATCCTATGCCCTTTTAAAATATGTTGGGTTTTTTTGTGTGGCGGGGGTATTGGGTTGTTGTTTTTATTTTTATTAGGCATTTTGTGGTTGTATATCTTGATTTTATTCTGTGAACCGCTCTGAGACCACCCCCCCCCCCGGGTATAGGGGGGTATATAAATTCAATAAATAAATAAATAGATGTAAAGCAGCAAGCTGGGAGAAGACAGAGAGACAGGGCAATATGCTTGAGGGATTGGCATCAACTTGAACAAAACATTGGGAAGCCTTATGGTTTGATGTCTGTTTGAATCCAGGACTGCAGGTAAGGGAGAAGCAAGACCTTTTGAGGGTGTTAATGCTGTGAACTCCTCCGCCATAGGCTCAGGTTGTATATATGTGTAAATAAACCATATGCAGTTGTACCTTGGAAGTCAAACAGCTTAGTTCCCAAACGTTTTGGCTTCCGAACATCGCAAAACTAACCTAGAAGTTGCAGTTTGCAAGCTGTTTTTGGAAGCCGAATGTCTGACAGGGCTTCCGCAGCTTCCGATTGGCTGCAGATCAGAAGCTGAGCTTTGGTTTCCGAGTGTTTTGGAAGTCGAACAGACTTCCGGAACGGATTCCGTTCGACTTCCAAGGTACGACTGTATCCTAAAGGCACCACAGTCTGCAACGTGCCTCATTCCTACAATTGCTTCTTTTATTGGAAAAGCAAAGAGGTTGTAGTCAGGACTGGAAAAACAGTCTTAACCTTTTTGTCATCCTGCCTTTGCCCACTGAAAAGCACCCTCCCCGGATTGCTTTTCACCATTGTGGAGGGAAAGAAACACACAGGAGAAAAGCTACTTAAGGGAATGGCTTTGGGTGGATGAGCCACAGGAGAGGAGAGGGTTAAACACTTTCTCCCAACTTCCAAGGTTGTGTCTCTTTTAAAAAGAAAGAAAAGCAGGAAAATGAAACAGAGAATTCTGTCATGCCTAGTTTGGCCGTGATGGAAAGACCTTGTGATTCTTTTTGCAAGCTGATCACATGCTGCTTGGCCACAGGAGTTGCTTTCTTCTTTGGCCTCAGCTGCTAAGGACTCAGTCGAAACCTCCCTCCCTCCTACTTCTTCTTATCAGAGCTTCACCTGTTTTCCCCAGAGAGGCTTGCCTGCTCAAAGACATCCTTTTGAAAACACTTTTACAGAAATGAAATGAAGTATGGTTCTCCATCAGCATAATCACGAGCCTTTAGAGTGATTGATTGATTAATGCATTAAATTTAAATTAATGTGCATATCGTGCAGAATTCGTATGATCGTATTTGCAGGCTTTTGCTCACAGATCTGACTATCCTGCATGCCTTGGTCACTTTGGGACTAGATATATTGTCATATGCTCAGTGCAGGACTGTCCCCTGATGGTAGCTTTGAAAGTTTTGTCTGGTGCAGAACACTGGAATCCATCCTCCACCATGGGAAATAATAGTGCCTTATCTTACAGGGCTGTTGTGAGAATTGTCAGGATAATGTATATGAAGCACCTTAAACCCAACATATAGATAAATTATTATTATCCATTTATCGTATCTCCAAAATCTTAAGAGAGGTACTTTTGGGGGGTTACTCGAGTGTGAAATTACCACTAACCCAAAACACATGCATGCAAACTACCGCTCATTATAAATATGAAAGACTGCATTTTCTTTTTCGATTCCTATTGCAGCGACACACCAGAACCAAAATAGGCTTCACAATAAAGTGTGCCCGTTGCTCAGTCTCACTGATCTAAATTTGCCCTCGCTGGTTAATCGACTGACACCCCATCCATCAAAGATGGTCTATGTGCCAAAGCAAGCTTCCTCACCTATAGCCTATGATGAGTACTGGAGTGACACCTTCAACACTGGATGGTTGATCAATCAATTGAAGCTGGAGTCAGAAGCCACAAGGTGACACAGAACTTCTTTTTGCTCCCAGCCACTCCACAAGGCTCTTGCCTTTATCGTGACATCTGGGCAAACCTGCATTTACTTTCTCCATTACTGTGCTTGCCTGCGTGCCAGGAATTCCAACCAAAGGTAACTATAGTCATTGTAAAAATCATTAGGGTTGTGAACCTTTCCCGAACTCCATTGTGTTAGGCAATTCCAAGCATACAACACGTACAGATGTTGCCTAAACGGGTTTCAAATTAGGCGAGCAGATTTTATCAGTCTTCTCCTTGGCTCTCGTTGGTTTGTGTGCAGGATTAGTGCCTCTCGCTTAAAATAAACGATTGCACAACGGGGAATACACGTATGCGCAAATCGCCTGCTACAAACAAGCCTCATGCAAAGTTCCCCCAAGATGAAAGAACATTTCTGTATGAATTAATTTGGAGTTTTGCTCGTTGTAAATGACTGCAGGTTATAAAAATAATGTAAGCTTTTCCTCAGCCCACATAAGGAAACACATAGGGATTTTCAAACTTGGTCACACTGAGAGAGAGAAATGGAGCTGGCAGGGTGTAAAACTGCAGCCTTTCCTGCCCACGTGAATGGAAGCTAAATGCCAGTCAATCCTAAAGAAAGTTGTTGACTAGAAGGAGGCACCAGTGAATCAGTAAATCATATAGGGGCATAAAGGGTAGCCTCCACTATTTGTGGATGTTTGGGATGCACAGAAGCCTTTCATTATTTAATTTATTTCCCATAGTACATCAGCTATTCTTTTTCAAAACATACAAATTAGGAGTTATCAGCTGACAGGGCAGGCCCTAGGATGAGGCAAAATGAGGCAGCTGCCTCAGGTGGCAGGTGCAGAGGTGCAGGGAGGGGACAGAGCTGTAAGTGCCATGTGGCCTGTTCTGTACCTACTGCCCTCGATTGCAGTAAGATTCAACTACCAATCCAATTGGCTTCTGTATGTGCTGTGGGAGAGAGTGCCATATTGTCCTTCGCACCAGGCAGCAAAATGTATAGAGCTCGCCCAGGGCCATCCTTTCCATTTGGCTTAGTGGCGCGGTGCGCTACGGTGCCTCCCCATCAGGGGCGCTGGGCTGGGGCGTCCAGCAGCCCGGTGCGCTGCTCATGTTCGAGGCGGCAAGCGAGGCGCTGCTGCTGAAGCAACCTAGCTCTGCCGCTGCCCCTCCTCCGTCGCACTTGCAGGGGGTGGTCGACTGTATCATCTGCTGTGTGCTGTTCCTGCCACGCCCCCTCACAACAGCAGGCTTGCAGGGGGGGGCAGGGGGAGCAGTGCCTGAAAGGGCTACTTTCGGTGCGCTGTTCCCGCCAAGCCCCCTCACAATGGCAAGCTTGCTAGCTGCCGTTCCAACGGCTCCTAGCAAGCGGGGGGGGCGCCGGAGTGATTTTGCACCACGGCGCTGGATACCCTTAAGACGGCCCTGAGCTCGCCCTGCCAGTTGAGAATCTACATAATTGGAGCTTGCTAGGTCAGGCCAATGGCCCATCTAGTCTAGCATCCTGCTCTTATACTGGCCAACCAGACGCCGATGGGAAGCCCCCAAGCAGCACTGAGCCCAACAGTACTCTCCCCTCCTTCAGTTTCTAGCAACCGGTATCCTGAAGTCCACTGACTCCATCTGCATCGCTCAAAAAAGCGCCTCCGCAGAGGGAAGAACTTCTTGACAAATAAAGCCTTCCCAAGTCGAAATTGATTCTGAAGTGCTCCTTTGGCTGACAATGAAGTGTCTTGAGGTCCTGAGCCGCCCAGATGACAAGACCCCACTCTCGGCCTTGCTGATGTGGTCCAAAGGAAAGCAGAGCAATACGTTCGGCAGCAACTTGGCTGCAGAAGAAGGCGTACAAGGCACCATCCAACCGTCCTAGAGACTCCACTCTGGATTTGTGAAGGCTTTACTCCTTCGCTTTTTCTTCTCCTGAAGATATCCTGCAAGGCAGTGGAGGTTTGGATCAGAGTTTTCTTTCTCCTAGGTGAGCTACCTTCCCAGGTTGACGAGCCCCATCTGCTCCTCACTTCCCTCTACAGCACATGCAGGAACCACCTTCTTGATTGTTGGACCCACTTTTGATCTCATCCACTCAGTGCTCCAGAGCCTGTCTTGCATGCAGGGGAAGCCCCTAACTCACCGAGGGTTTGAGACTCATTGGCTATCCTCACCTGGTTTAGACGGCCAGTCGAAGCCGCTTCCTGGGAGTGTGGTTGCTGTCGCATGCTGACAGCTTCTATGAGCTACAGGTAAGAGCTGAGTGCAGGGTGGGGACTTACTACCTCAGAAGGAGCACAGCATGTCCCCCACCAGAGGCACTACCACTCATCTAACACCCCATACACCCCAAGGAAGGTAGAAAACACAAAGATCAAGTGGCCTGGTTCAGTTTGGGGACAGGTCTCCTTATTCCATAAAGAGAGAGGAGAGGCACATAAGTCAAACAAAGTGGTGCATCTCGATATTTCACCATTTCACATTGCCTGGTGTGTCAAACAGCTCTCCAAGCAACAGAGAGCCAACCAGGCAGAATGAATGTCCCGCAGCGACACTCCCTTCCGCGGAGTCCTGTATGCTCCCCTCAGCAGATTTCAGGCTTTGAGGAGTTAAAATGGGTGGACACAGTCAAGGGGAGAGGACTAGCAGCTGGCAATGCAGGCTAAACGAGGAGGAAGGAATGCAAGTAGAACTGCAAACAAGAAAAACAAGTGGTCCAAGTTCTGTTAAAGGAAGTGCTCCCATATGACGTGCTTTCTGACCCTGTTGTAAAAACACTTGCTTTGTCCATCTTGCCCCAGAGCAAATAGATCTATATCACAGGAAGTTCACATTCCATTTTCTGCCTGATGCAGAGTCTCAATAGCCTTGTGCAAACATCTTCCTTTTCCAGTCACAGGAGTGTCACGTTAGAGCAGAGTGTTACTACTAGGAACAGGCAGGGATACATGCAAATATAAAAATTCAACTTTTTTTTGAAGCAGAGCCATTTTCTTTGACATCTCTTGTGTGGGTCTGATCTACCTTGACATATGAACTGAAGGCCTTAACTTATGCTGAAATTCTCTCTCTGTGTGTGTGTGTGTGAGAGAGAGAGAGAGAGAGAGAGAGGGAGAGAGAGAGAGAGAGGGAGAGGGAGAGGGAGAGGGAGAGGGAGAGGGAGAGGGAGAGGGAGAGAGGGAGGGAATACACTTACCCTTCTATTTTATACACAAGTGTTGTAGCATTACCATGACTCGGTGACAGCACTAGAAAACAATTTTTGGGGGGTAGAGAAGGGGCAAAGTATATTCCTAGTTGGGTGATAAAGAAAAATAGCAGCATATGTTAATGACAGGAGTTCAGCAGGTGGGGGGGGGGCAAGTGGCAGGGCTGTCACATAGAAGAGAGCAAAGACTTGTTTTGCACTGTCCCAAAATGCAGTGAGAAGGGGGGGAAATTGGCTTCTAGGACTCTGGCAAAATCAACTGTAAGGAATACTGTGCCTGAGTATTATGTGCCAATTAATGATCAGCCAAAGTTAGCAAGATCCCCACAGTCAGCTGGATGAGCTGCAGTAATTTCCCTTAATGTGTTGGTTGTATGATCAAAGGATTTCCTCCCGATGAATTTTTTGTACAAGATGGAAGACTCTCAAAACAGCTGATTTAACACTTTGATGGAATGGACGAGCCATTGCGAAAAGTAGAAAGTAATCACGTAAGTTCATTTCCATTTGACAAAATACCTCCCCAAAGAAGTGATTTTCCCAAAGAAGAAGAAAGTTGATACCAATTTATTGGGATTGTTGCTAAGCAGAACATGTCAACAAAATACAAAATAAAGACTGATGTGTGTAAGGGATAACACACCAGCTCAGATAACAGCCTGAACCAGTTTGGATTGAGCAATAACCAGTGTATCAAGACATATAGGAATGACATATCTTTTCCAAAATAAAAAAATTCCTTCAGTAGCACCTTAAAGACCAACTAAGTTTATATTTTGGTATGAGCTTTCGTGTGCATGCACACTTCTTCAGATACACTAGAAACAGAAGTGTCAGACCCTATATATATACAGAGGGTGGTGGGGGTGGGTGGGAATGGGAGATGGGCTGATGGGAGTGGTAAACCTGTATATGGCTGTTAATGGCTGCTGATGGCTGCAATTAGTCCTGGGCTGAGGTGCTAAAGAAAGCTTGATCATGCATAATGAGATAAGAATCTGATGTCTCTATTCATCCCAGGTGCTTCCATGGTTTTAAGCTTGGTAATGATTTCCAATTCAGCAACTTCTCTTTCCAGTCTGTTCCTGAAATTTCTCTGTAATAAAACAGCTGCTTTGAGATCTTGTATAGAATGTCCTGGGAGATTGAAGTGTTCTCCTTCAGCTCTCTATATTGGACAAACAGGCCAAACCCTACGCCAAAGGATAAATGGACATAAATCTGGCATCAGGAACCATAAGACTGAAAAACCAGTAGGTTGTTTAAAACCTATCAAGAGGGCATGTACTTGTGAATGAATATTTCTGCATGAATGAATACTACAAGACTAGTATATTTCCTAGCATGCTTCTCTTGTATGGGCGCCACCATTGCCGTGAATACTCCATATGCAAAGGTACCAAGATAAGTGGGGATCTGCTACTAAGAGACAGTCATAATTACAAGTGAAATTTGCACAATGTCACTCATTTTTCATAACCTGCAATTTTTAAAAAGTTTCGAGCATGATGTATTGTGCTTTTACTAATAATGGGGGTGGAGTAAAGATCTGGCTTGGACACCCTGCCCTCTCATTCACCAACTCATCTGGCTTCTGAAATTCCAGGAAGCTTTGCTCCTTACACATAACCATTGTCTTCACAGCCATAAGGGCTAGGAACTTGAATTTGCTTGTTCTTTAAATGAAATATTCTTTGGGAGCTGGATTCTGTGGCCGGTAAATTCTGCAGCTTTTCTGCCTTGTCATGAAACTACAGCTCTGATTATAGCACAGAATCGTTGTTTTTGGTGGGTAGCTCATAGCAGTTTTATGCCGCCTCCTTCCCAGCATAATGAGTAACCAAGGTACCGGTAATAACTAGGTTGTGCTAGAACTGCCTTTGTACCACCAAGCACACAGAGGTTCATAGAAATGTGAGCAACGTGCCAGTTGACCAAATTCTTCAGCTCTTTGTATGTTCTCAAAAGGAGGAGGCACCGACCCCAGATGATGGCATCCAGAGCATGTGCAGATGAAGGAGTGGAAAGTAAGCAATAATGGCAGATGAATGAATTTTCATCTAGGTCATTCTGGAATTATTGCCCAAAACTATTAGAGGAGGCAACTCATTATAGCAGTGGAAGAGCAGCTCTCAGGTGAACTCCCTATGACCTCCAAATAATAAATGACTGCAAGACAGTTTGGGAAAATATTAGTCCCCCACCCCCCACCCTTGCAACATTGCGCCAGAGACATACAGCTTCAGAAACCCTTCATCATCACAATTATTGCAGCCTAGAGGAAGATCTAGAGGCAATTTGAACCAATGCACTAATACATCTTTGGTGATAAGCCTGAATCTGCATAGAGCAACTAAATAATAATGACATATTAACAGTGTGACTGAATGTATAGGAGAGAAGCCTTGTAAATCAGTTATCTGATCTTGGAGCACTGAGCTGACATGACTCGATGCAAGCTCTGATGTTTTGTCCAGATGGAAAACATCATCACAAGCAAGCATGGCGAGGGGGAAGCTATTTTATCCAGGAGCCAGTCTCTTCTAGGAGCCAACTCCATCGCTTTCCAGGTTCCCCCAGAATTCCACCACCAAGAAGGGGCAAACAGGACCTCTTGGGCAACTGCACACACACCTTCTGCAGCTGCTTCATGAGAAATCCTGACAGATCAAGGTTACCTTGTCCCAGATCAGAGGGAGTGTGTATCTTTAAGTGACACACTTTCAGGAGTGATTGTCTTTCCCCTTTGTCTCAGTGACTCTCTGTAGCATATCACAGTGAGAACAGGATGAGATGAAATGACATGGGAAATTCCAGTCCTTGAGATAGGTCCCAAACTAGGAAACCAGTCCTGTGAGGTGGGGTACTTATCCTGGAGAGAGCAGAGTGTTAGAAATGGGGACTTCACCATCCCTTTCTTACGTAGCACAGGTGGGCACTGGCAGTGGTACCCACAAACCGCTCTCCCTGCCGCTCCCTGCCAGTGTTTTGCTGCACCTTCCGCTGTGGCCGAATCCAACACACGGGGGTTGTGTTAGCCGCAGTTTACCTTGCAAAAAGGCAGCTTGCACATGGCTGCATTTGCACATGAAGAGGACATGTGCGGCATTCTCCCCCAATCTGTGATGGCTGGGGCTAAGTTGAAGTCCCTAACACCTGAGGAGCATCAAATTGGGAAACGCTGACCTAGAGTGAAAGCTTTATCTAGAGATGAACTCTAGAGCAAGGGTCACCAATGTGGTGTCTGTGGCCAAAATGTCACTGTGTCATAGCTGCCAAGTTATCCCTTTTTTAAAGGGATTTTCCCTTATGCTGAATAGGCTTCCTCGCGAGAAAAGGGAAAACTTGGCAGCTATGCACTGTGTGTGTGTGTGTGTGTATGTAAAAGAGAGAGAAACTGGGCACACAAAAGAGAGAGACAATGCACACAAACATATGGGTTGGATCCAATAAAACAGATCCTCTTGAAACTAAGAATTTTCTCTCTCCTTGCCTGACCACCACCAAATCACAGATTACATCTGTTTGTCTGTACTGTATTAACCAAACAATAAAAACCACACCTTAGTGCTTTCCAGCACCGCTATGGTACAAAGACATTGATCCCAAGCATGGGTCTTTATTAATCCTCTATTTTAAAATACAAACTATCATCAAATCATAGGTCAAAACATATGCTTTTTTGTGCAGTACATCAGTGTAGGCTTTACTTTGCTGATGTTTTGGGGGGATGAACACTCCATCAAATCGTGGCAATTTAAGAGGATCTGTCTTAATTCTGCTAGATCTGACTTTTACCTAGGCCCCTTGGAAAAGGTGTATGTATGTGTGCTGATATTATTTGTACCTTTAGTTTTAGATCTTACTATGATTTGTGTGGAAATTGTTTAGTTTGGTCGTGTACTATTTGGTGTGTTTTATTTATTGTTTATGACTTCTTTTGCAATTGTGAAAATCTTCTCATGTTGTAAGCCGCCTTGAGCATGGAAAGGCAGTATACAAATAAAACAATGATGATGATGAACCTTAAAAGGTAGGCCAGTATTATTATCCTACCATTGTCGATGGGAGGCCAGGAGACATTTGCTTAAGGCCAGCTAATGGATTTTGAAAATGGGTGAGATTTGAACCGGGGGGGGGGGGTTCCTAGCTCACCCCTTTCATGCATGGTGATACCCCATTATTGCATGTATAGCATATATAGTACCTTCCTAAGTGACTGAACCCTCCCAGGAAGTTCTGAGTTCGATTCTAGTTTCTACCATGGACTTTATGTGACAGCAGCATCTCCCCTCTCCGATATGGGGCTATGGCTAATGGCAGCCTTCACTGCAGGGTTGTTGTAAAGGTCTCGTTATGTAAAGCGCCTTTGCGCTTAAAAGGGGGCCTCTGTGCTTCAAGATGGAGACTGGCAGAGGTAATAGGAAGACTCAGAAACAATTCCATTGGCTGCTTTTAGGGGAATAGAAAAACTCTTATGTTTTCATCTGGAAAAGAGGCTCAGCTGACATCCTGGTTGCTACGAAGGAAGGAGCAAGCATATGAATGAGTCAGATCGCTCTCTCTCTCTCTCTCTCTCTGAATGCCTTCGAAGGGGGCAGGGCTTCAAGTAGAGAATGGAATTCAGGTGCCCATCAGAGCATCTCCCAGGGAAAGCCAAGAGTTGCTTCGCCCGCTAAAGCAGGAGGAGGACGCCCAGAAGCTGAGATTCTCTACAGGATGGGGAGCAACGTGCGCCTTCGCCGGGAGCAGCAGATCCCCCTCGGTCCCCATGTAAGCGAGATCTCGACAGAGAGCCTTTGTTTCGGGAACTGCGGGCGGCAGGAGGGGGGAGACAGACAGATACAGGGAGAGAGAGCCTTTGGAAGGCAATGGAGAAAGCGAAAGCGTTTGTTGCGACTAATGGGGGACGCGGGGGAGGCGTTTTTGTGTGGGGGGGGGGCTCGCTTGCATCCTCGCCTTTTGTGCCTTAAGCCACCCCCACCTTTGTAGGGTAGGGACAGCTCAGAACAGAATTGGACCGATGCATGCATACAAAACACACATCGCACACACAGAGATGGGTCTCTCCCACCTACAATTGATGCACCGAGCCCGCTCCTGCTCTGCATTTCCTCCGGGCAAGGGGAGAAGATCCGTTCTCCGGCGACGGAGAAATGTTATGACTGGCCAGCGATTGCCGTTAGCTCGTTTCCAGACAGAGGGGCAGAGACTGTCTGGAAACGTCTGAGGGACAAGCCCTACTCCTTTTTCACTCCCATTCTGGTCAGATACTCAATACTGTAGTAGTAAGTTGTTGTTTTTGGGGGGGGGTTCCCCAGAGTGTAAAGTAAATGCATTCTTCACGTGCTCAGGCGCACTCTCATCTCCTGGGAACAGATAGCTGAGCTGAGCTCAGAGGAAGCCTAATTTATACACCAGTCTTCGCTTAGGAAGTCCGAGGTCGCAACTTGTCCTCCTCCCCTCTCACATCTTGCCAAAACTCCCCACCAGGAGCTGTAGATGCAAGTCTTGATACACTAAAACACTTTCTAATTTGAGTTGTGCCACGATTGCTACTCTTACTCTAAGGAAGCTATGCTGCTGTGTGTGCTGTCCCTGCCGTGTTCTAGTTTGAGGTGGTGTGTAAAGGCTGCATTGCAACTCTGAGACTGAGCCCCACAGAACTTAACAGGACTTCCTTCTGAACAGATACATATAGGATTGCACACAGCAAGAGTTTGAAATCCCTGCAGCAGTTATTTTAAAAGCAATTATCTGAGACCTAAAGCTAGTACAGTAGTGCTTTGTGTCTTCAGAAATGGGCAGCAGGAAGTTTTGGGGGAGTGCCTGTTGTTTTATTGCAAGATGTTTCCTCTGGAAGTCTTTGCCTGGAAATGAAGTACATGTTTCATGTCATCAAGCCCAGTATTCCTTCATATAAATACTCAGAAAGAATAAGTCCCACTGAGTTTACTTGGGAGAAAGCCCTGATGAAAATTGCATAGAATTAGAGCACTTTGCAGACATTTGAAAAAGTGTGCAAAGGGAAGCACACGGGCTCCTGCTCACAGGCTTCACAAGAAGAAGTGTGCATGCACACGAAAGCTCATACCAAAATATAAACTTAGTTGGTCTTTAAGGTGCTACTGAAGGAATTTTTTTATTTGGCTTCACACACTCATTGAAAGGCTGGAATAGCATCTATATGTGTACCTGTGAGACTGCATTCAAAGAACGACAAATGTTTGTGTACAATGAGCAAAATGCCTACTGTGTTTGAGGAGGGCTTATGTACTGCAAAAAGATGTGTGCACATCCTTCACATTGCACCCCTCTGATCTTGGGGGGTATAGCACTTTCTTCAAGTATTAAGCAATCATGAAATGCACAGCATGAATAGTACAGGAGCCTGATTTAAATTGCACAAGTTAAATTGAAGAAACTGTTGCTGTGAACACAGGATGGTATCCAACCATGTGGCACTCTCACCCCTGTGATCCCTAAATCTGCTCTGGAGAATTGGAGGAATCGCCAGAGCAGATTTAGGAGGCACACAGGGAAAGCACAGAAAAGTCCCATTGCGCAACTGGAACTTGTTCCGCCCAGGCAGAATATAACCCATAGCGCCCTAGGTGCCTTGCTTTGGAAATCAAACTGTTAAGTAGAATCTTAGCCAACATAGCTGAGATTATGAATTCATAGAAGATTGATATGGGAAGTGCTTAAACGTGCTCATGGGGCAAAGTGACCTATTGACCTCTTCCACCCACTATGCATATATAGTAATTGCTACATGGATTCTTGCATCTTAATAGTACACACAACATAAAAACAAGCCTCACTTATGTTTTGGATCAGGGTTGCTAAGCTGGACAGAAAGAAAGCTTCTTTCGTAATGGGAACCCACAATTCACAACCATGAAAACTGGATTTTTTTTTAATGTATTTGCTGATAAACTTGACCAGGTTGCTGTGAGATGTGTAAAGGGAACAAATGCAGTGTTGATGCAAGCGGAAGATAAGTGATGCCTTAGGTTTACTTTGCAAAAATGGGAAGTGACTCAGTTTTACAGGTTTTGTACTTCTTATAATGCAGGCATCCCCAAACTTCGGCCCTCCTGATGTTTTGGACTACAATTCCCATCTTCCCCAACCACTGGTCCTGTTAGCTAGGGATCATGGGAGTTGTAGGCCAAAACATCTGGAGGGCCGCAGTTTGGGGATGCCTGTTATAATGCAATCCTAAACTCAGCTGAACTCAGGGAGAAGTTTCTGAGTGAGATTGAACAGCATGATTCTTAGAGCCATAGAGAAGGCAGGGGGCAGGGAGGCAGCAGGTGCATCTGCCAAAAATAAATTAGTTCTGCCCATTCTTCTTCCCTGCCCTCACAGCATTTTTTTTATTTTGCCTACAAAACAGAGTTCCTTCCCCTTTAGAATCTATTGTACCCTTTTTCTTAGCTCTACAAATATTACAGGTCTTGTGCACCCTCACTGGGCAGATTTGCCAAAGCCACTGATTCTGTTATAGGTGATATTTACTGAGAACACACCGAGTAAAAAAAAGTTTCTTCTTAAGTGGTTTGGGAGACCACTTGCTAGGGATGAGACTGCATGCCGGGGTGTCCTTAAGATGAAAACCATAAACACAAAAGTAAGTTCAGGCAGTGAGTTCAACAAAACACACTTCTGAACAAGCATGCTTCAGATCACACTGCATAATTTTTTCAAGAACATGACATGAATTACTTTGGAGATCAAGTCTACCTGGAAATTATGCTGTCTAATCTAGAAGCCCTACTCCCAAATCTCAGAAGCATAGCTTTCTGTGGCTCGGTTATTAGTGGAAGAAATGTACACTGCACAGACTTCTAGAAGCACTGTTACACGGCAGGTCCAGCACTCATGTGTATTTAACATTCAGCTCTGAAAGGGTTTGAACCTTTTGCATGGGATCAGTATGTGCGTTCATTTAAAAATGTGTGTATACCTTTAACTCTCATGCCCAATAAAGAACTTATCACACAAGGAAGTAGAAAAATGTTGGGTTTATTACAAAGAAATATAAGCAGAGTATGTGGGTGCTGCTTCAAACAAGAAGCTTACAATTATGCAGGCAGAAAATAACCGTACAGTGCATACACAGCTTGATTCTAAAGGGTAAAGAAGAGTCCTTAACTAACTCCGAAGTCTGGAGAGGGAGCGCAGCAATGTGCTACAATGTGCACTAAAAAGAAAGAAAATAAGAGAAGGGGTGGTTATACTGTCCTTGAAGCCTAAAGGAACACAGAGTCGGGGATCAGAGATCTGTGCCTTCTATGAGACTTAAGCTCCCTGCTTGGGAGTGAGAGTTGCTCAGTGGGTAGAGCATGAGACTCTTAATCTCAGGATTGTGGGTTTGAGTCCATGTTGGGCAAAGGATTCCTAAGTTGCAAGGAGTTGGGTTGATGCTTAAAATCACTGGGGAACAAAGAGCGGGTCTTATTGGAGCTGTCAGTTGACTAAGCATTGAAAATCAAGGGTTTGAGTATACTGTACTTCAAAGCTAACTAAACTTTATGAAAGGAGAGGGGGCTTCCTAAGCAAACAGTGTTAACACCTAAGTCATTTGAACCATTGTTTATTCCTGCTGCTTTATGGAGATGGAAGTAAAAAGGCCTAGTCAAAGAGGAACATTTTTTGTTTGGCACCTCAAGATATATAACAAATGCACCAGGTGAGCATCCCTGGGGAGAGCATTCCACGAATGGGGAGCCACCACAGAAAAGGCCCGTTCTCATGTTGCTACCCTCTAAACCTCTCATGGTTGGGATTTATCCCTCAAGCAGCTTCGTCAGGAAGAACCCAGGTTCCCTCGCCACATGTCTGGCCATCAGTAGCCAAAGTCAGAGGTAGTCAGCAGGGCCCCCTGCAGAAATTGTGGACTAAAATTTTAATTAGCCCCAGACAGCATGGCTAATGGTCAAGGATGATACTTGTTGTACTCCAAAACATCTAGAGGCACCACACTGGCTACCCCAGCCTAGGGTATCAAACTGTTGAAAGCTAACCCTGTGCTTGCTTAATCATATAAAGGCAAATTTGGTTTATTGTTGTGGTGATTTGATTCTTGGAAATTTTATTATGTATTATATAAGTTTATGCTGTGTTCTGCTCTGGGATTGGTTTTAATGGATAGCAGCTTCTAAATTACCTAAGCAAATAAATAAGCAGACAATAAGTAGAAACATGAACACAACCAAACCACAGCAAAGATGACTTCAGAATCACTTTAACATGTACACTGAGGCCTAAAATAAGCGGATGAGCAGAAAAAGAAACATAACCAAAACCACAGCAATCATACACTGAACAGTTTTGCATTAATCGATCAGTAAGACTGCATTAGCGGAACTAATACATAACTGAAAAGCAAAACATGTAGAGTTGTCTTTGATGTAAAAGTTATATTAAATAACATAAAATCAATTCTAGTTACAAATATCTGCAGGAATAGAGATAATGTGTAACAAAAGTACTTGGAATCCTCTCCTAGAGTCTCCTACATCCTAGATTAAAGATCGCCACCTCACATACTGTTACTGTATATTCATTTTATGGACTTAGGAAGAAATACATTACTTGGTGAGAGGAGTTGAGCAGATTTGATGGCTGATGTAATCAACTGCTGGGGTTTTGTAACATGAGAATTTTAAAGTAAAGCTCTACCGTAATTGCTGGGGAAATGTCTTTCTTCTTCTATATAAAAATGTTCACCTGAATTGGCACTGGTGGAATTACATTGGACAGTAGCAAAGCCTCATCTCCAAGCATGAACTACTGCCAAACCCATGTAGAGTGTGTGTGTGGTAATTTCAAATGGGGAAATGATCAGAAGACATCCTGCCCCAGCTTCTGTTGCTCCCACCTACAGGGTTACTATTGTATCTCAAGGGCTACATAAGCCATTGTTTAGTGTTATGGGGAAAACAATAACATTCATAGGACTGCAACACTCCCTCCGCCCCTCGTCCCCATCCCCATGCCAATATTAAATACTTGTGATTCCAGTTTGTGGCACAACATAGTTTTGCCATTTTGCCCAAATCTTGCAAACTAGTGTTACAAATTATGTTGAAATTATATTTTGCAATTCTTGTTTGAATGAAGTGACAGAACTGTGGCTGGTTGCAAACCTGGAACAGAAATGGCTACTCTTGGTGAGTGTGGCAGGAGGAGAGTTTATGAGCCTGAGCTCATTCATGCTTGTTTGTTTCTACTTAACCATAGTTTGGTACAGTCTTACCTTGGAAGTCGAACGAAATCTGTTCTGGAAGTCCGTTCGACTTCCAAAACTTTCAGAAACCAAAGTGCAGCTTCTGATTGGCTGCAGGAAGCTCCTGCAGCCAATTGGAAGCTGTGGAAGCTCCATTGGATGTTCGGCTTCCAAAAATAGTTCACAAACTGGAATAGTTCGGGAGCCAAAACATCCAAGTACAAAGGTGTTTGGGATCCAAGGTACAACTGCTTTAACATCTGAAAAGCATTGTAGTAACAATAACATTTTCTATGGTTAGCCTTAAGCCAGAGTTTGATGCTGGCTTTGAAATATACTTTAGGGACATATATTCTATCCTTCAACAAAGAAAAGGGAACAAAACCAAAAACATTTTAAAAGCTGTTTTTAAAAAAAATTAAGACCAGCATAAAAGTATTCAGCAGAAATTAGATTGAAAAGCCTGGTTATTATTATTATTTTTTAAAAAGATGCTGAAACTGCATCAGAGTATGGATTGGGTGAGTCTTCCTGATAAGAGCATGCATGCCACAGTCAGGGTGCCACCACAGAGAAGCTCCTTCCCATGGTAGCCACTCACTGGCTAGCAGGAGCACCCAAAAAAGGTATTCTGAGGAATATCTTGATGTACAGGCAAGCACACTGCATGCTGACATTCAAAGCTTGGTTAAAGGTAATTGTGGTTGTACAAGGCCTTAAAGCAAAGCATGCTGTGTGGTAGGGAATAGTTTGCCTTTCTGTCACTGAAGTCAGACTGTTGTTATCTTAATCTGCAGTTCCTTGAGTGAAGTGTATTCCAAGAAGTGATAATAGGAGAGGAAGTGTTTCAGTCTGTCAGGGACACTTCTTTCTATAGCAGTGATGGGCAACCTTTTGAGCTTGGTGTGTCAAAATTCGCCAAAAAACCGAGCATAACTCGGGTGGTGTGTCACTTCGAGAAAAAAACCAGAATTTCGCGATATTTATAGTTTAAATAACAAAAATGTATAATTGTAATATATAACTGTATTTAATAAACAAAAACCACTGTATATTCCTGCGTATAAGACTACTTTTTAACCCAGGAAAATCTTCTCAAAAGTCGGGGGCCGTCTTATACGCCGGGTCGTATTTCTTATACAGCGAGTATATCCCAAACTCTATATTTTAACTGGAAAAGTTGGGGGTTGTCTTATATGCCCAGTCGTCTTATACGCCGGAATAGGTAATTATTTAACCAAACCAAATCAAAAACCCCTTATTTATCATAAAGTGCCCAGAGATGTTGAGCTTTCTGGGGGGAGCTGCTGACCAAAGTTTTGGAGGTTTTTTGGGGGGGTGCAAAAGTTGCTTTGCTTTTGGGGGGGGTGCCCCAAAGCTGCTGCACTTTTTGGGGGGGAAAGAGAACAGAAATAAATGACGAATAATACCTTCGCTGGAAATAACACACAGCACCGACATAGTCTGCCAAAGAGCCCCCCCCCAAAAAAACCCAGCACAGAACGGGTTAAAAAATGAATGCTGTTACACCCAATCATAGTCTGCCAAAGCGCCAGGAAAAAACAGCACAGAAAGGGTTAAAAAACCAATCTCTGGCTACCAGCAACAACAACAACAATCCGGCTTTTAACAGCGTAGACAAGCTGTAGTGGAGACAAGCTCTAGCAGAGACAAGCTGTAGGAGGAGCGGGAGAACAAATGGGGAAAAAACAACAACAGCACGAACGGGCCGATGGGGCGCGTGCCAGCAGTGAGGGCTCTGCGTGTCACGTCTGACACACGTGTCATAGGTTCTCCATCACTGTTCTATAGTTAGCTCTAGTTTGCAGAACTCTCAGGATGCAGGGCTATCATGGGCGTGGCCGGGGGCACTTGCCCCCCCCCGAAGCAGGGCCGCTGGCCAGCCTGCCCCGCTGCTCACTGCCGCACGGTGCCACTCCTTTTCTTTTAGGTCTCCCTTCTCCCTGGCTGGCTGTGGTGGGGCGGGCAGAGGGAAAGTTGGCCAAACGCTTTGCCCGGCTCTGGGGCTTTCCCTCCGCCCGCCCCACAGCCAGCCGTAGTTTAGGTACCTGGAATTTAAATTCACTGGCTGACCTTTTGATCATGTATAAATTGCATCATTTATCCATTTGCCCTTGTGCACTGAGTTAATATTTAACAAGAACTTTTCCTTTCTAAAACCTAGAGAGATAACCAAGCTATATTAAGCACCTTATCATAGCATCTCCCTTTCTCTTGAAATACACCTATTACATATAGACAATAGGGAAATAAACACCCTAATTTTATTATCAATATCTACAGGGCAGCTCCAAAGTGTATTCTGAAATAAGGCTATCACCACAAAGCATTATTGCTTCCTGTCCCATATGGCACCAGTCCTTTTCTTGGTCCCATTTTGTCAGTTCATGCTCTTTCTCTTCTTTTAGTAAACTCCTGGAGGAATTTCATTTATTTGCTCTGGAAAATTAATTCCCTACGTACAGGTAGACAAATTATGATCACTAGGTACATCTATAGTCACTGACTGCCCAACCTTAAGCTAGTTCTTTCAACAGTAAATCCAACCAAGGCAGCAACCCTTTGCATCCTTATTAGCAGAGCTGCCTGAATACTTTTTTATTTATTTCGAGCCTCTCTGACTTTCCAGCTAGTTGCCTCATTTCTCTGTCACATTACTCTCCCTCATATCTATACGCTAAACACTGTTAGAAACTGAGATATGAAAGCTAGGAGCTAAATGGCACCTTAAACCTAGGTTATGGGTGCAACAATGGAATGTCTAGGCACGCTTTTTTATAACAAGTATACAAAGCTGAAAATGAATGAACTGCAGCTAAAATATTATGTTCATTTCTCACATGGTCTACATCCACTGCCTACCCACCCCTAATATTCTTAAGAGGGTCTCTTCTCCAGTCTTCAGAGAGTAGCTGGAAGCGGGGACGCAGGAAAAGGTCCTTTCTTTCCACTCTGTAGTTTTAATCTGAAATCTTAGGCCCAGAGCTCAGAAACTGCTCACACTAATGAAATTCCCTGTCGCAAAATGTGCAAACAACAATGGGAGTTTCGAACACTGACACTAAACTCTGACTTTATCTGTTTCTTATCTTGCACCAAACCCCTTGATCCTTTGTTCTCTTAATGGCCAGTCACCCAAGCAATCACAGGAAGCTAGCCTGGCTTAATTGCTGTATATTCCTGCGTATAAGACTACTTTTTAACCCAGGAAAATCTTCTCAAAAGTCGGGGGTTGTCTTATACGCCGGGTCGTATTTCTTATATGGCGAGTATATCCCAAACTCTGTATTTTAACTGGAAAAGTTGGGGGTTGTCTTATACGCCCAGTTTTATATGCATAGCTTTTAACACTTGCTGGATCCAGGGATTATAGGGGTCTGGCACCCACAAACTCATAACAATATGTTGGGTTTTTGTAAGTGGCATTGAGTTGCCCTGGCAAGGAAAAGTGACTAATAAATATAATAAATAATAATAATCAGGGGGTTTTTTTGAGCAGGAACTCGGAGGAATTGAGTTCCCTTACCCTTTAAAATATTTTTTTTGTCCGGGGGGGGGGGGCCTGGAATGAATATATACCCAATGCCTGAGCCAAAAATCCACCTATAACTGTTATCAATAAAGTTGTGGCCATTTCTAATCCAGACCATTGTCTGCTTGAGTTTATTGACCACAGACTTACATTTCAGGAGTGCCAACTTGTCCCCAAAAATGGGGGGCAGGTGGGAGGTAGGTAAGCCCCACCCTGCATAATCGATCACATGATACGGTGCACACACACACACACTACAGCAGGCATCCCCAAACTGTGGCCCTCCAGATGTTTTGGCCTACAATTATTATTATTATTATTATTTATTTATTATTTATACCCCACCCCTCTGGCTGGGTTTCCCCAGCCACTCTGGGCGGCTTACAACAGAAAAATGAAATAAAATAATTAAACATTAAAAGCCTCCCTAAACAGGGCTGCCTTCAGATGCCTAGCTAAGAGGACCAGTGGTCAGGGATGATGGGAATTGTAGTCCAAAACATCTGGAGGGCTGAAGTTTGGCGATGCCTGCACTACAGTATTTGAATGGGGGCCACTTTGTGGGGGCCAGGCCCCTCAAATATTTTATGAGGGGCGCAAAGACCCCATGGCCCCTAAGAGTTGGCTCTTAGCCACTGCCGATGTGTGTGTGTGTGTGTGTCACCATAGCTACCAAGTTTTCCCTTTTCTCGCGAGGAAGCCTATTCAGCATAAGGGAAAATCCCTTAAAAAAGGGATAACTTGGCAGCTATGGTGTGGGGGGGGGGCACTGCGATTGGGCCCATAATAAACAAATTAGCAAACTTCCTGGTGAATTCCGCTACATTTCTTTCCAGAAAACAACAACAACACTGGTAATAACGGACAACACCAACAATATTAATAATACCCCTTCGTTCCCCACCCCCACCCCGTGCCTCAGGTAAGTCTTTCTCAGGGTCGACCCAGAAACAAGGGAGGGGGAGGGGAGAGGCGGCCGAGGAACCTCTTCCCGCCAATTCCATCCCCTCTCTCTCTGCAAGAAGGCGGCTGCCATGGGTGAGCAGAAGCCGCCTCCGAGGTTGAGGGGGAAAGCGCCTCCTCCCTGGATTGCGGCGGCGGCTCGCAGTCGTGCAGGTGCTGCGAGAGAGCCCGTGCGCTTAACGGCGAGCCGGGCTGCGGCGACGCAGGCGCCTCGCTCCGAGCGACGCGGCAGCCCATCCATCCCCACAGCAGCAACGCGCCCATTTTGTTTCGAAAACCCCCTCGCCGGCCCCAGGCGCCTCCGCAGCAGAAGCTGCCCCGTTAGGCCGCGTGAGGCGGAGCCGAGCCCTCCCAGGCCCGGGGCGGGGGGCGGTGGCGCGAAGCGGAAAAAACTGAGGTAAATATTTCCCTCACGGATTTTCTCTTCAGGAGGGGAGGCCGCGGAGGCGGGAAGGGCCAGTGCCATCGCCCTCCCTCGCCTCCAAGGAGCAGAGAGGCACGTCTTCGGCAAAACGGGCATTTGCTTTTGGGTGGGGGGGGGGAAGCTGTCTGTGTGGAGGGCTGCTCTTTTATTTGGGGAGAAGGTGCCATGCCTGCCTTTCCAAAAAAGAGAGACTTTGCTGCAGCCCCCTCCCCATGATGCGCTCGAAACAACCACCCAGATAAGGGGGTAGGGGGAAAAAAAACCCGCTTGTTTTCGTTTTCCTATTTCCGACTATATAATTTGGTTTCCATTCTGAAGGGGAGCGTGGAGAGTAGCAGGTAAATCGTGGCAGCAGGCCTTACGTGCCACATGACAAGCGGAGGAGGCTCTCCATCTCCTCCTCTTCTCCTGCCTGCTGCTTGGTGGTTATAAAATTGAGTCTGCAAAAGCCTGCCCGAAGCAGGATGTTAGTTAACAAATGGAAGCCTTTAAAAAAACGGAGAGAGAGAGAGAGAGATGATAGTGATGATAATCATCATCTCACAATGGGTGCAGTGGTGCCTGCTAGAAAGCAGATGCTCTGTGGTTTAGAGATTAGCAGTTGGGAGGAAATGGAGGGAAGTGGGCGCGTTGGCATTTGGGGCCCACCGTGTGCCAGAGCCAAGATGTTATCCCTCAGAGAGGCAGCTTCGAAGACCCAGGAAAAAAGGCTGAAATCTAAAGGATTCCCTATTTTGCTTAAACTGTTTTAAATCCTAGTATAATGCTCTGAAAGGTGTTCCCCCAAATGGCAAGACAGAGACAGTAGGTTTTTTAAAAAAGAAAAAAAAATATCAGGGATATGTACCAGAAAAGTGGATCTGTTCTTGGGTAAAATAGGGACAATTCAAACATAAGTACATTTGTTTGTTTGTTTGTTTGTTTGTTTGTTTGTTTAGTATAACTCCCTATACCTGCAGGTCTCAGGGTGGTTCACAAGATAAATATATTTTGATAATGGCTATCAATCACTATAGACAGATCAGTCCCATTTTGAGGGCGTTTGCCTTTTTTTTTTTGCCTTGAAAGTCACAGGATAAATATTTTAATAGCACCAGTTCAGCTTCAGAATATTGCCATGGCCCCAACATCGTTTAATATTAAATTACTGCATTATTTTTAAGTGTTACAGCAGAGGTGGGGGAACCTCTGGCCTGTGGGCCAGTCTTGATCTGCCAAGAGTTCCAGTTTGGTCCATGAAGCTATTGTTCAAAATTATGCCAAACTGTCAGTCAGCTGACATCACTCCAATAGGTGGGTGACATCAGCTGATGGGCAGGGGGTTGGGGTTCAATTCTGAATTGCCAGTTCCCTGTGGATTTAACACCTATGGATTTAAGTAGCAGGATTTAATGCCTGCTCATCAGCTGATGGTTTAAAGTGGAATGTGTAGCCTGATTGGGCATGCTGCTGAAATCATGGGCACTTTGCTTCTTCCCTACAGTGACCTAGGCCATGGGCTTGCTGAACATTACATTCAAGCCCAAATTCATGGTTTGGTTTTCCAAAATGAACTACCTTTAAACCATAGTTTAGTTTAATTATTGTTTAAAGAGATGTGTGAACCAAGCTATTATCTTACTCCCTGCAAATGTTCTGCTTGTATGTTTATTGGTTACCAGTGATATTGTTCTATTGAATTAGGCTAACATTATACAGTAATGTATATCACATAGAGGCTGCAGCATTAGGTTAGGTTAACATATGCAAAAAAATAATATTAATCTCCAGTGGGTAGAATAGCTGTATGTAAATATAAATGAAGTTTGCATTCTCCAAGCATAGGCCTATTTTTCTGGCTGCTTTTGCAAGTGTTCCTTTCTCTAAATCCAATTGTTTTTTCCTCTAGTCCTAATTAATGGACCTACCTGCATTGAATTACTTTTTTTAGCTGCAAGGGTGCTATAACCTTGAAATGTTATAGCATCTTAGATTGTTTGTGTTGAAATAAAAGTTGAGGGATGTGCATTTTGCCAGGTGTATTTCCTAACTCCATCCCCTTAGGATGTTTTAGCTATTAGGTCCTTTATCAAAACAATCCCCCACCCTTTAAAAAGTAATGATTAACTTGGAGAAGAATGGGTTTGTTTGTTTGTTTTTTGCTTGTTTGCTTTAATCACAACTAATATGTTTATGCATATCTGGATATGTAATCTTCTCCCCCTCCCCCGTGTATGTGGGTGACCCTATTTTGCTACATGGTATCACCCATTTTGGAAGGGAATATATTATGCAGAAAACAAATAAACTACAGTACTACGTTAAACAAGGCTGTGGGTCCTTACCAGAAAGCATTCACAAAAAAACCTCCATAAATATGTGACTGAGAGATCCAAGATAAGCATAACATTGGTTGGATACGTTTCAGCTTCTGCCTTCATTGGTAACACAAAACTGTTTAATTTCAAAAGGAACACTTGGAGTCAAGGTTCATCAGATGCTCTGGACAGAGGGAATTCTCAGGAAAGCTTACGTAAAAAGGGATATATTTGTGCTAGAAATATTTAAAATAGGATTAAAAACACAGAGAGCCCTTTATGTATTATCCTTCAAGTTGAAGCCTTCAGGCATTTCAGTTTTCAGTCTGTGTATCTGGGTGTTGTCTCTTGCTTCAGGTCTGTTAGAAATGACTCTTTTATTGGAAAGGAAGGGAGTGGATGCTCTGCCAGCCATAGGGGCAGCACATTTCTCTCCTTATGCCCTCAACAAACTCTGAGGAGGACTTTGACACAGTAAAGAGGGCTTAGGGGCAAGGTGACCTTGCCACCCAGTTGCCCTTTGCTTTTAGAAGCATCTCAAACAAAAAGGGCGGGGAAGGAGGGCAGAGGTGCTGCCTTCTCACTCAGGGCAACAGTAAATAGTCGCTGCAGTGGTGCCCACCAAGTTTGCTGAGTGCCAAGGAAAAGGAGACGCATGCTAAAGGAGCAAGCAGTGCTAAGAAGACCAAGGCTGGCCGCAGCTCTTGGTAGCAGTTCAGGGGTGCCAACCAGCGGCACAATTTTTGTGCCCCCCCCTGTCTATGCCCTTGGCAGGGACCAACCTAGCCAACCCCTAGGTATGCCCCTATGTGAAGAAAAACTTACTGCAATGGGAGGTAGTAATAAATAAAAGTGGGTTTCTGCTGCTGATCCTGAAAACAGTTAATGAACTGGTTAACTTATTATAATGGTTTAAAAGTATGTACTGTAATTTGTTTCCAGCTCCCACATTGCCACAATAATGACAATGATTTCAGCTCAGAAAAGTATACCTATTTAATTTTCACATTCTGCTTGGTTAACAGGTGTTCAGTTTTGTAGATTCTTTCTTACTGCAGTTCACATTCCTTTGCTGTTTTGGCATTTAAATTGGCATAACCCTTTGACTGAACAGGTTCCCTTGCTCCTCCTATACTGTATGTTGCATGCTGTTTGTTTCAGCTGAAAAAGTTTCAAGCTTCAAAAGATGAGTAATTTATGAGTTAATCATGACTCACTGGCCAGTGTTGAGGAAGGAGAGGCAGAGTAATTCTGATGCAAATATTAGTAAAAGCTAATATTTAATCCTTCACTGGGTGGTGTGCAAAGAGATACAAGGTAACATTTACTTGTTCTAAAGCTAAAAAGATTTTTAAAAATATTTTGAGAGAGTTGTCCAAAGTAATACTTTCTGCAGTAGCCTTTTGTGTTTATAGAAGGTGTTTTACTAGGTATTAAACGAAGAGGAACTTTTCTCTCTCTTTTATGATTCTGAGGGAAAGCAGTACTTTGGCCACCAGTATAAAGTTGTATTGCAGCCCATGACTAATGATAAATTTGTTGTAAACCTGCCAGCAGCTAATTTCCAGAGTTTAAACATATTTTATATGAGAAAAATCATGAATACTTAGATGTGTAACTAGACTGAGCATGTTTGACTTGTTTAAACTTTAAGGAAATGTCTGTTCTAGATTTTTGTAGCATGTCATGTAATTATTCTCAGCTTTTGAGAGGAAAAAATAACTGAATGACATGAGGTCTAGCATGGCCACTTAAAGCTATAAAACTTGGTCAGTTAGTAGCTCTGTGCCTACTAAACCATGCAAATGTGGAGGGGGATAATTGTTTTCCATTTATGCTTGCAATTGGGCAGTAAGAAATCAGAGTTCAGTCCTGTTCTTTTCTTTTGCTTAGGTCTCTCCAATTTAGCCTGCAGCCCTATATACAGTACACATTTACCTTGGAGTAAGTCCCAATCGTGCTTACTTCCAAGGCAAGCTAGATAAAGGTTCTGGGTAAGTCACAATAGCCTCAAAAAATTGCTTCATTTTGGCAAGGCATGTAATACATTTTGTACTATTATCAAGCAAGGGCAGAGCACAATTCATTTTCTACTTCTTGGAAAGTACTTTGTATTTATGGGTGTGTTCAGTGAGACTACAGAAGGAAGTTGGTTGTGTTCTGTATGGTTACCTTTCATAACAAAACAAATGCTAAACACGTATTTTGAAATACGGTAAATTGAAAATGCTTAATGAGACTTTCCTACTTAGGTCATCTGTCTTCAACTCTGGATTTCTCTCTATATAAGACATGAAAATGAAAACTTTTGTTCTGTTTTGCAAAAAAATCCATCCTTAGAATTCTGTTGGCAGCGTATAGACATGTGTAAAGCAGAGCAGGGCAGTTCAGAACCTACTGGTAGGTCTCTGGGTGGTTTGCAGTAGACCAGCAAAGGTTTCCTGCTACTTATGGTTTAACAAATATGACCCCCCCCCACTCCCCAAATTAGGCTGTTGAATCACTGGAACTCCCTACTACTAGAGGTGTGTCTAGCACAGGCATCCCCAAACTCGGCCCTCCAGCTGTTTTGGGACTACAACTCCCATCATCCCTGACCACTGGTTCTGTAAGCTAGGGATGATGGGAGTTGTAGTCCCAAAACAGCTGGAGGGCCGAGTTTGGGGATGGCTGGTCTAGCACCTTCATTATATAGTTTTCGTATAATGCTAAAGGTATACCTCTTTACCCTGGCTTTTGACATTTGGGGTGTATGTTTTCAGGACCCACCTTATTTCTATAATTTTAAGTTGTTATAAACTGATTTTAATATTTTAATTGTTGTGACCTGACGTGGGACCTTTGGATGGGGGATGGGGTGGGTGATTAGTGACAAAAACAATAGAGGAAGATGAAGATGTTTGTATGAATGGATCTATGTGAGTTTCCATTCTGGTACTGAAAACAAATTTCTGGGCTGAGCATATTCTCAGAGACAACATTTTCCTCAGTTCTGTGTTCTTTCTAAGACATTGTTTTGTATGTGGCTCCAGATGGTGGACCTCAGGATTCTCATGACAAAGTAAACCCACAAGCCTAAAGTTTTCCCGCTTCTGCTATAAAGGAATGGTACAGAGTCTATTATGTAACGGTGACCAATTGCTAAAAAATCTGCCTCACATACGGAACAGCTGCTTCATTTACAGAATGAAGACATTTGTGCACCCAGGAATATGTTGTATATAAATAGACACTTCAGCATACAGTGGTACCTCTACTTACGAATGGAGCTCTGTCAGCCATCTTGGATGCGGTTTAGATAGGATTTTTTCTACTTACGAATTTTTAGATAGGGTTGCTTCTACTTACGAATTTTTTCTCCCAATGCATTCCTATGGGATTCGACTTACAAACATTAAATTCGTATGTAGAGGTACCACTGTAGTTATTTTTTTCCTGTATATGCACTATGCAATGCCATTGCTTATGCATGCATGCATTATTAGTTTTTACAGTATCTTGGGCATGTGGCCTTCTAGCTTACAACCTTTGCATAGTGCCCGTCTGGCAATCACAATTGTTTCCCACCCTTGCTCCAAAGAGCTCTTAGCAGCATGCATCACCACTCCACCCTATCCCTACTGTCACCCTAACAGCTATTTGACATATGTTAGTTTGAGAATGAGTGACTATCCCAAAATCATCTAGTGGGTTTCATGACCGAATAGTATCTGTCACCTTGTCCAGTACTCTGTTTAATACTCGACTCTTGACTCCTAGTGTAATAATGTGTATGCAATTGTATCTTGCTTCCTACATTTCAGGAACTATATTTCACGAACCTTTCTAAACAGAAACAAAAGCGAGTGATGGAGAAGAATGGGAACAACCGGAAACTTCGGGTTTGTGTTGCTACCTGCAACAGGGCTGATTATTCCAAATTGGCCCCAATCATGTTTGGCATTAAAACAGAGCCACAGTTCTTTGAGCTGGATGTTGTGGTTTTGGGCTCCCATCTGATTGATGACTATGGGTAAGGTATATAATTTTGTTTTTCCTGCTATCTTGGCATGCAGTGCTGATAAATACATCAAATAGGACAATTTCTATGAACTGATTATGTAACAATGGATTTATTGCTCTTTTTGCAAACAATACCAGACACATAGTAGTAAAGCTGAGGAAAACTAATACCAACTTTCATTCTTCCATGTCACCCATAACTGCAGTGCCTTTGTTCTGTAATAAAATGTTACCTTCTTGGAATATGGCACACAATATTTAATCAAGTTGAAAAAGAATGGTAGGCTAAGTCTTAGGGTTGAGAATGCATGGAAAGCCTTTGGGTACGCTTATTTTTCAACTGCTTTTCAGGGAATAAAAGCATAGCAGTGGACATGGCTGGGAAGCAGTTTCTGCCTTTTCCTGGGGTACTTATTGGCACTGAAAAATCTCAGAAATAGTCATTTATTTTGGTTTTTAGAGATAACTGCTCTGAACACCATTTGCAGGAGGACTAGGCCAGTTTGATGATCATAATCCTTAGGCTTTGGATTGTGTTTGAATGTAGTGTTCACAAAACACAACACAGTAATAGGTGTCTTCAAATGATGTGGCAGAAATGACCCTAAAAGGAGAGGTTTTGTTTTGCTGTACAGCAGTCTTAATAAAATGATTTTTTTTATTGCAAAAGAGTTATTCCAGTTTTCCTGATCCCTGTCCTGAACAACTTATTCTGCTAATATTGTAATTAACACCATGCTAATTCAGAGATGCAGCTTCATCCATATTTTTTTAAAGCATCGTTTTTCAATAGATGGCTAATTAAAGTGAGTAGCTTGCAATTTTTTTTACATAGGTGTTCGGTCCAGACCATGAGCAATATATAAACTGAGAAATGTGTGAGGGCTATGTAGGAAATGCACCATAATTTTAAGGAATAATGCCAGTTATTAAGAAATCACAAGGTCTAACCTTCAAGTCCTTTCTAAGTGATAGGTTTCCATTTTGGCAGGATGCCAGTGGCCACGAAGAAGGTAGTAGTTTTGCTAACCATCCAATTCAAATTGAAGTGTTTGCTTTTTTTAAAAAAAGATAAAAAATAAAGAGTGCTTTGCTGGCTTTCAAATTTTTTGGCTGGAATTAGGGATTAAATTATGGACTGAAACAATTAAGAATTCCAATATAATTGAGGCATGAAAGTAAATCACTTTTAGAGATGGAAGGAAAATATTTTTCCTCCTCATTCTTATGACTCCTGACTTTTGCCCAGTTCTCATTTTGCAGATAGGTTTGTGATTAACACTGATAACGATGCTGGAACATCACAAGTGTTTCATCTTTCCCCTTTCGTTGTGTCTCATCAGCGTTCATTTCCTCTTATTAACAGCAAAATATGGTTTTATTTTGGCACAGTGCAGTTTCATTTTTATATTACTAGTTTTTTAGATAGAGAGATACTTTATTGTCATTGTACATAGTACATGATTTAATCCTATGATTATATCAGAAGTTATGTTAAACACTAGAATGCTGTTCAGCTCCATATTCATAAAGTGGAATTGGAGCAACATTCACTTTCACAAGTGACTAAAGTTGATCATCTGAATCCATTATCATTTGGGATAAACTTTAGGAACCTAGAGTATCCAAACCTCTCAGACATAGATAAACATAGAAATTTTAACAGTTTGTAACTAGTTGCATGGGTTAAAATATGTTATTATTTCCTAATGCTTGTCATACATTGTCAAAGAAACACCATTTTTATGAAGGTATGTAGCATTGCAGTTTTAACACTTTCCCCTCTTCCTCTTCCCAGTAACACTTACCGTATGATTGAACAGGACGACTTTGACATCCACACTAGGTTACACACAATAGTGAGAGGAGAAGATGAGGCAGCCATGGTGGAGTCTGTAGGCCTTGCCTTGGTCAAGCTGCCAGATGTCCTCAATCGTCTGAAGCCTGACATAATGATAGTCCATGGAGACAGGTTTGATGCTTTAGCATTAGCAACATCTGCAGCCTTAATGAACATTCGAATTCTTCATATTGAAGGCGGAGAAGTCAGCGGTACTATAGATGACTCCATCAGACATGCCATAACCAAACTGGCTCATTACCATGTGTGTTGCACAAGAAGTGCAGAGCAGCATTTGATATCTATGTGTGAAGACCACGACCGTATCCTCTTGGCAGGCTGCCCTTCATATGATAAGTTGCTATCTGCCAAAAACAAGGACTACATGAGCATTATCCTCATGTGGTTAGGTAGGTGTGCTGTAAATATAGGCTATCCGACCTGTGACCCTCCAAGCTGAATGCAGGCCAGCAGCTTTATATGGCAGCCTAATAATAGTGGTTGCAGGTACAGAGCAAAGAGGGGGTGTTTTGTACCCCCTAATGGGGCTGCCATCATGGTTAGTGGGCTACATTTGTCTTGGTGTGTCACACATTGTGCAATCTTTCTTTAGGTTATGTGTTGGAGATTGGTGCTGTTCTCTTACCTCTGATTAGATGAGTACGGAAGGCTTATTCAGGAACACACAAGTATACTCATGTGAGGCTGGTTTGTGTACAGTTGGGCTGTGAACATTTGCCCTTTGTGCACCTCTATTTCAGCCTTTTCCCAGTGTTATCCATTAGCTTGGGGTTACAGCTCACAAGGACATCCTTCATACATTTGGTAGGCTGTCCTGCTGCTGACACTGACAATGTGGGATAGTGTTAGGTAGGCAGAGGTAGGGTTATGAGCTCAGTTGCACTCTCCTGTCTCACAGGATTATCCTTACATGTTCCTAAATGCCCAGAGTCAGAGTCCTGTTCATATCTTCATAAGTAGACATTTTAGAGTGAAAATTGGGGTCTGTTAATCTTGGGATGTATGGATAATATTGCGGAACCCTTAGAGAATTTTGCATTAGGAACAATGAATATAAGGCATGTACAATAAACAGTGTAGCAGCATATATTTAATAAACTTCTGATTTGTTGTAACCATCCAGATCAGCTGGTTCAATTCTTTGGGGTTTGACAAGAGAAGTTCTTAAATGTAAATCTTCTCCTGCATTGGGGGTACAAACTGCTTATTAGGTATAAATTGAACCAAGTATTGTATAATATACAGAGACTAGAATCCAATATCTCTGTCTGTCTTTAAAATAAATGAAGACACCTTCCTTTTAAGGCCAAGGATTGTCACAAAGCTGAACAGATAAATGATTGTACTAAAATAATCTGGCACCATACACAATTCAGTCTGGATCAAATCTTCCCAAACCACTAGTAGATAATGCAAGAAATACCCCAGGTAACTACGGTAAAGACTTCAGAACAATTTATTTTTTATTTCACAGTGGAATAAATCTTGAGTAATTTCCCAGAATGAAGTATTGGGGGAGGGGGTTGTTCTTGTTAAACGCAATTAATAATACTACTTTTTTAAAGCTGGGTTTTTGTTTGTTTTTTACTTTGCTTTTACAGGTGAAGATGTAAAACCAAAGGATTATATAATTGCTTTACAGCACCCAGTGACCACAGACATTAAACATTCCATAAAGATGTTTGAATTGACTTTGGATGCCTTAATCTCTTTTAACAAGAGGACATTGGTTTTATTTCCAAATATTGATGCAGGTGAGGGGAAAGAGTTCTTATTCAAGGAATCTAAAGTTAATACTGTAGCCTGTGAAGAGAATGAAAAATATTTGCTTTTGAACACTACCAAATGCAGCCCCTCAGGCCCACCAGCTCCCAAATGGTTGCCTAGAAGGGAATATGGCTCACAGGCTGAAAAAGAAAAGTTTCCCCATTCCTGGTGTACATAGTGATGCTTCCAAAATTCAGTTACTTACCATTAAGTGATCTACTGTTATTTTCATTACAGGAAGCAAAGAAATGGTTCGGGTAATGAGGAAGAAGGGTGTTGAACACCACCCCAATTTTCGAGCAGTAAAGCATGTTCCATTTGACCAGTTCATTCAGCTGGTGGCTCACGCTGGCTGTATGATTGGAAACAGCAGCTGTGGTGTGCGAGAGGTTGGGGCATTTGGTACTCCTGTCATCAATCTTGGGACACGCCAGATAGGAAGAGAAACAGGTATTGTATTCAAATAAGGCTAGCAGTGTTCTTGTAGCATAGGTTTTCATGGACAGGAGTGGTGTGCTTTTTGTCATGCTTTCAGGGAACACACCATGTACACTTTTACACGTTCAGCACTTTAATTCATATACACAGACTGTCATTGCCAAAAGTGTGAAAACAATAGTATAATTATCTTAAAATTGAATAGTTCTAGTCCATAGCTGACGGTGAAGTGTGGGGCGGAGAGGCTAACTTGACTTCCCAACAGTTGAACCACTGTTTATTATTAGAGGGGCAAGGTAGTGGGAAGGTCAGTGCTGTTTGCACTTCACCAACCTCCTCACCCCTTCCCCTCTCCTTCCTGGCTAGGTAAGCACGGCCTCTGCCTCATGTAATCTGCTACTGATTATACTAGCATATCTGCCTGCAATGCGGGTGTAATATCTCTCCAACTGCAATCACATCACTTGTAACTAATTATGCCTGGTGAGGATATGTTGGTAGCGTTCAAAAGCAAGTATTTTTCATTTTAAATTCATTTTCTTCCTAAATATCACTGCTATCACTTTTCCAAAAACAAAATCAAGGTGAAAATGTCCTTCACGTTCGTGATGCTGACACCCAGGACAAAATACTGCAAGCTCTGCACCTCCAGTTTGGGAAACAATATCCTTGGTAAGTACAGTCATTAAAATAGTGAAAATACATTTGTTATGTTGCAGCTTTCCCCTGCTGGTTCAGCAGCAGCAGTGCCACTGGTCAGAAAGTTGGCAGTGTAGCATCACACTGGGCTCTGCCAAGTACAGTTGCACCATAGCTATTACAATACTGGTAGTTACATTTTTGTTAATCCACAATACATATTTTTTGAACTACAGTGGTACCTCGCAAGACGAATGCCCTGCAAGATGAAAAATCTGATGGTGACTCGCAAGACGAATTCGTTTTGCGAAAAATTCATCTTGTGAATCGCGGTTTCCCATAGGAATGCATTGAAATTTAATTAATGCGTTCCTATGGGAAACCCCAATTTGCGAGACAATTTTTTTCGCAGAACGAATTAAATTTGTCTTGCGAGGCACCACTGTATCCCTAATACATATGAAAGTTTGCGTCACTAGTAGGGTTGCCAGACTCAATAGAGGACAGGACTTCTGTGCCTTTAATTGCCCTGCTCTCTTTTGGAAACCTTAAAGAGAAACCAGCAGACCCTTTGCTTGGAAATTAAACAAAGGGTCTGCTGGTTTCTCTTTAAGGTTGCCAGACTCAAAAGAGGGCAGGGCAATTAAAGGCACCGAAGTCCTGTCCTCTGTTGAGTCTGGCAACCCTAGTCACTAGCAGATAAATGTTAAGCATTAATACAGGAAGGGCCTATGGCTGCACGAGCATATAGCTAACAAGTGCTGGTGCCATGCTGGTTTTGTACAGTTGTTACATTTATATTGCAGAAATATGTGTCACATTCTCATCTACAACTGGCACTGGTAAAGTTTTTCCCCATGAGGTTGGTGAAACACTGTTCAGCCATATTTTCTAGAGGATCTCATCATTATGTAAAATAGAACTGTTTTGTTTCTGTGAATGGATCTGATGCAGACAACATTAATTGAGCCCCTTACACCAGTGTCTTAATGGCAACAAAATGTCTTAAAGTTGGGTGTCCTACATTATAGTAGAACAGGGGTCCCCAAACTACGGCCCCCGGGCCGGATGCGGCCCAATCGGCCTCCCAATCCGGCCCACGACGACCCCCGCTGCCGCCGCCCGCTGCCGCCGCCCGCTCTTACGGCGCGCGGCGACGATCTTAAAAATCGGCAAAAAATCGCCGAAAATCCTTTGTGCGCATGCGTATGGGCCTCTCCCGACCCAGAAGAGGTCATTTCCGATGCACTTCCGGGTCGGGGGAGGCCCATACGCATGCGCACAAGCGATTTTCGGCGATTTTTTTCCCCGTGCGTGTGCGCATGCGCACGGGCGCGCACTCTCCCGCCCTCCGGCCCGCTGCGCACGCACTCCCCTGCCCTCCGGCCCACTGCGCGGTAAGTCTGGGGACCCCTGTAGTAGAACCTCGACTTACCACTGCCCCTACTCCCGAACAATTTGACTTGCGACCGCGCAAACCCAGAAGTAAATACCGGGTTTGCTGTGATTCGCGCACGCACAGAAGCAGCTTTCGGTGTCTGCACATGTGCAAAACGACGCTGCCGCCAAATGCGCACGCGCAGAATGGCACTTCGACCAGCGACTCTGATCGATTCACGAACGGACCTCTGGAACGGATTCCGTACGTGTGTAGAGGTTCCACTGTATTCCCCTTTCATTTTTGTAATAAGAAGTTTGTAGTGTGATTTTATATTAAAATAAATTGCAATGTAACTAACTCATTTTACTAGATTCTCAGGATTACTGAGATAATGTATATAAAGCACTTTGCACACTCAAAAGCTCTATATACATACGTTCCTATTCAGACTCACAGTTCACTTAGGTTTACTAATCCATCACATGGAACTCTTCGACATAACTGGAGGAATCTTTAACGCTTTTATTTTCTGTGGGTGTATTTCAGTGCTTGATAAAAATGTGTCTGTACTGCACTCTTTCTCTAGCTGATCTTTATATCTTTACCATTTCCCATCACTTTCCTATGCGTCGTTACAATCTGTCTCATATAGTTTGATTTAATGCAGAGCTACTCAGAAGAACATCCCACAGAGTTAAGTTTGGTTTACTTCCAGTTAAGGATGCATAGAATTTTAGCTTCTGATTTTTATGTACAGTGCCAAGGTCATAAGCACAGTAGAAATGGTAAAAATAATATAAGCACATAATTTTGCCAACTAGGCAAAAACCCTGCTGGATTTCTTGAATAAGCAGTTATGCAGGTTGATATATAGATCTATGAAAAATGTCGTTTTAGATATCCTTAATGTAGTTTTCCATTTGAAATAGATGAGATTTAAATGTACTTAACTTTTGACTAAATGCGTTTAACTTCTCAAATTTATGTTTCCTATAAATTTGCAAATTTACTATTTGCAAAGTAATATTTTTGTCTTCTTCCCCCCTACTTGCAATCTAGAAATTGTTTAGGGTATTAAGGTATGTAGTTTTGTAACATGTCACCTACATTAATTGCTGTTATAGTTCAAAGATATATGGAGATGGGAATGCTGTTCCAAGAATCCTAAAGTTTCTTAAGTCTATTGATCTTCAAGAACCCCTTCAGAAGAAATTCTGCTTCCCTTCTGTAAAGGAAAACATCTCTCAAGATATTGACCATATCCTTGAGACCCAGAGTGCTCTGGCAGTGGATCTGGGTGGAACAAACCTCCGAGTAGCAATTGTCAGCATGAAGGTAAATATAAACAATAAGACCAGGCGGGAATTTCCATTGGGGAGGTTGGGGTGGGGTGGGGTGCACAGTGCAAATTTTAAATAGATTAATGGATCATATTTAATAATACATGCAGAGTGTACATGTTTATCTATTTATGTGGTGCTGTTTTTGAGGTTGGTCCAAAGGTTTCAGCTGGTGCAGAACACAGATGGGTTGCTTGTGGGGGCAAACTATCACTAGCATATAACACCTTGCTAGTTAGATTTGTACTGGCTACCAATCTGCTACTAGGTCACATAGGTTTTGGTACTTCCAGACAAGGGTCTTTATAAAAGCAGGTTATTTGATAGACTGCCTTATCCCTAACATACCACCAAATAGGTAACTGCATTCTGCAGGAGAGTTCCTCCTTCAAGTTCCAAAGGTATCAGAAGCCTGTTCTACAGTAAGATGGAAAATGAATTTTAATGTTCTGCCCCTGTCCTGCAAAACACCATCCCTGCTAAGATATGACATTTTCCAGAAATTATTGAATACATCTTTCTTTAAAAAGCTTCTGTTGTATGTTTTGAAAAGCTCATAATAAGTTAGTTTTGTGCTGTTTTTAACTGCTTTGTTATGTTTTGTGCATCACTTTGGGACATATGTGGAAGGCAATTAATAAATAACAATTTCACCCAAACATAAGGCAGTTCTGAAGGGAGAGTAGCATGTTGGCACTAAATTAGGTGCATAGGAAAAACCCTCTGAAACCCAAAGGCATGAGAATTTCCTATATGATATACAGCCCACTTCAATAAGTTTATATTGATCCATAGTTATAAAACAAAACTTAAAGCTATAGCCGTACATGAATGTCCCAACAATCCAAAAAGGGTTGTACACTTGAATTCAAACAATTCACAGAAGAAGGTTTAAGTCAAAATGCCATTGAACACTCTTGGAGAGTGGTACTGAACCACTTAAAAAACAGGAAGAAAGTCTGTCACATGCAGGTTACATCCTGGTTGATGGTGAAGGCTGCATACAAATAATGCATATCTCCAACAAGATGAACTCCTGTGCTATGCAACTGGAAGGCATTACGTGGGGTGGGTCTCCCATGCTAGTCAGCCCTGCTCTAAATTGATTTAAAAATGTATTCCTGGTGAATAACTTGAAACGTTTTTTAAAAAGCTTGATTTTATTTAATGAAAGGGTTGGGATCCATCTATCTCAGAAGACAGTGAAGGAGTGCATGGGGGGGGGGGAATCAAACCATTGGAAGGTTGCAGTGCCTGCTGTGGTTGTAAAGAACAATATGGGAGAGACATGTTTTGTTGTAGCTGGGGCAGATGAAGGTGTCCAGTTGTGCTGCTGCAGATGTACCATGGCATTTCTTTTCTCTGCGCTTCTTGTGATCCTTTCTCCTCTGGTCACTGTGATTTGTGCAAGACCTGTCTGTCTGTTTCCAGCCACTGCAGCCATCTGCAACCTTGCATTACTTATTTAATGTAAGCTCTTATTAAAAGTACAGGTGAAAAGCACAGTTTCAGAAGGGATATTCTCCCCTTCACACTTGCAGAGGAGGGATACTTTTCTAAGATGGCACCTGCTAGTGTGCTTATTTCCCTTAAACGATTGTTTGTATTGCTCCATTGCTCATTTCCTGCTGTAGGGCAGGCATCCCCAAACTTCAGCCCTCCAGATGTTTTGGACTACAATTCCCATCTTCCCCAACCACTAGTCCTGTTAGCTAGGGATAATGGGAGTTGTAGGCCAAAACATCTGGAGGGCCGCAGTTTGGGGATGCCTGCTGTAGAGTGTGTTGACCTCACCATTTTCCTCCCATCTGGAGTGCAAACAGTCTTCGGACCAGCAATTAAGCATAGACTGAGCTTGGGCATATTGCTTGGTAGGAGTAGGATATGCCAATTGAGTACATCCCATCCCTGAATGAAAGCCTAGGGAGGTTGCATGTCCACACACAAACACTTCTGTCTCCTCACCTTACATTTGTATACCATGCATATTCTCTTGCTCTTTGACCCCTATCACATATTTGACAGCCTGTGGAGAAGCCACTTTTAATGTAGTTGTGGTCAATTAGAAAAATATGAGAAGCTTAATGGTATTTCCCTCTCACTTAGGGTGAAATAGTTAAGAAATATACCCAGCTGAATCCAAAAACTTATGAGGACAGAATACAATTGATCCTTAAGATGTGTGTAGAGGCAGCCTCAGAAGCAGTAAATCTGAACTGCAGAATTCTGGGTGTGGGTAAGTTTTTAACAAACATTTTATCTTTTTTACTTCACTAAAGGAGAACATTAAATCAAAGTGCTATACATTTCAAAGATAATTACTATATTTATTGACTTAGAACATTTTGTTGAACAGAGTCCCCTGGGTGGGTCACACAATACTGGATCTGCCGTACAATTTAAACTGACTACAGAAAACAGTTAAAGGCAGATCTGTTCATAATTATAAACTGCAAAATGCATTACTATGTTATATTAATGCTTATATATAGTTCTGTAATTCTGCACCTTGTGCTTTTCATAACAAGTTGCTAAATTCTGCAAAAGTATTTTGCATTTGCACATACAGATTTGATCATATTCTTTTCCTTTGAGACTAAAGGAAAAAAGGCACTGATTGCAGTATTAAAGTTTGAGGTGACATGGAAGACACAGCCCTAATCAGCCTTTAAGTCCTTTGCGGCCTCTTGGATTCCTTATACTTTTATATGAATGAGATGTGTGATAGACAAGGAACAATGAAGGACAAGTCAAAATCTGAAGCCAGCTAGTCTGTTGATGCATCTTCTTTAAAGTTTGAAGAAAACGAGTGACAGTTCTTAGCTTGCTTAGGGGGGAATTACTGATGACTGCCTATTTTTATTTGAAAATCTGGGGAAAAAATGACTGATTGGAGAGAAGGTATTTCTGAATGGCAAGATTTTTTTCTTTTGTATATTAAAAGCACCATATTTATATGCTCTCCTTTCTGGTTCTTTGTGGCTCAGGTATTTCTACAGGTGGACGAGTAAATCCCCGAGAAGGCGTTGTTCTTCATTCCACAAAACTTATTCAGGAGTGGAATACTGTTGATCTGCGGACTCCGATATCGGATGTGCTTCACTTGCCAGTGTGGGTAGACAATGATGGTAACTGTGCAGCTCTGGCAGAGAGAAAATTTGGGCAAGGAAAAGGAGTGGAAAACTTTGTAACCCTCATCACTGGTACAGGTATTTATCTATGTGCTTCGGCCAAAATCCAACATAGAGCTAAACCACTGAAATCCTGCATTTTAAACACACTTAAATATTGTGTTGGATCATAATCACTGACTCAAAGCAGTTTTTTTTAATGAATTATGTGCCAGTGGTTGCAGTTTGAACCTGACTGTTCGCTATGACATTTAATTCCCTTAATCTATAGGAAACATATGTGGTCATTTTGGGTAGTAGCAGCTCAAATAGAAAGCTTCTCATTGATTATGACACTCATAGAAGAGCATGTATGAGACGAGCCAAACTTGCTAATTCTCAGATACAAGTTCAAGAAGCAATTGCTGCGAAATGGAGAGGAGGCCCCTTACACAAGCATCCCATATGCACCATTTAGTGCTATTCATTGAGGTCCTCTGACCCTTTGGATAGACTTTCCTGGAATACAAGGAGGAGGAGATGGAAATGCCCCTTCCATACTTCCTTCTGCTCACAGTTATATCCAAGCCTAATGTTATTTAACCACTCTGGTATGTGTTAACCAAGATTGATATATATAATTGAAAAATAAATAAATAGGTGTGGAAAATATATCAAAATGGAATGGAGATTTACAAATTCTAGTAGAAGATGATGCCTGGCATTTATTTTCTAGAATTCTGTTGTTTTCTATCTCATGAATTAGAAAGAAAAAGAAAAGTTTTGAAGTGGCAACACAAATGTGTTTTCATGTCTTCTAGGTATTGGCGGCGGAATCATTCATCAGAATGAATTGATCCATGGAAGTTCTTTTTGTGCTGCTGAGCTTGGGCACATTGTAGTCTCTTTAGATGGACCCGAGTGCCTCTGTGGGAGCCATGGATGTATTGAAGCGTATGCTTCTGGAATAGCCTTGCAGAGAGAAGCTAAGAAGTTGCACGATGGTAGGTGGAACCTATTCCTCTTTTTTTTTTTAACCACATTATTTGCATATTGCAAGCAATCTAAAAGAAAAAAGTTCATATACAATGTGGTATCTCTACAGAATAGTTTCATATCATCTGAGCTACAACAAAGGCCTTGCACTTACTTGCTCACATCAGAATCTGTATTTCATTCGCTTCTTATGGCTGGTGAAATGTAACAAACCACTAGCCTGTTTATGGTAGTGCTTGAATTGTAATGCCTTGTTCTCTACCCTTTTCTCTCCCCCCCTCTTTTTTTTGTTCAAGCAGAGGATTTATTGTTAACTGGGGGGATGTCTGTAATGAAGGAAGAGGCAGTAACTGCTGCACATCTCATTCAGGCAGCCAAACTAGGAAATACAAAAGCTGACCATATTGTCAAAACAGGTAAGAATGCAAACATGGGGCAGAAATCTTTGTTAGAATCCTGGCTAGGGATAAAGATGTGATGTGGTGAGACTGAGGAATATTTGCTGTCTGACAAACTGGTTCTGTTTGCAGGCAACACATGGATGTTTTGCAGATAGCTGTCTGACATAACCTGAATTGAATGAAGGCCCTTGTCACTTCAGCTGTGTCCTGTTCTTCTCTTCCTTGCTGGATGTTCTAAGCATCAGTCCAGCCCACAATTTAAGAAACTATTTATGCTCCTAAACAGAATAATACCTATCAGGGATTGTTGCTTTCTGGGACATTATGGCATTTCTATTCCTGTGCTAGATTGGAGTGCAATATTATTTTGTGAATCTTGTGTTAGCTGTCTTGAGATCTTCTCTGGGATGTAAGCCTTCAAAATAAATTAGTACACATTAAATAAATGAATTTCGTCACGATACCAGAACCTTTTTAAAATTAGTTTTAATGGCTCTTGATATTGAGCTGCCCTAAAATAAAAGCAGGCAGTAGCTTTATTTTTCACTTTTGAAAGTGGTGTATGAGAGACATGGTGTTGCACACTCACCTCCACTATTACCTCTAATAAACATGTTTCATTGTGTGTTAAGAACCACCAAAATCTGTTTGTATATGACAGTGAAGCAAAAGAACTGTAGATATATAGACCAAGGGCAAGACAACTTCTGTGGAAGCATTTTTCAACTTTAAAAAGTTGCCTCTTGACCATTGCCATATTCATACTTCTGTTTCCTCTTTTCACAGCAGGGAGAGCTCTGGGCCTTGGAGTTGTGAACATCCTGCACACTATTAACCCCTCCCTTGTGATACTTTCTGGCATCCTTGCAAGCCATTATATCAACACTGTCAAAGATGTGATTCATCAGCAGGCCTTGTTCTCTGTGCAGAATGTCAAGGTGGTTGTCTCAGAGCTGTCAGATCCTGCCTTGCTTGGAGCTGCTAGTATGGTTCTGGACTATACAACACGCAGGATATACTAGGCAAAACATTGGAAACACATTACTGCAGTTTATAGCAGCTCTCTGAAAAGAGAAGTTTCTTACTGAAGTCAACTTTCTTTTTTTAAGTAGGCTAGTAGGGTCTTCAAATCTATATCTTACTTTTTTAATGTGCTGTTTCATTGGGTGCTGGAAGAACACAGGATCCTGGGAAGATTGCTCACAGGGAGACTTTCTCACAGATCTTTATGAAACTAAATAATTCCTGGGGATGTCTGAATGCCAGACATCTAAAAATAAAAATGAGAGACCTTAATTCCCTCACTACTTCCTACTCATGGATTTTCCAGCTACATGAGCCAAGACGTAGTCATCTCAGTCACCAGAAACTGGAATAGTCATTAAAGAAAGAAAGAAACCTTCCATATGAATGTGTACAACTGTTCCTGCCTCTGCAGAGGCTAAATGAGCAGCTTTAATCTTTATGAGACTACAACAATCCAGCAGTATGCAGTGATCATCCATGTATTTATTTGTTAAATTAATATTGAAAAACCTAGTTTGGAAGAAGAGCCCAATGATGTATGATGCACTTACAAGTACAGCTTCCAAGAGCCTAGAGCCCTAGACAATATGCTTGGATGAAGAAGAAAGTGATATCTTTGTCACATCCGCCTGTAGTCGCGTTTTATCCTCTAATGTGGAGGTTAAAGACACTTCCTGGTCTTTTGTTGCAGCTTCATGTTTAGAGGAATGTGCAGTTAACCTGAGTAGTCTTTTGTGTTACATGCTTTCTTATCCATGCTGGTGGCTAGACAATTGGTTGGAGAAAGGAATCTTGTCTGATGTGTGTGCGTGTATCATTCAACACTTGCTTTGTCTTCATTGTCTGGATAAATTCCACACTTAAACTGACCTTCAAATATGTCACAGCAGCCCAAGCTCTAATGTATTTACGTGCCTATTTTCTATAGGTAGATTTTTGTTAGGCTACCTTACAATGCTCCCAACAATAGCCTCAGCTATATGTTGCCCCTTGAGGCTGAAAGTCTAAGCAGGCTTACTCAGAAGCAAGAACTGGTTCTTTATACAGCACTACAGGCATGGCAATGTTTGACTGATGTTTGTATTAACCCTGCTTGAAGACATTAATTGGAGACTGGCTGCAGACACATCAATGGCTGTGTTCCTTGGGGTGTTTGAAGATGCAGTTCTCTCCGTCACAGCAAATTACTAATGCGTCCCCAACAAAGTATGAACCAGCTGTGGGTGCTGATTTGGTTTGATCCAAAATGTACTGCACGGTCAGGCTACTGGTCTTTTTTTTAACTGTTTGAAAGTCCTTATTTTGAAAATGGTGATCTGTTGCTAAATACGGCCCTCTGTGCTTCTTTGTCTGGCCCTTGCAGCTCTCCTTGGGCCACACCCTTTACTAGCCCTGCTTTTTATGCCAAGTAGTTTTTGCTGGCTGGGATGTGTCTATAAACTCTGATAATGCCTCTACCCTGCCTGGAAGGAGAATAGAGGGGTGGGTATAGAAATTGGCCTACTGCGCAAAGGTAAATTTTACTTTCATTGCTCTGCCCACTTTGGGTTCTGCCCTCAGCCCGTCTCACCATCCAGGCAATCAGGAGGCATTGCCAAGGTTTAGAGTAATGGTGGTGAAAAGTGTGGTGTGGGGCCCAGAAAGCAGTCCTCAGATGTTCCCCTGCATTGGGCTGTGTCCATTTTGTAACTCAAAGTGTATATAATTAGGATCAAGTGAAGGGCTCTCCTTGACCTAATTAATCCCCCCAAAAACCCACAGAAACATTTTTAGATTTAAAATGGTCACAATCCTTAAAACACTATACAGTGGTGCCTTGCAAGACGAATTTAATTTGTTCCAGGACTCAATTCATCCTACGAAAAATTAGTCTTGCGAGTCGTGGTTTCCTATACGAATGCACTGAAACTTAATGCGTTCCTAAGGGCTCCGGGGGACTGGCGGTGGCATGGGACAGGGCTTCGGAGAAGGCGCAGCCCCGTCCCATGCCGGCTGTGTGTGAGGTGGCGTGGGGAGAAGCGCTTCTCCCCGCCGCCGCCTCCCGCCTGTCTTCCCCGGCATGGGTCGGGGCTTCGGAGGTCTCCAAAGTTGCGTACGATGCCGGCTGTGCGCGGCAGGGGGGGGGGAGAGACACTTCTCCCTCCTGCCTGTCTTCCCTGGCATGGGATGGGGCTTCGGAGAAGGTCTCCGAAGCCCCGTCCGATCGCAGCGGTGCGGTGGCTGCCCCTGCCTGTCTCCCCCTTGGCAGAAGGAAAACAGGCGGGGGCAGCCACCGCACCGCCGCACTTCGGCTCCATCCCCCTGGCAAAGGAAGATCAGCTGACATGCTGATCTTCCTTTGCCGCCTTCCTGCTCTACACTCTATGGCCGTGTATCGCAAGACGAAGCAGCGATCATAGAAAACCTCGTCTTGCGAATGCCTCGCGCAACACAAAACTCTTTCGTCTTGCGAGTTTTTCGTTGTGCGAGGCATTTGTCTTGCGAGGTACCACTGTAGCTTCCTGGATTGGTGGGGGAGAGAATTGGATTGTGGGGCAAGTGCATATGCCTCAGCTCTCATTCTTTGAGCCTCAGACAGTTTATTCTAAAAGGTAGTGTGTGTATACTTATTTAAAGAGTAATAGTTACCTCTCATTCAGGTTCATACAAGCTGCTAGTACATAATTGATCATACCAACTTCGTTGTCCTTCAAATGATGCTGTTGCCCTATATTCCGTGCCTTCTGGAGGGCAGTAAGCATGTTCATTCCACTGGCTTTTTTTAATTGTACAAACTGATATTTTTTTCTGCGTATCTCCAAACTTGCCAAATATACAGAAACTGCTACCTTGTATGTGGTTAGCCACCGTGGGCTACCTCATATGTTTTGCGGCATTGGAGCACAAAGTCCAGTATTGGATGGAACAAGTAGGAGCTCAAAATGTAGCCCTGACTTGCTTTCAAATTATTAAGTACAGGAACACTGAAGTTTGATACTGGGAAGAGTGGTAGTGATGACCATGTAATATGTAAATGGATTGTTGTGTTGTCAGTTTACCTCTGATTTGTCTTCTGTACACACTGGTGTGACTTGCAGAATTATCTTGACTTGACTGATTTGGTACTCACCAGCAGAAGTAGTTGGCAATTTTCTGTGCATGGCGGTATGCTTCACTGTCACACTTTAGCCAGCAAGCAAAGAAAGAAAGAAAGAAAGTTTTGCAGTGGGGGGGGGGGTAGAACAAAAATACTACTGTATGTACCCATCTTCATTGAGGTGTGAATCCTGTAACACTGGCTGCAGCAAAGGTATATACTAGCTCAGGTTTCTGGTTTATATATATATATAAAAAAAAACAATTGTCACTCCAGTTAATAGAACTGTGGTTGTTGAATGTGGGCTATGTATATGATCACTGTTGGGCCTGCAGAGGCACACACATCTCAGATGAAATGTCAAATCATCATCAGGTCACACTTTATGTGTGGAGGAAGGGAATGCCTATATTGAAAGACCCCCCAGAGCCAGTAATTGCTTATGCTCTGCTCTTGCTGGATAAGGATAAATTGGAGCACTCCCTTAGACAATCTTAGAAAAATATCAAATATATGACACATACAAGGCCTGAATTACAGTGGAGTAGCAAAGACAAATGCACTCACCAACAGAGGGCAATACTACACTTTTGTATTGTTTTAATTGCTGCTCCTATAAGAATTCCTGCTCTTGTACAAATGGTACTCCTATTTATATTCAAATACCTTCAGTAGCTTCCTATTCAGTAGCTTCCTATTTAACACTGCTCTGAATTCTTATCACCCTCAAATCACACAGAAACTTGAGAATCAGTTTCCCTAAATGCTGTCCAGTTTGATGGTGGATAATATGATTTTTTGGGGGGGGGGATTCCTTTCTCAAATCAAAATTACTGTGAGCATGTTAGCAATGGCTTGTTGTCCACTTTTAACTATTTCAGTGTCAGTGTTAGAAATTAGCCAGGCCCCTCCAGCTTTCTTAATCACGCAAGCAGAAGAGCTTATTTACTGCCTTTCTATCCCACCGTTTTCTCTAAGGTTTACCTTGCCTGGGCTGGTTCACTCCAGTGGAGATCCCTCCGTGAGCCGGAGCACACGCACATGAGCATGTACAGCTGCAATTTCTGGCATCTGCACAGAAAATCTGTGCAGACACTATTTTCAGCGTCTGAGCATGTGCAGATGTGATTTCCGGCACCGCGGAAGCGAGTCCCCTCTCCGCCAGTTTAGCACAGCGTGCGGGGACTTGCCGAGTAGGCAGCTCGGTTTGAGGGTGGCTCGTGGGCCGGTTAAACGACCCCCATGGGCCTTAGGTTGCCTATCCCTGCTCTAAGGAGTACATGGTTCACCACATCCCCCTGCAATGACCCTGTGAGGTAAGTGAAGAGGCTGTGACTTGCCCAAGGTCACTCAGTGAGCTTCAGGGTTCAAATCCCCACTCAGTCATGATCTCCCAGGTCCAGTACTCTAACCACTACACCACACTGGCTTCCTAGAATACTGCTATGGGGCAGCTACTTAAATTAAGTGCGTAAATATGGAGAAAGGAAAATGTCAGAGAAGGATCTGAAATCTTGAAGCTTGAATTTGTTTTCTACTGGATTGTTTTATTTGGTGCTTTAATGTTTTTTCTTTAAAATATAAAGTGTTATAGAAATGAAATTAAGAATAAGGTAATAATCCCCACTGTTGTGGGGGTGGGGATAACACCTAGACTTACTGTTGTGGTGACTGTAACAGCCACATAATTATTTTCTTTCCACAAACTAGTGAAGGCGTACCACATTGAGTAGGCTTTTGGATGAGGGGAAACTCTGATGGAATGAATTTATGAGCTGCTTGAAACTGCTGCTTTTATTAACTATATCGAGATAATTATTTTTGAATTGTGTTTGGGGGCTGTAATTATAAACTACCCTTCTGGCAAAGGGCAGTAGATCTCTTAATAAGCTGAATACCAACCATGTTGCTTTTAGAGGTGAATCATGTCCCTTCCTGTTAAAAAATTACATTTGTTGTTTGACTCCTTATGAAGTAATCACCTTTGATGCAGTGACAAGCATCTTTCTCTGGTATAACCATTTATGCACAAGTGATGAGTGCAAAACATTAAATCAGTAGAGAACTACTGTATCAGATTCATTGCCATTTTGTATTGCTTTTTTGGGGGGGGGTAACCATGAACACCGAGGATGTGAACATTGTCCTCATTATAGAAGCCTAGTTTGCATCTTAAAATTAATTTTGTACCATTTTACTCTTTGACCTACCAATTACATTGAAAGACAAGGTTTACGTAGGTTATGTGTTACGTTGAACAGTGAAGGTTTAAATAAAAATGAAAGCTATTAAGTATGTCCCCCAAGTTTCTGGAATTATTTCATTTTCAATGAACACATCACTAATGTAGTCTAAAGAAACCATACACATCAACCTATTGCCAAATTTAAAGGAGTGAAGCTGTATATAACACTGGTATTCAGCTTGTGAGTTACCAGCAAGAATTGACACAGCTGACAAATCTGGTAAAATGAACTCCTAGCCACAGATAATATTTGGGCCCCTAGTGTTATCTGAGCAAGATGCACAACATGGCTGCAGCGCAGGTACTTGTGGTGCCTATTCATTCACAGGCCTAGCTCAGATGCAGGGAACCTCTGACCTTCCACATTTTGTTGAACTGCAACTCCCATCATCCCTGGTCATCTAGAATCCTAGGATTGTAGAGAAGAGACCATAAGGGTCATCTAGTCCAACCCCCTGTGATGCAGGAAAATCTCTCATGCTCTACTGACAGAGTTATGCAACATCTGCCATTCATGCTGGGGATAGTGTTGGAAGTTCAGCATCTTCTGGGGAGCAATGTTTTCCCACACCTGGCCTACTTAGCCATGTGCAGAACACAACTATTAAACCACACTTGAGAGGTTGTCCCTCTGGCCAGCCACTAAGGAGATTGGGGACTCCATAAGTGAGAAATGTGGAGGTTGCCAACACAGTACACTCCTATGCCACTGGGTAGGGCAAGCTAGGAGACATTCCTGAAATTAGAAACACTTCCAGCTCCTATGTGGAGACTGCCTCTCACCCCTCCACCCCCAACAAGCTAGCAGTACAACGGAAGAAAGCCTGTGTTAGTATTAATGTGGAAGTCTGTTCAATGACAGTTGCCGGGGGGGGGGGGCAGCTTTTCTGGTTAAGGTGGGACAAGGGGGTAGATGACATTTTCCCTAGGAGACTGGCTGTTTAATAGGATGCTTGTTTAATAGGACTGCCTCTGCCTCTGGAGTCCAACACAGGAATTAAAACAATCCACGTTGCCCTCAAAAGAACAGCAGTTACACCTTTTGGAGGTGGCTTTTAGGCAGAAAGATAAACTATTGCCACATGCTAAGAACAGCATTGCCAAGTTCCAGCCATTTGTTTCTTTGACAGCACATACAATTTCACCAGCTACAGGTTTTTCCTGTTGTATCACTTAAGAATGACTTCTGCCACTGAAGGAATTGTCCCTACTGCCATCTGGAAAATAATTAAAAGTGCCCTCAGGTTCTGGATTTGGAAAACCTTTTTGCACCAGGGGCATCCCCCATCCCCAAACCTACCTACCTACCATTTGTTGAACCCAGTTTCTGTTAACCGCTTCCAGTTTTTCTACCATTCCTCTAAACACACCAAGAGCAGCAGCAGTTCAGAAAGAAACCACAGCTCTACATTAAGCTAGCAGTTAGAGGAGGGGGGAATGTATGGAACAAACCCCAAACTATCTGCCTTAATACCTGGTGCTAAAGCTTATTCCACTGAAGGCACAGCTGTAGGGGGCAACGTCTCTTGTAAAAAAAACAACGCATCCGTGCATTGGATGATACTGTAAAAATAGGACCATTAAGAACATGATTGCTTCAAAACACATTCTTTAAAATTAGCACCCATACAGTCCCGAGCCTAGCTACTGTGCAAGCTTTCACAAGGAAGTTGCCTTGACTTATTAAATCCCACACAAGAGTGCCGCTTAAACAGATCTTTAATTTTCAGTACAGTTGAAAGTGAAGTCTCTGCACCACAGAGCCCAAAGACTACAGTTCTTGACGTCTCTTCCCAGTATGTACAACCAGGAGGACACGGATAAGGGGGGAGGAGGAGAAAAAAAAACATGCAATCACAAAACAATGATCAAACTCTAAGTACGTCATGAGGTTTGGTCCAAAAAAACAAAAAAACAAAAAAACATTGAAACATAATTAATCCAATTACTGCAAACACAGCTTCTCTGAGTAAAGTTAAAGATATTGCATTTGTAGTGTGGCGTGCGCTTTCCCCTTCAGCGAACCAGCGGAGCCTGCTTGAGTGAAATCAGCACCGAGCGCATGCGGGACACATCCTTTGCCTGCTTACTTGACTTGGGGTTAAAGTCACAGAGCCGAGCCACGCGTTCCCACTCAGTGCCTGGGGAAGATTCGTCAACATCGTTCACAAAGGCTTCTTCAGCTGCCCTAGAAGCAATGCAGTGCAATGTTTGATTTCATCCGTGCACATTTCCTGCCCCCAGGAGCCCCTGGAATCCATCCCTCGCCCCTACACACGATGGACTTCAAGTCAACTGTAGCACATTGAGGACTTCCCCCACATCCTCCACCCCAAAAAGTCCTGACAAGGGAGATGGGGCAGCGAGTCAGGCCCACAGGAGCGGAGAAGCTATGTAAAATGTTGGAATACAGGTGTTTGATTTAAGAGAACAGTATAAACCCAGCCTTGAACTACAAGGGAGCTTCGTGATGTTGTTAAAGGGTACTGATGTCCTATGCAGACACCGACTATGTATAGTGAGGGAGACTGGGTCTGCCACAAAATCAAGGTGTGCAGTTTATGTAATTGGGGCCCAAAAGGGTGGACTTTACATGCAGAGGTCCCTGTGCAAACATGACATCATCCAATGCACAGAATTCAGATTAACTGGTAGGGTCAGGCAAGATTCCAATCTCCTCATCATCCTCAAGTTTGGGATAGGGCACAGATTCGGGGGGGGGGGGCGCTAACCATCCCAGTTGAGTATGCTTGGAATTTGTGCTAAAAACTGCCCTTAAAGTTTTCAAATGCCACCATTTCCGAGGCTCACAAAACCATGTTGTAAGAGAGTATATGACAGCATTTCCAATGCTATGGTGAAGCAGCAAAAGAGTCACAGGCCTCATGCTTGTAAGTGCTATGGACTTGATGGTATCGGTTGGAGCAGGAGAGATCAACAAAAGGTCAGCTCAGAGGATAACTTTGCCTATTCCTCCATACACACAGTTGTGCTCAGTGGGCATCTCTATAAGAATCTATGTTATCCTTCCAACACTGGTGCACTGCTAACCATATTGCATGAACAAAGTGATTCCCACCCCCAACGGCTGGTTAAAGCAAACAGTGATGCCCTGGATTTCACACATGGGCAGATGCAGTGAGCACCCTAATAATGGGAGAGGGAAGAGGATGACTTCATCTACTCCAACAAGCAGTATAGAAAAGAAGCAATGATGATGGATCCCATGAGGTTAAGCACAGTTCACAAGGATGATTGTATTTTACAAACACCACTGATGACGAGGGGGTCACTACAACACTGCTATTTCATGTGACAAGACACTTAAGGGGCAGTGAAGAAATTACTTAACTGTTCTAGGCTGTAGCAAGGATGGTTTATGTTTGTGCTTAAAGGTGAAGAGAAACAAAAAGGAGAGTTTAAGTCAGATATAGAAAATGAAAATGAGCATAATGCAGATGATAAGTAAAGCTGGCCAGACATGCACTTCTTGCAGCACCATCTACAGTCAGGAAAACATGCCATCCATGTTATCCTGCAGCAATGGCACTGCAGAATTTTCTCCCCCACTGGCTACGGGAAACAAGTCCTTCTGCATTAACAGAAAAGGGCAAACACCACCTGTGAGTCCAGCATTTCACAAGTCCAACACTATTCCAGGTAACTGTCAAACCAAATTTCCATCGGGGAAGGGGGCCTTTAAATACAAGACACGAAACAGAAACTTGCATGCAAGAACTATCTGCCTCTTCAGGTGCTGTCACGAAATCTCTCCTGGTGGCCCAGACAGCCTGTGAAACAGGAAGGATTTGATGTGTAAGGGGTTCCCAGTTTGATCTGCTATTTCCCAATTGGTCATTTGGGTGGGGCCATGTCAATCAAATAAAGCTTGCCCCCACAAAGATGGAGGCAGAGCAACTTCTTCCGCCTCCTGATCTTGTCACTCAGGTGACGGCTTTCAAAAATGAAACAAACAACAAGGGCACTGTGTTGCTCTTGATTTTTTATTGCTTAGAGCAGCCTTCCCTAATTTTGGGTCCCCGGATGTTGCGGGACAGCAACTCCTGTTATCCCCAGCCATTGGCCATGCTGACTGGGAATGACAGGTTTTGTAATCCATCAACGTATCAGGACCCATGGCTGGGGAAGGCTGGCTTAGAAGCACTGCCACTATTTGGCAAGGCAACAGCTCTGCCTCCCATGATGATCCTGCTCCTCAGTCTTGACTACCATTAACCAGCATAGGGATCATCACCTTCTTAGTATGTGCACTGCAGGGTGGAAGACTTCCCAATTCAGAGTACCAACCAACCAAGAAACATCACATGTGCAAGCACTCCTAGTATGGAAATGGTCATCCTGTAGATTTGAGGGTGGTGTAGATGAATATCAGCCAAATGAATCTAATATTAGAGTAAAAAAAAGTCTAACTTCCAGGACTTCCACATACTGCTTATTTCTTCCCTATATGCAGTGCAACGAATCTGACCTATTCATGTAGTATATAGCAGTCCTACCATACTTCATGCCAACATAATTGGCATTTTAATCAATTAATTTGATAAAATGCATCCAAGCCTTCTGCACTTCCTACTGACTCCTATCCTGTGTTTTATATATTACTTACTGCTCATCAAGCACAGCTTTTAAAAGCTATTATAGCACACATGCTGCTCTGAAGTTGGACATGCTCCTGGCACCCAACTTTATATGGCCAGTATTGGCCCCAACTTGGTGGAACGCTCTTTCACAGGAGACCAGGGCCCTGCGGGATTTGTCATCTTTCCGCAGGGCCTGCAAGACAGAGCTGTTCCGCCTGGCCTTTGGGTTGGACTTAGTCTGACCCCTGTGTTTTCCTCCCTCATGGCTTGGATTTATGGACTACTTAAAATCAGGCTGCATTTTAAATTTAAATACTGTATTTTAATCTGTATTTTAATCAATTGCTTTTTTATGTTTTACTGTAATTTTATTGGTGTGAGCCGCCCTGAGCCTGGTTTTGACTGGGGAGGGCGGGGTATAAATAAAATTTTTATTATTATTAAACTGCACAATATGTTGCTGTTTAGCACCTAGTTGGTGGCACACAGAAATAACCTAGCACTGGTTCTTCCAATCTTCAGATTTCCAAATACGTGTCAGCTTAATTTGGTTGGGAAAAATATCAACTGCACTTTGTTAGAGGCATTTCCTTTCCAACATACCTTTGACAGCTCCCTTTCAGGCAGACCTGCTTCCTACAAGACTTACAGAACTCAGCAGTGTGACTTAGAAGCAGTTGAATCCTACCATTTTATTTCAGACACAGCATGGATGGCCAACTCCCATATAGTAACAGAAACCATGCTGTTCTCTCATCAGCTGTCAGACTAGGCAGGGGCTGGCAAGGTTTACCTCGCCTGGGTTGGTTCACTCCTGCGGAGATCGCTCCATGGGCCGGATCGCGTCTGCGCAGACGCGATTTCTGGTGCCATGGAAGCAAGTCCCCGCTTCGCCGGCTTAGCGCAGCGTGTGCGGACTTGCCGAGCAGGCAGCTAGGTTCGGCAGTGGCTCGTGGGCCGTTAAAATGTCCCCCGTCGGCCGCTTGTGGCTCATGGGCCGCAGGCTGCCGACCCCTGGACTAGGGAGTAAGTCTGTTTTGCGGTACAATCTACATCCTTTCATGGATTGTCAGGCTCTAATCAAATCTGTGCCACCCAGAAATGAAGGTCTTCAGCATTTTATTCAAAAGCGAAATGAGAAAAAGATTACCTGCGGAACCTCTCTCCCTCCAGCTTAGGAAGCCCCTCTTCCTTCTTTCAGTTTTACTTGTAAACTTTCATTATACTCTCGATTAATAAGTTGGTAGGACAGCCAAGAGTCACATGAATTGCTTCATGGACCAGATGTGGCTGCAAAGATTGCCAGATAGCCACCTCTGAGCTTCAGTATTCCTTCCTACTTTATCACCACCACTAAATATGCCTTTCCATCTTATGAATGAAAGCCCTGCCCCACATCCTTCCCACATCCTGGTGGCTTGAGAACATGCCTCTCTGCCTCAAGTTGTTTGTTCTCGGGACGCTTTGAGAACAGTCAGCCTCACAGATCAGAAGTGCTAACTGAAACTGATGGAGAATGGTTCAAACAAACAAACAAAACAGTAGTTAGGCAACATACACATAACCAATCATGTCAGCGAAGGGTTGTTTGAAGAAAGCTTCATCTGCCACCCTAAGTGGCAAGGTGGTCCACAGAAGAGGCAAGCAGGCAGGAGAGAAAAAGAGAAGAATAAGCAGAAGGGAAAAAACAGCTGTAGTTGTGTTAGGCTTAATATATTAAAACATGCAACAAGACCTTAGAAATATTAAATTCATAGGCAGGAAAAATATTAGGAAAATGGTTTACGCGTCGTTAAAAGGATGCTTCTGGCCCAGAGCGGGTACAAGGCTGGTTCCCGACACACCATCATTTTCATACTGAGAGTCAGTCAACCACCCCACCCCTCCCAGCCCAGGCCTTCCCTCTGGTTCTGCATTACAGGTGCACCAATGCAAACCAGGGCACTCTGGTTGTAACCACTGGAATAGATTTATAAACTATGACTAACTAGGGCCCTGGGCTTGCATTAGGCATTTGTGTTAGTGCTTTGGTTAAGGCCAAGAAAGGAAGAGAATTGTGCCAGAAAGCAAACGAGCGCAAGTTCACGAAGCTGGCTCCCAATCTGTGCAACGTGGCTGGTACAGGCAAGCATTATGTCTGCACCAGCAAACTGCCCTGTGACATCTTGTGCTCTGTTATGCCGTCCCCCTTTTTAAACAGTTCACGTATTTGTACAAGTAAGAGACAAGTTCAGTATTCTATTTTAAGAGCCTAGCAATGAAAGGAAGAAATAATCCTTAATTCCATGACCAATCCAAGAGGTAACTGAATGCTATAGGACTTGGATGTGTGTGATATTTTATTGATGTGTTAAGAAACAAACAAAAAGTGGGGGAGAAAGAAGAAAAAATGCAGCTGTAGGAATTCTGAGCTATCCTACACAGAAATATATTAGTATTAATTTGAATTATTGGTCACCTGAAACAAAAATAGCCTACTGTGGATGTGGTAGATTTTTAACTTGTTGGTTTTATAGACCCATAAGTCCAATACAATACAAGCAGCACGCAAGGGCACAAGATTCAATCAAATTTCAATCAAGTATTATTAGTACAAAAAGAAAACAGTAAGAGAACCATATACAAATGCTGACACAGAAGCCAAAACCAAACGTCAAGCAGATAGCATATACAAATAAATACCAAAAGGCAAACCAGTCTTTATGGTCTTTGAGGCTATATAGCGGTCAGCAAAGTGGCAGCAGGTCGAACGAAGGATCAATGATAGACAGGCTGCCGGCGTTTTTCACCTGTTTCGCCCATATGACGGGCTTCTTCAGTAGTTTCTCCTTCTGCTTTCTGTTATGTTTAATAATACATTCACTGGTGGTATAAACCAGGTCTTATTAGTATTCGAACTAAATTCGAGCCTGTCTATCATTGACCCTTCGTTCGACCTGCTGCCACTTTGCTGACCGCTATATAGCCTCAAAGACCATAAAGACTGGTTTGCCTTTCGGTATTTATTTGTATATGTTTGGTTTTGGCTTCTGTGTCAGCATTTGTATATGGTTCTCTTATTGTTTTCTTTTTGTACTAATAATACTTGATGGAAATTTGATTGAATCTTGTGCCCTTGCATGCTGCTTGTATTGTATTGGACTTTTGGAGAAATTGGCAGCATTAGCCCATTATTTCAGTTTTTGGTTTTATAGACCCAGCTGCCTTACTAGGATATGAAAAAGGAGCAAAAGCAGGGTTCAAAAACCTGTGCTACCACTGACTCATCTGCCACTAGTAAATAGCACTAGGATGCCCTGGGTTCAAATCCACATTTTGGCCACAAAGCTCCATCCACAGCCTTGGATAAATAGCCACATTTTAGCCTAAAACGCACCAGAAGTTGTTGGCAAAACAGTAAAGGTGACTTCAGGGACACCATCCTGAACATTTTTGAGGAATGACAAAATTCTGCTTTCCCCCTTTGGCTGTTTGTAGTTTTCAACAAGGAGGAAGCAGCTCTCTTCTACTAGATTCGAGAGTTGGTTCTTAAGATAAAAGACAACTGTTTATAGAAAGTCGGGGGTGGGGGGAAACGAGAGGGGGAAAAGGACAGAATTATCAGCTAAGCGCAATAAGCAGACAAAGACCAGGCTATCTCCCTGCTAATTTATACCACCACCACCAGATTTTGTACTACAAAATCTTCTCCTCTAAGATACCCCCCACCCACAATACCTTGAGTCAATACACCGTAACCAGAGAGCAAAGTACACTTAAGCTCAATTAAATGAGTGGCCTGCTTACTACTTCTCAGGGAGTCCTACAATGGAGTATTTATTTGTTACCGTAGCTCATTTATAAAGGAGGCCTTCAGCAACAAACATACAAAAAAGGGTCTCAGGGCAAGATACACTGAATACAATTAGGCATTCGTGTTCTACTGAAGTCTCACTGGTTCCACCAACTTCCATCGGCTGAGGATACCCAGTGGATATTGCCTGAGTCCTAGTGAATCATTGCTGCCATTATTATGCGTCCAAGCATACGGCTTGAGAAGAAAGCCCAGACAATGCCAAGGGTTTTAAATTAATACTGGCATAAAACTGGCAAGCATTCCAGCTCTACACTGGCTTCCCCAGGACTAATAACCAGTAGAGTTCTAACTCCTTGAATCCTGGCCATTGGCTCTTTTGAGACATGCTCTAAGATTTGGGTAGACCCTGCATTTTTTTCTTTTACCCATTCTCTTTGAAAAAGACTTTTGCCCTGAAGAATCACAACTACTACAGAAATAAGCCCCTTTAATAAAAGGAGGATTACTACACAGCACGGGAGACTGTTGAGCAGCTTGTGTGGCCTAGTTTCATGATCCTGTTGACTTGCATGATAAAGCCTGTTCACCTTGCTGGCATGAGAAACCGCAAGTATTCTGAATTCAGCATATCACCTTTTCCTTTTCCAGACTTGCCATGAGCAGTTAGGTGTTGTTGTTTTTTAAGGACACATGGGAAAGAACCATGTAGCTCTTAGAAGGGCTGCTTAGCATTGTAATACAGTAGTTCCTTGGTTCTCAAACGCCAAAAACCCAGAAGTGTTCTGGTTTTTGAACATTTTTCGGAAGCCAAACGACCAATGTGGCTGTCAGCTATTGTTTCCAAGGTGCCTGCACCTCGCTTTTCGAACATTTAGGAAGTCAAACGGACTTTCAGAATGGATTAAGTTTGGAGCTTATTGTTTTTGGTATTTATTTTGCATTTTTGTGGCTTTTTCAGTTAATTTGTTTTTGTGACTGTGTGGAACCCAGTTCAGCTACTGATTGATTCATTGATTGATTGATTGTGTGACTGCAGAAATGGATAAAAGGCCCCCATCCAAACAATGACTATCATCAGTGCAGGTAAGAGAGAAAAAATATTTTTAATTTTTATCATCTACAATACAATACTGTCTTTTTATTTTATACTGCATTTTATGGATCTATGGTCTCCTAAGATAGGAAAATTCATGTTAATTTGCTGTTTTAGGGGTTGTTTTAAAAAGTCTGGAATGGATTAATCTGTTTTGCATTACTGTCTATGGGAAAGCGTGCCTTGGTTTTGGAACGCTTTGGTTTTGGAACAGACTTTTGGAATGGATTAAGTTTGAGAACCAAGGTACCACTGTACTTCTTTTGCCTTCCCCATTATTGTACAAGGAATATGGCATTCTTAACTTGCATATTACAGGGTTCTGCCTATACAAATAGCAGCATGCCATAACCAAGGTCTGATCTTTGGGAGCGGTACCCACAGGACTCTGGCAACAGTCGGGCTTATCATAAGGGATCCGGTGCAGGCACAATGGCAGCCTCCTGCAAATTCACAACCCATCCTAACCTTGGGAATAACCGTTTCCTTGCCATTTCTGTCCAAGGGAAGAAGGGGATCAATCATCCATCATTTAGAGTAATAACCACACCAAAGTTAAAAATGGCAAGCAATGGAAGGGGGTGGCAGAGGAATTCACACAAGAGAGGGGAGGACATAGGGCTGGGTATTCTGGAGGCTGGTTTCCCACTTACAATTTTTGATTTGCAGGGGGCCAACACCATGCAGGCACTAGGCCATACACCAGTGTGCGCCAACTGGGCTGCAGCTGATCCAGAGTCACCTCTCAGTCCCCTCCAGGACACACAAGAGAACTGGCAAACCCGCCTTACCTATTGTTCACTTTCGTTTTCTGTAGCTGCTCATCTTGTCTCGCATACCATTCCTCCAACTCCTTTATCGCCTTCTCTTTCCACTCTGCTTCTTGCTTTCGAGAGTTTGCATCTTTTAAAACAGAGGCAGACGAGAATGAACAGACATTTGCTCTGAGAGCTAAATATAGCTAAGATTCTGAACTATAAGTAGGCAAAGGCTTTGGGAGGCAGGGAGCTGCTGGAGGGCAAAGAGTCACCACACTAGCAGAAACCAGTCAGCTTGATATCCGAAATACTCCGGGTGTTGACCGTAACACTGCTGGATTAAAGGGCTGTTGGAGCAGGGACAGAGGGGTTCAATGGTTTGAATTCACAGATAAGCATTAGCTTCAGGTACACAAGCTCAACTGGCAGAACAAGTTTGACTGTTCTGTCTCCATTTCTCAAACTCTCCATGTAATTTTGCAAATGTTCACCAGACTGACCAACACCCACAGCAGTTCTTAAACATTTAACTCTGCTCTCATTTGTTTCTTTTTAAATGAGAAGTTTCCTAGCCCCTTCGGTTGCAAGAGTTGCTTGAATGTATGGGCAGACAGGATCAGTTGACTAAGATTGCCAGGGGTTATGTAAGGAAGGGGGAACTGATGCTCCTAGAGCAGGCTTCCTCAACCTTGGCCCTCCAGATGTTTTTGGCCTACAACTCCCATGATCCCTAGCTAGCAGGACAGTGGTCAGGGATGCTGGGAATTGTAGTCTCAAAACAACTGGAGGGCCGAGGTTGAGGAAGCCTGCCCTAAAGGTTGGTGGAATCCCAACTTCCACGGTCAACCATTATGGATGGTGTTGGAGTCTAGCATCATCTAGAGCAGGGGTCGGCAAGGTTTACCGGGCCAGTTCACTCCAGATGTCCCCCGTTGGCCGCTTGTGGCTCATGGGCCGCAGGCTGCCGACCCCTGGACTAGGGAGTAAGTCTGTTTTGCGGTACAATCTACATCCTTTCATGGATTGTCAGGCTCTAATCAAATCTGTGCCACCCAGAAATGAAGGTCTTCAGCATTTTATTCAAAAGCCAAATGAGAAAAAGATTACCTGTGGAACCTCTCTCCCTCCAGCTTACGAAGCCCCTCTTCCTTCTTTCAGTTTTACTTGTAAACTTTCATTATACTCTCGATTAATAAGTTGGTAGGACAGCCAAGAGTCAAATGAATTGCTTCATGGACTAGATGTGGCTGCAAAGATTGCCAGATAGCCACCTCTGAGCTTCAAAACAACTGGAGGGCCGAGGTTGAGGAAACCTGCCCTAAAGGTTGGTGGAATCCCAACTTCCACGGTCAACCATTATGGATGGTGTTGGAGTCTAGCATCATCTAGAGCAGGGGTCGGCAAGGTTTACCGGGCCAGTTCACTCCAGATGCTATTTCTGGCACCACGGAAGCGAGTCCCTGCACTGCACAACGCCGGTTTAGCGCAGCACACGGGGAAGCACCAAGTGGACGGCTCAGTTTGGGGGTGGCTAGTGGACTGGTTAAATGACCCCCGCAGGTCAGCCAGTCCAGGTTAGGAATTCAAGACACAAAAACTGGCTTTGTCAATGCAAATATACAAGATGGGGTAACTATATACATTTGCATTAATTTCTGGGTGTTTGAGTTACTACAGGCAAGAAATTTGATTGTGTACTCTGTGTTTACCTAATGCTGCCCACAAGGCAATAAGGAATCAGGCTTCTTTCCTGTGTTGATCCAAGGAACCAAGGCATTGGAAGATGGCATTCCCCCATATTGGTGGCAGGTCCTCTCCTGTTGCTGAAGAGGACCCTGCTACCAATCTGAGGGAAAGCCATCTTCCAATACCTGCACCATGGTTCCTTGGCCCATTACAACAAACTGAAGAAGCAGGGTACCAATTTTTAAAATGGGCCATTACGGCAAAAGGTGCTACAGAAGGGAAAGGCAACAGAGAGTCTGACGATGACCAACAGTCTCCAGGATCTTTCTCATCTAGTCCCTAGTGCAGGCCCCAGTGCTGAGGCTGTTCAGACAAGGTCTCTGATGCAAATGACAAGCAGAGGCCAACAGAACTGCAACAGAAGCACTAATAGATTTCTCCTCTTATGTGCAAAAGCGAGAGGGAAGTGCATTCTAGGAGATCCCAACCAATTCTGCTATTCACACTGGGATGGGGGTCAAACTGGCCCTTGACTGCATCTCAGAACAAGAGATGGAGGCACCGTGACTGCTCTTTAGGTCTTGTCAGACGCTAGGGGTAGAAGTGTGCATGTTCCTTGGCCCTTACCAAGTACTTCTAGACGCTCCAGCTGCTCTTCTCTCCATTTGCGGATACTTTCTGGTTCTGTCTGCAAACGATCAGCTTGCGAAATAGCTGCATAGCAGTCCGTCGGACCGTTACTCTCCTTGAACCACACAAAAAGACCAGTCATTTTAGGGTAGCCATTGGATAAAAATGCAGTTCTTTTGTAGTAAAAAACTTTAAAAATTAGCAGGATCCAAGGATGAAGAGATTTAGAGAACAGGTCAAGTTTGAGCAAAATGACTAGCGCAGGGAGGCTGCCATAAGATAGCAGCTTCAAATGAAGGGGGGATGGACGACGACATTTTAAACAAGGGCATAAAGCAGGGTTTCTGACTGGTCTAAGAAAAAGAGCTACCTGCCTCAATTGCTAGTCCAGACTACCTACCTAACTATATGAAATAGTAAACCTAAATTGCCTCCACTCCTAATCAACAGATCAGATGCAACTCTTGTGTCAGCAACCATCACAATACTAGCCTGTAGGAGGTACCTGGACTGCACCCCTGCAACAATGTGTGGGGAGCAGGAAGAGACATGTACCCAAGGAACATGTCAAATTGAATTGACATATTGACAAGTCTTTTTTCTTCCACCCATCCCACAACACTGGTTACCTATCACCTGTTTTACAGCAAGCCAGCGGTGTTCAGAAGACTGTTGTTTTATAGTGGGGTTTCCCAAACTTGAGTCTTCTTCTGTTTTTGGACTACAGTTCCCATCATCCCTGATCCTGCTACCTAGGGATGATAGCTGGAGACCCAAGTTTTGGAAACCGCGTTTTATAGAATGCACCAAGACAAGACAAATTATCTAACAATTCCCTCCAAAATACAAAGTGATGGAAGAAAATAAGCAGCTGATACAATAAATCCCTAGTTCATGTTGGATTTTCCCTACTATCATTAAGTTTGATGTCACTGATCTTTAACAACTACCCATATTAGTTAGGCTGCACAGCTTTCCAAAACCCAAACTTTTAGAGGGGTACATCTGCTGCTTTAAAAGGACAAATTCAGAGAGATATGTGACACCCTTGCTGCTGAAACACCAACATACTTTTAATAGTTGGTGTGCCAGACTAGCGGGTGGCAAACTCAGGTTCAAATCTCCATTCAGCCATGGAGCTCACTGGGGCGACCCTGGGCCTCTCGCAGCCTATCTCAAAGGGTTGCTGTGAGGATATAATAGGGAGGGAGAGAACCATGTATGCCACCCATAGTTTCTTGGTGGAAAGATGGGGTACAAGTGTAGCAAAAATTAAAATAAAGTAGAAAGAGAAAAACATGCACTTGTAAACACACCGATCACGTGCCAGGCACAGCTTCCCAAAATGGAACAGGCACATTTTAAAATCCATTTTTTGTGGCAGAAGCAGGCAACTGGTACCCAATCGAAGGGCTTCCGGATTAATTCCCTGCTCTGCCAGTGCTTTGAGGCATCTCTGCTTCTTTTCCTTCAGTGTAGACAGAGGCAAGAGATGACCTCTTCCCACGAGGACAGTAATGGAAGCCTTTAGAGCTCTTCCTTTCATCCACCTCAGTTCCCCATTCTTGGGTGTGTGGGCTGTGGAGAGGCAGATGAGGAGGACTGACAGTGCTTTTAACCCACAAAACCCTTTGCCTGGCCCTTCCACCCCTGTTCAGTTAAAGACTCGGCTTGTTGACCTTTGCCAACTCTGGCATGCAGGAGGCAAACACCATTACGACAATTGAGCGCAAATCTGCTGACAGTCTGGATGGGAGCAAAAGCCAGAGGAATAATAAAACTCTTTATCAGGAGAGTCATCCAGCAACTAGAGCTGCTTTAAAGCTCATTTCACTTCCATTTACCTGGTAGACATCACCGTTCGTCACACTGTCAATTGAATCTGTAGAAGAAGAAGAATTTATCTGTGTTAGCTTTTTTCTTTTTACAAGAAAGTGTTTTTACAGACAATAACGGCAGTTCAAAGACTATGTAAGGAGGAAAAAGACTGGAGGGTTTTACACAGCTGCGAGGACACAGGCTTCAGGCACACTCTCAACAGGGAATTGGAAGAGGATGATGTAGACCAGAGGCAAACACGAGGCAGAAGCACCCTGTTCAGAGGCTCATCACAGTCCAGAACACACTTGGCGATCTTGGGGCAGCTGTTACTTTTCAACCTCACCCCCATTACCTTGCCCTTGCTGCAATACAATAATCTCGGACTGTACTGTATACAAGGTTATTGTAAAAAGCATCCGACAATTGTGGTTATGAAGCACCTGGAATGCTTTAGCACTAGCATTCAGTATGTAGGCAGAAAATATTCTCTTCTCAGTTCTTCTAAGATATGCAACAGGGGTAGCCATCATGGTGCCCTCCAGATCAGGCACAGGCGAATTTTGCACCTGGCTTTCGACCACTTGCAACGAAGTGAAGATGCCCGGCTGCCAGGATAGTGTCTGACATCTCCACCATCTGGGGACAATTGGATCTGGACTGTTTTCACACACTAATACCCCATCCTGTAGAATTCTATCAGTCATATTTAAATGCACAATCAAAATGAATTTCTGGAACCAAAATGCTTTTCTCTGTGCTGCCTGAGCAGCAGCAGCCACAATTAAGAAAAAGTGGTTGGAATAGGTCAATATATATGTGGACTGTCCCTGGATCAAGTGACTTTTTTTCTTTTAAGTTCTCAAAGCTCTTAAGCTGGCTCAAGGTTGTCATTTAAACTAGCCAGATGTTTAACTGAGAATCAATCACAGTCAGTCCATTGCCCCAAAATGGCAACTAGACCTTCCATTTTGGCGACTAACTTTAAGGGGCCAGTTGGCACCTAGCTTATATATATATGTGTTTCTAACACTGCTCCAGATGTTGTTTACTTCTGTTCCCATCACCTCGGACCAAGCAGAATGAGGCTAATGGGAGTTGTAGTCCACAACTGGACAGCACCACATTTGATACCCCTGCTCTACAGCAATCTCAATGAACTGGTTATGCAGGTGTTGGAATACAGCATTAATTGGGGGGGGTGTATTAGATTTGGACCAGATTCAACTAAATAGCTGTGCCAGCAGAAGCCAGTGGAATGAGCCCCACTAGTGCAACAGGGCATTCCCCCTCTTCCATTGTACCCCACACTGGTTCTCCCAGAACACAGCAGGGAGGAACGAGGGGAGACTGTGCCGTCAGACAAGCAGGAACGCTTGCACTGACAGTGATCTCAGTGTCGCTCTGAATTTCACCTCATAGAACTAGTGAACATCAGAAGAAGTGCACTCCTTTATGAACTCTCAAAAACATATGGATCAGAAGCACAGGAATAGATAAATACTTTGCAACATTATCTTAGCATTTATCAAAAGTGGTGAAATAGTACATAGCCAGTGCGGCATACATTTACTTATTTAAGGTATTCGTAATCCTCCCTTCACTCCCAAGGCAGCACTTAATCAGTGTTAAAACCATAATTAGCAACAAGTTAACTCAGTATCATCATAAAATTCAATACAGTGGTACCTCGGGTTAAAAACACCTCAGGTTACTAACACTTCGGGTTACAGACTCCGCTAACCCTGACCATTAGGTCCAGTCATGACCAACTCTGGGGTTGCGGCGCTCAACTCGCATTATTGGCTGAGGGAGCCGGCGTACAGCTTCCAGGTCATGTGGCCAGCATGACTAAGCCGCTTCTGGCGAACCAGAGCAGCACACGGAAACCTTCCCGCTGTAGTGGTACCTATTTATCTACTTGCACTTTGACGTGCTTTCGAACTGCTAGGTTGGCAGGAGCTGGGACCGAGCAACAAGAGCTCACCCCGTTGCGGGGATTCAAACCGCCGACCTTCTGATCAGCAAGCCCTAGACTCTGGTTTAACCACAGCGCCACTGTACTATTTTAGTTATTTGTAAATACAGGCAACCCATTTATGCACGTTCAATATGTGCATGACTGCACATACGTGCATCACACTGAACCCAGGAGTGACCCAAAACCCTCACAAAAAGGGGGAGAGAAGAAAGGGGTGCTTGCAGTCTTTTTCAAGGGTGTTTCAAATATACATTATTTCACTGATGCACACACTGCCTTGGAACTTAACCCCCGCACAAAAGGGGGACTGCCTGAAAAATATGTATTTTAGGTATTTGCACATGCTGTGGCAGCAACCTCATGATGAATTCCCTCCCCAAAGACTTGAAGGCAGTAAGCACATTTCTTTCATCAGGCTTACCAGTGTTTAATTAGCAATACTGAAGCTTTAATTTCTTCACTCTTCACTTTTAAATCTATGGTCTTAGTTGCTTAAATGCTGGTTTATATTTTACACTGAGTAAATGATTTAATTACTTTGTTTTAGTACATCAAAACACTACTGTGCGTCCCGACATGCAGCTAGACTCTCAACTCCCCCTAGTTACAAACAAGACAAACTATAAAGGATGGTGAGAGCTGGAGCCAGGCAACTTCTAGAACATAGGTCGGCAACGTCTGGCCCATGGGCTGGATGCTGCCCACGAAGGCCATTTATCTGGCCCACAGGCCGCCCGTGAACCAAGCTGCCTGCTCAGCAAGTCCCCCGCACACTGTGCTAAACTGGCGCAGTGCGGCAACTCGCCGAGCAGCGCTGGAAATAGTGTCTACGCAGCCGCAGAAGCTGCGGACATGCGCAGAAGCCATTTCTGGTGTTCCAGACATGGGCAGCACAACACCGGAAATCGCTTCTGCGCATGTCCGGCCCACAGATGAAGAGTCCGTGCGAATGCTCTGGCCCACGGCCAGAAAAAGTTGCTAACGCCTGTTCTAGAAGGCCACAGGTTTCCCATTCCCTTTTAAAAATGTATTCTTCACCACTCCTGTCTCTTAAGGCATTGCATGTTGTTTAGGAAGCTTGAAAAGCAATCTAGACCAGGCACCCCCAAACTCAGCCCTCCAGATGTTTTGGGACTACAACTCCCATCATCCCTAGCCAACAGGACCAGTGGTCAGGGATGATGGGAACTGTAGTCCCAAAACACCTGGAGGGCGAGTTTGGGGGTGCCTGATCTAGACATATCCTTCTAAGTAAAATTCACCAGGCCCAAGACACTGCCCTCTCTTCATACTGCAAAATAACAGTGCAAAAGGGTGCACGACACTAGGAAATGATTTACTACACAGACGTAGAAACACAACACCCGGCATTGTAGATTTCAATGCCTACATTATTTAGTATTAGGAGTCTGGGTAACAATTGCTGGCCCGGTTTATAAGCTAGCACACAGTCAGACATGGAAGAGACACTGCCCTGCAAGTACAGTACAGTCGCACCTTGGTTCTTGAATTTAATCCATCCTGGGAGTCTGACTCCCAAAACGGTTCGAGAAGCAAGGCTTCCTGCACCCAATCAGAAGCTGCGGAAGCCATGCCGGACTTTCGGCTTCCCAAAAACGTTCAAAAACTGGAACAATCACTTCCAGTTTTCGATTGTTTGGGAGCCAAAACATTCAAGTTTAAAGGCATTTGGCTTCAGAGGTACGAATGTACTGAACTGTATACTGCTTTCAGTATCTTCCAAGGAAGGGATCAGCTAAGTGTAGATTCATTTGCAAGACCCATTTCCACAAACTAAGAACAAAGAGGAGACACAAGCTATCAAGAGCTGCCAGAAAGAACAAACAGTTGCTTCCCGTGGTCAGTTTTTGTTTTAACATATCCAAAACCATCTTATCTGTGGGGGAACATTATCAGAACGGGAAGGTTGAAGTCAAGCCTTGGCACCCTGTGACTCAACAAGCCAAATACAGCCCACAAAGCATCCTGAGACGGCAAAGATAGCACACATATTTCTCCTAACCCTGCTCCCTTTTCTCTTTCCTTTTTCTCATTTGGAGCATGTGCAGTGCTTGCCTAAACCATCACAGCAACATTTGCTTTTCTGGGGTGGTTTCAAACTGAGCGATGCTAACAAGACCACCGGTCCATCCTTTGAAGATATCGACTCAAGACTGACGCCACCAGCCTGGCTTTTAAGAGACCTAAATGCATTTAGCCTGAAGGTTTTAAAAAGGAATTTCCAATACAAAAGCAGGTACAATTTTAATAATTCTTAAGAGCAAAAGAAGTGACTTACAAGGAGTCCCAGGTTCAAATCTTCTTACCCCAGCAATGAACGCAAGGGATTTACACAAAGCCACTACGGTTCAGTCTCACCACGACCAATCTGCAATACGAGAACAGTGCTAATCTACTTTTTGTGCAGGTTCAAAGGTTAGCGAGATATGTGAATTGATGCAACTCTCTGCACAGTGTGACCGCCGCCTCCAGCAAAAATGGCTCCACACAATCTGGCTGGAAAAAAGCATCCTGAAAGAGGAATTTCTTTCCAAGCCTTAATGTGGCAGGCTAAGAGTAAGAAAATGAATGGGTGAATGGATGTATTTTTTTGGCCCCCAAAACAAAGGAGTGTGGGCCTTTGAACTAAAATGGTTCACCAACCCTAGTCTAGAACCCCACTTTAAAATGTTTTTATTTATTGCTTATGACTACTTCTGGTATTTTTTTAATTGAGCAAATCTTTACATGTTGTAAGCCATCTTGACCATGGTTTAACTATGGAAACTACAGCTGTACCTCGGGTTGCGAACACCTCGGGTTGCGAACAACTCAGGTTACGAACTGCGCAACCCCAGAAGTGTTTTCGCCACGCGCTTTGCGCAAAACGGCGGTTCGGGCCTTTTTCGGGTTACAAACTTTTCGGGTTACGAACTGCGACCCGGAACGGATCGCGTTCGTAACCCAAGGTACCACTGTAATAAACTACTGGTAACATGGTGATGAAGGTGATACAGTTGTAACTTGACTCCCAAACACCTTGGGAGTAGAACATTTTGGCTCCCGAATGATCGAAAACCAGAAGTGACTGTTCCAGTTTGCGAACTATTTTTGGAAGCCAAATGTCTGACGGGGCTTCTGTGGCTTCCAATTGGCTGCAAGAGTCTCCTGTAGCCAATCAGAAGCTGTGCTTTGGTTTCCGAACGTTTTGGAAGTCGGATGGACTTCCAGAATGGATTCCGTTTGACTTCCAAGGGACGACTACTTCAAAAACAGCTGTAAGACCAAAATGTATGCTCCCTAGTAGAGATGCTAAGCTGTGCAAGCTTGGCCAAAGTAGGAACTATTTAGCACCTGCTGTCCTAAAATGCGCTTCATACTAGTCAGATGACAGCGATGGCTGTGAGGTGCTCAGGGAATAGCCTTGGAAGGCAAAAACGAAGAACATGTTTAAGATACACTACTAGAGCTTTTGCCATTCTCCTTCCTTCATAGTGACCCTCCATTTGTGCCACCCTACCCCAAACTGCTCAGCCGCTGCTGAATGTGGACCTTGGGGCTAAAAGATTGCCAACCCTAGTTTGCCTACTCATGCTTTAGGTGTACAGAGGAGAAGGGTGCATGTCCACCCTTCCATCTCCCAAGAACTACTGCCCAGGTAAGTATTTCAACCAGTCCTATGTGGTGATGCAGTCATATTGACAGATACAGGAATCTGTCAATGGCTGTTCATAAAACATTTGAATATTTGCTTTTAGAAGTGCCTATCTATATTGAATATCCAGAAATGAGAATGACAGTAGTAATACAAACTGTGTACAGTATTAAGATCGCTGGGAAATTCAGTTTTAGAAAATCCAAAGAAATGTTATTTTCTCTCCATCACCTATCACTGCAGGATATCTGTTCTTTTTAGATATGAGGAATGCTGCTAAGCTACTGAGTCATCAGCTCTCTTATGGGATACTCCAGGGCATCATTTCATAGACGCCCACTCGTAAAACAGTCACTCTTACTATGTAATTTTACTCACAATGTAGTTTCAATAAAGCACCTAAGATGCCACAACTACCGCTGGGATACCGTATTTCATTCCAAATCAGAGTCAAGCTTGGCACAAGCCACACATTTCAATAGCAACAAATTGAATAAGATGGTCTGGAAGGTTAGAGTTATAAAAAGTAAATCCACAAAATCCCCAGCTGCTCTCCCTGCTTAAGTGCTTAAAATTAACATGGGTGCAAAAAAGCAGTTCGTCCGCATGTAGCTAGTTAATTTCGCTCTGCATTAAGAAAGAAATTGGACAGCCTTTGCCAACATATTTCTATTTACCAGTGTATCACAAATGAAAGTAAAAACTCACTGATAGGGGTACAAAATGTTTAGGCATCTTGGTAGCCAATCAGGTTACTACTTACCTCTCACCTCAACAGAAGAGGGGATGGATCCTGGCAAATGGCATGTATGCAATGGGAGAGGGTACGTTTAATGTTTTAACTAGTTTCATTGCTTCTCTCTCCCTATTTATATCAACCTGCAGAAAGGCAATTTCTACATGCAAAAATAAGCAAAGCCTTTCAGAATTCTAAGATAAAAAGAGTTCATTAGCACCTTAAGCAAGTCTAGTTGGGTATCTTTCCACATAACACCATAAAACTTGAAATTTCTTCAGAAGCATGTTCTACCAAGCTTAGTGGAATGCAAGTCCCACTGTGCATGCATAAAATGGCAACTTCGTTATTAAAACATGCCCTGTTTCTATCCATCAACTATAGTAAGTTCATGAAAGAGCCTATCCAGATTTAAAGTGAATCCTATTTCTGAAGGTTTGGCCCAGAACACCTGAAACAAGAATTAAGTCCAAGTCAAACTTCCTATCAGCGTATTTGTAATGTCACAAAAAGCAGACATTCCATGAAAATGTTTTTCCATTGTAGTGCAAAAGATTGTTTTTCTATACTACCATTTCCTGTTTTTTAAACAGTGTGTGGGTCATTTGGCCAAAGAAAATAGTGCTAGTAAGCATCTTTCTCTGAAGTGCTAACAGTAACTATTGAGATCAGGACACTTCATTTAGATTCCACTTTTCCATTTTCAAAAGCAGAACCCAAGTGACCAGCAGCTTAAATTAAGAGCAAGTCAAGCCACTTTCAACACCACAGCCAATCTTATCTTACCATAGCAAAAAAAAAAAAATGCCTGAAGAAACCAGAATGTCTTCAGGAGACACCAGAGAAAACAGTCCTAGAGCAGGTTTCACAACCCTAGTGAAACAATGGAAAATGCCCTTTTCCATATGCCTGCCATACATATATCATACAAAAGGGCCTCCCTTTCTGATCTTAAGGGACAGGAAGGACCATATCCCAATCATCACCCATTTAAAGGTAAAGGGCCCCTGACCATCAGGTCCAGTCGTGTCCGACTCTGGGGTTGCGGCGCTCATCTCGCTCTATAGGCCGAGGGAGCCGGCGTTTGTCCGTAGACAGCTTCCGGGTCATGTGGCCAGCATAACAAAGCTGCTTCTGGCGAACCAGAGCAGCGCACGAAAACGCCGTTTACCTTCCCGCCGGAGCGGTCCCTATTTATCTACTTGCACTTTGATGTGCTTTCGAACTGCTAGGTGGGCAGGAGCTGGGACCGAGCAACGGGAGCTCACCCCGTTGCAGGGATTCGAACCGCCGACCTTCTGATCAGCAAGCCCTAGACTCTGTGGTTTAACCCACAGCGCCACCTGGGTCCCTCCATTTAGGGTTTTTAAAAACAGCCAGCACTATAACCTCCAATAAAGTAGGCCAGTAGCTATTCAAACATTTACCTTCAGGAAACCATTTCTGGGTTGATGAAACTTGTGTGCATCTTCCAAACTACCCCAGAATGCTACAGATGCTTCTGGGGCATGTTCTAGAGACACCCCTGGCTCACATGTGGCACTAACTAGGTCTGTTAAGTGTAAATCGCTGCCCGGCAAAATACAAGAGCTGGGTCAGACTAAATGCCTATCTAGTCCAGTGGCCATGTTGAGTGGCCAACCACATACCCATGGAAGAGTGATTTAGAACATGGTCAATGCTCTCTCGTGGCTGTACCCATTCGTCATCTTCTCCAGTGGCACATGGGCAAGTGATCTGCTAAATTCTGATCTCACCGATAAGCCTGTCTTTCCCTGATTACAATTTGAAAACCACAGGAGCTGGAAGAGAAGAATCCATCTCTCAAACATCTTTTCACATATCCTTCTTACAAGGCAGCTGGCAGCAGATATGGAATTCTCCAATCAACTGTCTCAACCTAATGATGCAGAAGTTTTTGTTTTTAGAAAAAGTGAAGCAGCAGAGAACTGCCAATCCTTAAAAACCAGATGTTTCATTTGGCTCAATTTCACCTTACCATTTGCTTTCCCAATTCCTAGCACCAAATGTGCTTCAGTCCCAGAGGAAGCTGACACCTTTCTGCACTGATGGAAGATAAGTCAACCAGTTGATTTAATAATTCCAAGCATCCAAAATCTAGAAAATGCATGGCATGACATGCAACATATCCATGTGCTTAAAACCTGGAATGCTCTCAATTATATATGAAGGAGAGTAAGAGGAGAAACATTTTAAGACAAGACAAAGGCTGGGGAAGTCTAATTGCCTCCAAACCAATGCCTTACTTCCCCCAAATCTGCCTGCAACATCACGTTCCTTCAGCTGCACTAGATATACCAGAGATGAGCTCACTGGAGAGAAATATAGCTGGGTAAGGCTGCAGAGTCAACGTTACTTATGCCCAATACTTATGTTTGCTACTGGGCTATTGCTGTCAGTTTAACCACACTGCAAGGAACTAGTACTGGGCAGCTTATCTTTATCTTAAGACATTTTAATACTTTATTGCTGTAATGAACCTGCATCTAGGTATTCTTTTTTTTAAAAGAGCCGAGAGAAGCCTAGAATACTAGAGACCTGTTTCAAGAGTACACTGAGATGATACTGGTATGGATCTAACCAGTTGGCAATATCAGCTGTTTGCTTCATGTCTCTGAAAGATTTTCTGGAGAACTAGTCCATATCCAGCAGTCTCTCTTTTTTATATTTCAAAGGAAACCCAGTACTTTTAGTTTTAGAAATACAGTATTACTCAGTTCACTGGGCTCCACCACGTTACCCAAATCATTCTAGCACTCGATAAGTTCATTTATTGCTGATGATATATGGACGCTGGGATCCCTGAAGAACTAGCTCAATCCATAGTTATGCCTGCCTCTCAGTGAGAATAATCAGCCAAAACTCTTCTTTTTAAAAAAAACAAAAACTAAAAACTAAAAAGCAGGCTGCAGCCAGAGAGCAGAAGACACACAATGTTGTGGGCTTGACAGCTCTCACAGGAAAGGAGAAATTGCTACTGGGCAGATGTAGGCTGAGTTATGCTTCAGAGGGAAGTGATCACATGTTTTCGTTGCTGCAAGTACAACGCATCCAATGTTCTGTGCTATTCTAAATTACATTTGACAGCTTTGCAGTTATATGTTAAGTTGTTTGCTGTAATCTCTTGTGTTGCTGCAAATTATTTCACCTCCTGTTTTTTATAAAATCAATTTATACCACCTTTCAGAACTCAGAAGAGCCTCCAAGTCCACCAAAACATACAATGATTAAAAAAGAATTTCTCCCTCAAGCACTATTTAACCCACATTTCCTATTCCCTTTTGTTTTTGCTGCTATGATTACTGTTCCTTTTTTGATCAATGCTTTATTTAATTGCTTTCTGGAGTTTTGTTAACTATAATTTCTCATTATTACCATCTTATATGCTGCCGATCTGTATGTTTTATAATTACTGTATATTCCTGCGTATAAGACTACTTTTTAACCCAGGAAAATCTTCTCAAGTCAGGGGTTGTCTTATACGCCAGGTCGTATTTCTTATACAGCGAGTATATCCCAAACTCTATATTTTAACTGGAAAAGTTGGGGGTCGTCTTATACGCCCAGTCGTCTTATACGCCGGAATATATGGTATGTCTATAATTTATATTTTAATTGTTCTTTATTATTTTCTTCCCCAGAAGAGTCCACTGTGATGTATATAAAACAGATGAACAAAACTCCATAAAACAGTGTATTCTCTCTCTCTTGTCTGGCCATTTTAATGCTGTAAAAAAACACCTTGAAGGCTTCTTGAAAATATGCAGGGTCTAAGTTTTAAAATGAATAGATAAAATATTGGAGCTGTGTTAACAGACATATGTCATGTGATCAAAAAACTCAACAGGAAACCACAGAACAGATCAAGTTATTGCTTTAGTATGACTGAGAAAATATCTATCAACAGAGGACAATATGGGATTGAAGAGATTTACTATAATGAAACCTGCAGAAATTGAGCGACAGAAATAAAAAAAGTCATGTTTTTAAGAACCTGGGTGGGTGGGGTTAAGCTTTGGGAGGTTGCAACCCTGAGCAACACTAGCACAGCAGGTGATTGGTTGAGTATGAGACTCTCCATCTCAAGGTTGTGATTTGAGCCCAACAGGGGGTTGGACTAGATGATCCTCAGGGTACCATAAAACTCTACAAGTCTATAATTCTACGTAACTAAGAGTTTGGCTTGAGAGTTTCCAGCTAACTGCCTCATCTCCCCCATGAACTTGCTATAGAGCCCTAAGTGAGCCCCTACTGCTTTGACACTGCAGTTCACAATCACCAGAATGTGCCTCAGCAAAAGTAGCCCCTGTTGTAAAAGGTTTACCGAGATTATTTTGCGTATTTAAGATGATCTAAAGCACAGAGCCTAGGGCTTGCCGATCAGAAGGTCGGTGGTTCAAATCCCAGCGACAGGGTGAACTGCCGTTGTTCGGTCCCTGCTCCTGCCAACCTAGCAGTTCAAAAGCACGTCAAGTGCAAGTAGATAAATAGGTACCGCTCCGGTAAGAAGGTAAACGGCGTTTCTGTGCGCTGCTCTGGTTCACCAGAAGCTGATTAGTCTTGCTGGCCACATGACCTGGAAGCTGTACGCAGGCTCCCTCGGCCTACAGAGCGAGATGAGCGCTGCAACCCCAGAGTTGTCCACGACTGGACCGAATGGTCAGGGGTAACTTTACCTTTATATAAACCAACATTTTTGGTGAAATTATTTAAAAAGAGCTGCCATGTTCTGAGAATGTGTGTCTTCTAAGATAAAATGAAATAAACATAGGGATGTGCATCTCCATCAAGCCCTACCTATAAGCAACCCAAAGCCTCCTGGCTTGCTAATTGCTGGGAAGCCATAATGTTGGGTGTGGATCCAAATGAGTGGATTTTTTTTTTACTGGAGGGCTTCATTTCCTAAATAAATCTGGAAAGGGGAAGGTAGCTGCCCACTAATGAAAATCGCCAAAGTGTAATAAGTAGCAGCTTGTAGGTACTGTGATTCTCGTGTTCCAGAAGTGGGCTATGCAGACGGTCGCATTTCCCTCCCAAGGCAGCGCATATGGTTCTGCCCCTCCTCATCTCATTCCCACAGCAACCCTGCGATGTAGGCTAGGCTGAGAGGCAATGACTGGCCTCCCTCACAAGGTCACGCCTTAAGCTTCAAGGCCGAGTGGGGGGTTCTGAACACTGGTCTCGCCCATGTAAGACTCTCTAACCACTACACCTCACTACTTCGCTCCCTTAATCTCTACTCCGCACCGTCTCCGAACAAGCGCCACATGAGCGCGCTACTCCACAGTTGCCGCCACCCCTCCAATATTGCAAGAGTTCTAAGCCGTGGCGGAGAAACTATATCCGCGTCAGCCCGTTCACACGTGCCACCCATCACGTGACTGCGAGGAAGCGAACGAAGCTTTCCGCCCCTACCCCTCGGGCTTACCCGCGGACAGCCCCTCCTGCATCCCCGCCGGCACCTCGCCGTTCTCCAGGATGCTGTAGCCCTCGTCGTTCTCGATGCCCGCGATCTCATTCTCCTGCTGGGCCAGGAAGGCGGCGGCCGGGTCCTCATCGCCGCCGCCGCCGCCCAGCGCTCCGTTTCCCGCCGCCGGCTGAGGGGAGCCGAAGAGATCGAACTCGGCCATGGTGGGCGCAAGAGGAGGGGAGGCGGGGCAGGCAGCAGGAAGGAAGGAGCCAACGGAAGTAAAGGGGCCGCGCGGGAGCGAGAAGCCGAAGAGCGCCCAAGGAAAGACCCCCGCCTCGTCGCCGTTTAACGGACTCGGCTACTACTTCCGGCCTCCGTGAAGCAGCCAACTCGAGCACTCAGCGCCGCCCGCCTGCCTGCCTCCCCGCTCCTTTTAGACGGAAAGCTCTGAGAGCGACGGCGCCGCGCCACCAACCAGCTGAGAGGGGGACGAAAACGTGAAGCCAACCAGCGCGCCAAGGAGGCGGGCTTGGCGGAGTGCGCCGCACGTGATCTATCCTTCCCCCCTCCCCCCGCTTTCCCTCTTACTCCGCTGAGGGGGCCGTGTGGCCTAATTGTGCGCACGCGCGGCCCTTCGGCGTTTCGCTTAGGCTTCCTCCCCCTCTCCCCCCCCACTCCGCTCGCTTCTCGGTTGCGCTGTAAGGAAGACGGTGCCCGAATGGTTTCGTGAGGGGCAACTGCACTGTGCACATTTCTCAGTCATAAGAGTCTCTAAACGGTTGGCATAAAAACACAGCAACGGTCAATGGAGGGTTTCCCCCCCCCCTGAAAACTAGATAAAAATGAAACGCAATTGTAGCGGGCAGAGTAGTAAATAAGTAAATAAGTCACTGTTCAGGAAGCTTGAGGGCAAAATATGTATGTTTATCGCTCCGGAAGTGACAATCTGGCGATGGGAGGGCGAGCAAATCTTAAAATCGTGGTCTGGTCCTGCCGGATTTCCTTATAAGCTAAACAAGCTATAGCTCAGGGCCCCACTCTTGGGGGGCCCCAAAAAATTAAAGAAAAAAACCTGGATGTACATTTCCAAAATATAAGATTAAAAAACAAATAAAAAAACCCTACATAACAGCAATAGTGTTTTGTGTTGTGTAGGCTCCTATGATGTAAATAATGGGCCCTGCCTGCTAGCCTGCTCCCTAAAATGTGAAAAATCATTTTAAGTTAGAGCTTAATAATTACCATATTTCACTATTAATATACCGGTACTTCTTAATTGTATTTCACTATTAATATGCTTCTTATTGTATTTTGTTATTAATATACTTCTTGATTGTATTTCACTATCAATATACTACTTCTTAATTGTATTTCAGTTCAACAATTACTTTGATAAAATACATATTTTGTTACCATATGTGCAAATGGCTTTAGATACCTATAAATTACCATATAGCATATACTCAACACAAAAAACAGCAACAAATTGTTGTTGATATAGGACAGCTGGACATATAAAGGACCCCATTACCTTCAGTGCTGGAGGAGACTCTTGAGAGTCCCATGGACTGCAAGAAGATCAAACCTATCCATTCTTAAGGAAATCAGGCCTGAGTGCTCCCTGGAAGGACAGATCATGAAGCTGAGGCTCCAATACTTTGGCCACCTCATGAGAAGAGAAGAATCCTTGGAAAAGACCCTGATGTTGGGAAAGATTCAGAGGACAAGATGGTTGGACAGTGTTCTCGAAGCTAGGAACATGAGTTTGACCAAACTGCGGGAGGCAGTGCAAGACAGGAGTGCCTGGCGTGCTATGGTCCATGGGGTCATGAAGAGTCGGACACGACTAAACGACTAAACAACAACAACATTACCTTCAGTAACTTAGGGCCTCATCAAACCTAAATCTGGCCCCGCCTGGTTATGCCTGTAGAGCAGAGCTGTTGTTGGCTGTGCTCTATATTAAGACATGCCACAAGGTTATGTCCTTTTTATTGTGGATTAGGGCAGCGTTCCTACACAGACCGGTACTTCCTTGGGAGCCTGGCTCATTGAAACTCACAAGCTGAGTAAAACATGTTTAGGATTGATCTGGAAATGAAATGAGAGCTTGGGTGCAGCGCAATCCTATACAATACATGTCTACTCAGAAATAAGTCCCACTGGATTCAGTAGAGCTTGCTCCCTGGTAATTGTGTATAGGGTGCAGGCTTAGGTCCTTAATTTAGGATTACACTTTGCATGGGAGTAAGACCCACTTAGCTGGTTGGGACTGACAACACTGTTTTGCTTTATATTTGATGGGTGAAACCAGTGTTGCTGCTGCTGCTTTTTTATTTTATAAAGGTGCCGTACTTGGCATGATGTTGGTTACAGGTAGGTAGCCGTGTTGGTCTGGATCGAAGTAAAATAAAAAAATTCCTTCAGTAGCACCTTAAAGACCAACTAAGTTTTTATTTTGGTATGAGCTTTCGTGTGCATGCACACGAAAGCTCATACCAAAATAAAAACTTAGTTGGTCTTTAAGGTGCTACTGAAGGAATTTTTTTATTTGGCATGATGTTATTACTGTAAGTGCCACACTTTTAACATTTAGTGGGGGGAAGTGCCGGTACTGCTTACCCTTGAGGACCCCCAGAAAAAAAGCATTGTGTGAGACTCTCCTGTTTGAGCTATGTTGAACCAGATAACACACCGTGCCCTAGCAAAACCCTTGTTTGGAATCCAGTTATGACAATGTGGAGTGTGTGAGAACTCACATGAACAGCCTCTACAGTTGTAATCTTATTTCAACAGAAGGTGGCCTAGAAAGATACAATTTCTCTATTTTTTAGAGTGAGAAAGGCACTCTATCAACTATCAACATAATGAAGTCCCCTGTTATATAGAGATTAGGGTGGTGTTTTTTTTTTTATGGAATAAGGACCTGAGATGGTACAACAGACTGCAGGTGGGGATAACACTTTTGAATATGTATTGACCTCTGAAAAAAAAAAACACCAAAAATATCCTGCAAATAGAAAACTATCTCAGCAAGTAGGGAACTAGCTTAGAACCTTTCTCTCTGATGTGTTAGTTTCCTGCCTTCAGTGTGACTTTTATGTGAAGGATCATATGGTATGGTCCACATCATTTACCGTTTTATTCTGCAGGCTTTATAGATGCAGTTTAAGGATGTGTCCACTACGATAAATTGAGAAACTTTGAAGCAGTATTGTAGAGCTGTCAGTGACTGTGATACACATTCATTTTATTCTGTGCTACATTTATCCCCTTTTGGACTTTCCTTGAAAGTGGGGGGGGGGGAGCAAGCAGGGTGGATAAAAATCAATGGGTTTTTTAAAAAAAAAATCGGTTTTTTAAATTTAAATTTGATTTATTTATTTAAATTGGATTTTTTAAAAAATCAAATGCTTTTTGAGGAAAATATATTACCATCCAAAGGTTATTCCATCATGAAATAAAGATTAGTTTTTTAATTATGTAGAATAAGGTTGTATATGTTTAATTTTTTTGGTAAATAAATTCCATTAATCCATTCACAATGTCATGCTCTTCCAGAGGTTTTTGTAAGATTATTGGGCAGTTTCTCTGCCTACAAGATATTATCACAGGTGCTTGGTTTACTTTTGCAGTTCTCAAAACTGAATTTGACTCAGCAGAGATCACATGCCTCTTCTTCACAGCAAAAATGTTATAACATGAACAGAGTTGAGAAAAAGACCTTAATTCTATTGTTCTACAAACCTATGAATACAGAATCAACTCCTTCAGTGCTAAGTTTCAAGAAGTTCAGTGAATAGGATAGAAACAATATTTTTCTGATTGTTTGGAGTGGACAGTATTTAAGTTTTTCATGTGTAGGCTGGGCTGACAGTCTAAGTTTCTTAAAATATATACATTTTGTTTTTGTTTAGCCAAATTAGTTAACAAACATGGATGTTTGTTTAAGCAAATAACATATGCTGTAATGTTATTGTTTCAGTTGAATAAATCTATTTAAATTGTTATTATTAACGTAATGATTATTTTTTCTCCTTCCTAAGTACCGTGTTTCTCATATTTTAAGACATGTCTTATATTTTTTTTTACTCAAGAAAATAAGCCTATGGCTTATTTTCGGGGGTGTCTTATTTTTTGCCGAGCCCCGACTGAGCGGGAGCTGGCAAAGGCAGCAGCCCGCCGCCAGCTTGGAGCTCGAGCCGGCAAAGGCAGCAGCGGCGCTTTGCCGAGCTCCACCGAATCGGGTGAGAATTGCGTTCGTACCCCTGCCTTGCAGCCTCTGACCCTTCACCCAGGGCGTTCACACGTGCATCTCCACCCCCGACCCGCGTCCTCGTCTACCGGTACCTGAAAGCTGCGCACGCGGCATTCCAGCACAAAGCCGCCAGCCAGCGTCGGAAGAGGAGAAGGAGGTGCCGCCGAGAAACCCAGAAAGGGGAGGCGCAGCGGGGAGGAGGAGGAGACCGGCGGGGAGGGATCCGGAAAGTTGCGAGCGACTTCCTGCTCCCCCCCCCAACGGAGCGAAAACTAGCAAAGGCAGCAGCCCGCCGCCGGCTTGGAGCTCGGCAAAGCGCCGCTGCTGCCTTTGCCGGCTCGAGCTCCAAGCCGGCGGCGGGCTGCTGCCTTTGCCAGCTCCCGCTCAGTCGGGGCTCGGCAAAAAATAAGACACCCCCGAAAATAAGCCATAGGCTTATTTTCTTGAGTAAAAAAATATAAGACATGTCTTAAAATATGAGAAACACGGTAAATGGTTGCTTCTTTTAATGTAAAACTCAGTGCCTGCAATCCATTTTCTTGGGGTTGCCTTCTGTTTAACTTCCATTGCCTCTGCACTTTTTACAGTTACTTGAGATGCAGAAACAAAGCAGGTGACGTTTTGACTGACATGTAAACCAGAATTATGAAAGTGTGGCCTGATAGATATTTGCATAGCAGGCTGTTAAAAGCACAGGAACAAGGCCAGAAAAAGCCCTGTATTTATTATGAATCCTTACTGGAGCAAGATGGTCTTAAGATAGTTGCACAGAACTTTACATCAGCCAGTTCCAGTGGCAAGCTTTATTATTTCTCATTTCCCTTCCTTCTAAAGGACAACTGGTTCCGCTTTCTGTTATAGTTCTCTGGAAATGTGTGCAATTGTAAGCTTGGTTGCTCAACTTCCAAAGCCTTACTGCAGTCAGAGTCATCCTAGTCCCTTGGTTGGCAACTAGTTTTGCTGGAATGGAAGATCTAGTGGGCCAGTGCGCTAGACCTCATATGCAACCCAATGGCCTGCTCAAAAATCCCCGCTTCCACGCACTACAACCTTTTTTCACCTCAATTACAATTGCAGGAAGGGGCAGCAGGAGACAACATATTCCTCTTTACTGACCTGGATTTGGTGTAATTTCTGCTCCTCAATTCATCTGAGTAAGACAGAACAACCATGGAGTACACAGCCACCTCATTTAATATGTTTGTCTCTGTGTGGGTATATTTAGTATTTACTTTGTGTATTTACAAGTCACTTTTCTGTTAAGAAAACCTGCAAAGTGTCAGGAAAGCACCTAAAACTTTCTGTGCAGAAGCACTCTATTAAAAGACAAAAAATCCAGTTAAAATGTAGCTAAAGAATAGTGGTGAGCGGCATTAATAATTAGGGATACTCTAGTAAATAAATGTCACCACCTGTGGAAAAAAAATGCAAGCAGGGAGGAAGTGGGCTCTTTTGTTTGCCCTACAAAGCTACAGATTGGGGCTTTTGAGCAAGCTGATTGTCTACCGCCTTGGGGGGAGAAGAAATCTATTCCAAATTGAAATAATACTGGATACAATGTTGTTTTTCCAAGCTTTGATTCTATCGTGGCACCCACGCCCAGGTTGTACTTCAAGCAAGGATTATTTCTGGTTGCCTCTCACTGACAAGCTGCTGTGCACCCATAATCCATGACCTACCATCTGACTCTGCTCCTGACTAATCAGGTTTTTTTTCCTGTCTTCACCTCGCCAGATTTCTCCAGATTGCATGCAACTACCTCTCATGGGCTTCTGCGGGCTATATTTTTTCAATAAAATAAGTGGTCATCCTAGGGATGAACAAATTCTTTGTTCTCCTTTTTATTGTTTAGTGGAATACAGCTACAGCCTAAAAGCCAGACCTCATAATCCTATACAGTATCTAAATCTAATTAAATTCAAAAGTCCTGGATTACAGCATTTAAATGTGTTTAGGATTGCAGCCAACCTTGGGTTTAGGCCCACTTAAAAAATATGGAGGATTTGTACACACTCCTGTTTACTATCCATCTAGTGCGTTCTCACTGCTGGTTTGGGAAGCGATGTGCACACGGCATTAGCTACGGTCCATGTCTATCCTGTTGTTTCTTAATGAAATACTGCACAAAATATTTGAAGAGTTTACCCTCAAAACCAGCTTCTATCCAAATTGAGAAAAAGAATAACCTAACTGTGCTTTTAAGCCAGTAATGTGTACACAGCCTGTATCCGATGAACCCAATGAAGCTGGTTCACATATTAGATAGCAAACCTGCTAGCAAGACCTGGATTTAAACCGTGCGCAACATCTAGCAACATACATGCCTTAAAGATTATTAAAGGAGCTGGGGTATTGTTTAGGGGGGACTGTTTGGTGGGGGTTGTTGCTATTGTTGCTGTCAATTTTTTGGATCTTTATATTGGATCTTATGATTTATGTGGAAATGGTTCAATTTGGTCTTATGTGTTTTGATGTTTTTGTTTATGGTTTATGACTACTTTTGTTATGTTTGTAGTTATGTATTTTTTATATGTTGTAAGCTACCTTGAGCATGGTTTTAACTTTGGTAAGACGGCATACAAATAAAATGATTGATTGATGTTGTGAAGGATAGCTAGCTAGGACCTTGAATTCTTGAGCAATCTTTTTCCAGTTGCTGTACGGCAGGATTTTTGGACTGCTGGGAAACTTTAAAAATGAGACTTATCCAAATAGCATTGTATTAAATATATGCTCAAGAATGTATGGATTGTGAGAGACCAAGAACTGAACAGACAGTTCAATGCAGCTCCCTCTGTGAAATATCCTCAGCCTAAGCTACTCAAGAGGAAAAACAAGGGCAGATTAACTCTTTAGCAACCTGCAGTGAAGCATGCTTGTAAGAGAGGGCTTGATTGGTGTTTATGAGAGTTAGGAAGCAGAGACAGGGCTAGGGCTCCTGCTGATGTGGGGGTGGGATGGGGAATGGATATATATTCCTCCATCCTTGCTTAGGAAGAAAAGCTCCTATAGGGGGATTTTGAGCAGGGGGGAAATGACTACAAGAAGAGAAAGAGTTAAGCAATGCAGCCACCCCTCCTAACACACACTCTTTGCTTAAGATTGCAGCCTCTGAGGCAGCTGGGTTAAAAATAAAAATGGGTTAGAGACACTGCATATGTCATTTTAGCCAAGGAAGGAACACTGAAAGGCAATGGCAACTGGTAGCAATTTGACATGGTAGGGCCGCAATTTTTAACCTTGCAGTTTTCATCACAATAGGACTCACACAGAACTTATTTAGGAAAGTGAGCCATTTCACATGTGCAGAGTGCCATTGTCTCCTCTCTCTAAAATAAAAGTAAAAATCAATTATTATACGCATACCTATGTACAGGGGAAGAAAGAGCTTCCACGGCCAAAGTATGGTTTTCAGACAAGATTGACTCCATACTCCTATTTAGAAATTAAGCCATAGCGCATGACGAATTCATGTATGAGTTACACCTACACATCTGTTGCCAAAAACATGTTGCCAAAACCCTATATACTGACAACCATTTTGCACAGGAGTTGCATTCCTGGCCCCTGCTTGTGTTGTCAAAGTGTGTAAGCCTGTTCAGCCTCTTTTTCTGCCTACTTCATCATGCGTCAGAACAACCTGCACATGCATGATCGTGCATCATTTGGATGTGCCTAAAATGATTATTGCCTGTACACACGTGAGGAAAATGTGTGTCCAGTTGCATGTAGCTTTTCTTCCCCCCCCCAAATCATTTTAACTACAGCATTCATCATTCAAAGTGGTAATTTATCCCCCCCAAAAGAGAGGTTGTTTCATTCAAGCCAGGGCACACCAGTGCACAGCTGAACATACGGTATTTGCAGTGTATGGCTCAGTCCTGACAATGTGCAGTCTCTGCTCATGTGCAGAGTCATTACACCAGACTAATCATAATCAGTCTCAGATATTTTTCAAGATTTGGGATACTATCTTCCAGGTTTGGGAAAGGATGTAGAATTGAGTCATATCCAAACAGAGCCCAAATTTGTCATTTTAGAAATTCACAAGACAAATTCAAATAGCGACAGCATCCCCCTACCCAATTCCTGTGTATTCAAGATATATACCTTGCTAGGGGAAGGGCTGATTGGAAGCAGATCCACACACCTTTTCTAGAAATACCCTGGAAAATACTCTGTAATTACACGCAGTTCAAATCTACCTTATCTGCACTGTGCTGTCCTGTCAGTTGCTTCTGCAGCAGCAGCTTTTAATAATGAATGTAGAGAAATTATTAATAGTTTGTTGCAATATATACACAAGCCACCCACTATTTTGCCTCCCAGAAAGATAAATGCAATATGCAAAATGATTAAGTAAATTCATTTATTGAAAGAGACTCGCTTGCTCTTTCTAGCAAAGTCACAAAACAATACTGAACTCAGCAAACAAACAAACAAAATGCTCCTCAAATTAGGAAGTGTTTCCTGATGCTTCTCTGGCCTTCAGGGAAAGCATGGGCTAATGTTAGCACATAGGGCTGTTTGGGAAGCATTCCTTACTCCTCCCATATCTGCTCTGGTGACTGTGCTGGACAGGCCCCATAATAACAGATGGAATAAGAGTCTGTTTGCTAGGGCTAAATTTCCTGCAATCTAATCACATGGTTTTTCTCCTTAGAGACACATGGGAAGCACCTCTTTGCCATAGCCATACTTTTGGATTAGGATTGACTGAGTGATGCAGAGAGCTGATTGGCCAGAGAACAGGAGATTGGCAGATATGTTCCCTGTATGGTCAAGGAAGTATAAATGGGGGGAGGTGTCAGGAGAGAGTGATTTTGAAGAGGAAAAAATGCTTGACATTTTCCTAGGGAGTTTTGTGCCTTAGTAACCTCAGTGGACCAGCATCCATTGCTAAAAAGTGGGAAGCTTCTGCCTTTCCCCCTTCCTTTTAAACCTGCTATGCTGCTCTCACTTTTCATAGCAGCCAGGCACACAAACTAAAATGTTATGTCAAATGTGTGATTGCATATAACATTTGTTTGTTTGTTTGTTTGATGGATGACATTTGTGTACCACCTTTTCATCCAAGGATCTCAAAATGGTAAACATGGTTCTCTTATCCCAGTTTTATCCTCACAACAACCCTGTGAGGTAGGTGAAGCGGAGAGACAGTGACTGGCCCAAAAGTCACCCAATTAGCTTCATGTCTGAGTGGGGATTCCAGCTCTGGTGTTCCAGATCATAGTCCAACACTCTAAACATTACACAAAACCCATCACAGGGCCCTCAATCAGGATTTGGAACATGGCACGTGGGTTAAACCCCTTTTCTGCACCATGGGATGAGAACTGCACATACCCTTCTGTTTGCCCTAGGAGGGAAGACTATAATGAACACCAATAGTGGCTTTCCTCCTGTGAAGCAAAAAGTTCACAGGGGTGCAGAATGGTCCCAGTTCTGAACAGGGGGGCTATGGGTAGGATCAATACTATTAAACCAATTGAAGTCTATGGCACCGATAACACCCATTTTCTTCCTTTGAGGTCCAGAGGCAATTTGTAAATGGCAAAAGAGCTGCTTGAGGAAGAGAACTGGCAGAGGGCTTTTATTTTTTCCAACTGTGTCCATCCGGTAACAAAGATGGAATCGAAAGCAGGGCTTAGACCTTCTTAAAGGTTTTGTCAGCAAACTCGCATTGGAGTCACAAGATCAAAGAATCATAACGTTGCATTAGTGAGAGTAACATCTCTTCCTCTTTAAAATTCTGTGCGTTTTCTAGTTCCTCAGGAAGTAGACTGTGCTTCCTAAGGGGTAGGAAGCAGGCGAGAACAAGCAGACAGGCACCCACCCCTGGTTATATACAGAGCACAGGCTGCCTTAGTGCTACAGAACCATATGCATCAGTGCCATAACTAGTCATTTTTTGGCCCCTAATTCTCTGTTGCTGCTGCCACCTGAAAAACCAGCAGCAAGATAGTTAAGAATAGTTGTGGACTTTAGAAGCTGTTGCTGCTGCAATTCCAAAGTCCCACTGGTCAGATGAGTGTTTCTTCCCAGAAGCTGCTGTGCTGGTCGCTGCAATCCAACATCACATTTATTTGCTTTTCTCCCCAGCTGGTGGCAATCAGTAGCTAGAGGTCCTTAGGCTCCAGGCACAAAGCCCAAGGAGGAACTGTAGTGGTGGCTCTCGGGCTGGCTGGCTGGCCTCAGAGCAAGCTGGATTCTGACTTTCCATCTACCATTTTGAAAACATGCTTAAGTATTCCATGCTGAAAAGAAAACATGACACAATCTTACCTTTTAAACTATCAATACATGACCCATTTGTGCCCCTGTCTTGGATGGTTGTGCCCACCCTAGTTACACTGTTAAAGAGACGAAGGGAAGAAACCTGGTGTTTACCTGTGATTTACAATTCAGTCATCCTTTATTGCTAGAAATTCTGGTTTGCTTTTGTCTTCCCTATTAATTGACTACAGTTTTTTGGAGAATCTTGCATGGCAACTTAGCTGTACAGCAAGCAGGGCAATCCAGAGCTTCTGGAGGCTGAGCCAAAACCCTCCATTCCCCTACACTTTGATCTAACATATATGCATGTCGGTTGATGGCATACTCCTCTGGACGTGTTTCACCTGGGCAAATCAGGCCACCACACACAAACACCTTGTTATCCCCAATTGAGCACACTGCATGTGAAAGATCCAAGCTGTAGTTATTCGGCAAGAGTGGGACAAGTTTTGTGGATTTGCTCATTTTGATCTTCTGCAGGTTTATTTCCAAACTCTCTTTGTGGCTCTGTATGCTCAAGACATTATCCTGAGGAAAGGACAGCAAGGGCTTGTGATTGAACTGAATGGGAAATGTGATGTACTGCACCACATTCTTAGTCTGAGTGTCAAAGCAGTCCAGCACACCTACTCGGGAGAAGCGCCCATTCACCAAGCACCTTCCTGTCACAATGTAAATAGTCTTGTCTCCCTTGGTGATCAATGCAGTTGCATCCATAGGAATACTCATCTTTCCAGCAAGAATCCACTTCTCTTTCCCTTCGTCATACTTGTAGATACTTGAAATGTACTTCCTTGGGGCCGTGCTGCCTCCTACAGTGTACACTGCCCCCCCACAAGTCACCATGGTGTGGAAGACCAAACCTATAGGCAGATCCGGAAGTTTGATCCAGGAGTTAGTATCTATATCATACTTCCAAGCTGTTTTCAAGCCAGAGATCTGCTCTGTTGTTCCTCCAGAAACATAAATGTATCTCCCTAGTGATGTTGCACTGAGAGCAGCTGCTTTGTAAGGCATCTCTGTCAGCTTTAGCCAGATGTTCTCTCCAATGATATAAGCGAAAACCCCACTGTTGAACTTGCCCTGCTCTTTTTGCCCTCCTAAGATCACCACAGAGTCCATTAACGCCCCTTTCCTTTGTTGAAGCATCAGGCTTTGAGGATTGCCCTTTTTACGATCACTCAAAGTGCTCTCTATCCGGGACAGGGGACCAGTGTGGTCTGCAAAGAGTAACACTTCACGGCAAGTGGACAGAAGCATACTGGTGGAGACAGCGGATAAATGAATGTAGGTAAAATACTTCTTAAAATATTTCTCCCTTTCAGCCTTTCTGTATTTCACCCACTGGAGGAGGGTTGAGAGAGTCTGGTCCTCGTTTTGCACATGAAGATGTTCATCCTTAAGGAGCCTGCTGAAGACGTTAGGGGGGCAGTGCATAAAGTCTGTTATGCCAGGGCCTGCCCAGTAGTTGAAGTTGTCTCGTATACCATCATAAGCAGCATTTGCCACTTCTTTCATATCATATGAGGTGGCCAGGAGCATGTAATAGAGGCAGTTGTTCTTCTTAAGGGACCTAAGGAGGAAGTCAGAACAGTGGCTCCTTAGAGATGGGGAACTGAAATACTTGGCTCCCTTCAGCAGGTCCTCCACGTTCTTCTCAGAAATTACAATCTTCCCAGTATAGAAGTAGTCGAGCAATTGCTCCACCAACTCGGAGCTCAGGAACTTGGCATCAATGATAATAAAGAGTTCATCATCCGCTTTCATGTCATTGCTGGATATCAGATTCCTAATATGGGAGGACATGGCTGCTAAAACGTTGAGGTGGGCATAGAAGACTTTCTGGTCCACACTGAGGGCTACATCACAAAACTCCCGGTTCTTTCTCTGTTTGTTGAGGGCCTGCATCATAAAACTGTTGTGGTTCTTTTCCGTAAACTGCATCCTCATTTTTGGGGCCAAGCTTCTCTGGAATTAAGGAAGATGGTATAAGCGTAGAGGACTCTGCCCAGTTGTTGAAGACCCTACTCTGGTACAAGGAGTGATGTCATCAAATAAAGCTGCTAGGTCACAATTATCTGTGACATGTGTTGACAAGAGTCTTTTCAAATTGTCCCTTTTGTACCAAGAGAATATCAGTCTCACTTCAGCTAAACCCGATCCAAAAAGAAAGAGGTTCCATTGACTGGAGGTGAGGTGGCTTCACCTATGCTATCTAGAGTGTCTTTGTATTGAAAGGTTACCTGTTAGACTCTTCCCAAGGAAATGTTATAGTTAAATGCTGTGGTGATGTCAAATAGGAATACATTCCCACTTAATTTATTAGGTTCCACCGCGTATGATCTAAATAACAGAGCATTCTGTTCCCCAAAGTGGAACCAGATTTGGGTATCTGTAATGACTTGATAAGGGCAAACATTCCACTGATATGGCTTGGTTTCAGCATGTCATACATTTGGAGAAAGGCCTTGAAATGGATAGTAAGAGTTGACTTGTGGTAAGGTGAACCAGCAACAGGGGTGCCATGGGACTGTGAAGGGGTGTTGCTTTGCTTGTGTTTAATGGCCAGCTCACTGGTTTTTCACAAAGAGGGCCAAACAAGATTATATGTTCTATATGTGTATGCATGTATGATTTTCTTATTTAAATAGCAACCATATGGGGGCTGATAAGAACTGTAGCACATGGTGATGGGTGTATGTTGTAACCTCTTTACTGCAGCCCTGATTAAAATTGTGTGCAAAAGTTGCTATTTGCTCCAGATAGGGAAGCTTTCTCCAGTGCCAGTGGAAGCTTACCTCTCAGGACAAAAAACTTTGGAGGCATTTTCAATGGCATTTTCATGAGTGCTTAAGGTTTAACTCTCTAACCCTCTTCCCACATGCCATGATTCTGATTCCCCCATCACCACTGCCATGGCTGCTATTTAAACAAGAAAAAATGGATACCCTGGAAGTGCCCGTATGCATTTAATGTATCATCCACTCTTTGGGTCACTGGTGAACTAATGTTATAAACAATTAACTGTACAAGATACACTTCTCAAAGGCTCAAATTTATTTGCTTTGCAACCCTGTTAATTCTCTTGGAATTCTCAGCAGCTGTTGATACTGCAAACCATACTTTAAGAATGAGTTTATGGTTTGGCTTTGGGGAGTGGGTAAAAATGGAAGGGAAAAAAATCCTCTTCCCCAACCTTACTTACGTAAGTCTCTTCTCCTTATTGAAAACTGAAGTGGTGCCCAGCAGTGGGAAGAAGTAAGAAAATAAAATATCCAAACAACTTTTTATACCCACCCAGCAAGCTTTATAGCCAAGGCAGGGTACCTGCTTTACTAGCAAAAATGTATAGAACATGGTCTGTCAAGATGAGCACAGCTGTTACCACAAGCTGAGGTGTTGCCTGGCTCTGGGAGACAATGCTAGACCCATCTCTTCGGAAACCTGGTCAGCCACAGTTCTGCACTCTCCTCAATAAAAAAAAAGTAAAGGACCCCTGACAGCTAAGTCCAGTCGCGAACGACTCTGAGTTGCGGCGTTCATCTCGCTTTACTGGCCGAGGGAGCCGGCATTGTCCGCAGACAGTTTTTCTGGGTCATATGGCCAGCATGACCAAACCGCTTCTGGTGAAACCAGAGCAGCACACAGAAACGCCGTTTACCTTCCTGCCGGAGCGGTACCTATTTATCTACTTGCACTTTTTGGCGTGCTTTCGAACTGCTAGGTTGGCAGGAGACTCTTCTCATTACTGTGCCCCAAATCTATAGAAGAAGGTGCTAAGTGTCTTGTGTCACTGTACCATTCAAATGTTATAAACACCATGTTGCCACTTCTCAGTTGTCTTTTTCTAACCTAAAAGGCCCCCAACACTTGATGATCCTAGCAGGAGAGGGGCTATAATCCTTTGATTATTTTGGTTACCTTTTTTCCATATACAGTAGAACATTATATGCAGCTGAGTAATACACATCTTAATTTGAATGGGATTGACTGCCCGTAAAGTTTGCATAGCATTACAACCTCAGCATTTTCTCTTTCTCTGAAACAACTTCTTTTTGCTTTATGCTCTAGGCAGTGCTTCAGCTTCTAGTTTCCCTGTAGGCTGAATTAAAAATGCTGTAGGAGGAAGGGTGGTTGACTCATCCTCCAGATGTTCTTAGTTTCTTGTCACAATTGTGTAATCTGCCCTTTAACAATTGGGCAATTAATAACAGTGTTTGATATTTGCATAAAAGGGACAGAATATAGATATTATCATATAGGATCACCCACAGATAGCGCTGACAACTGACCAGAAAAAGAATGGTGTTGCTCCTGTGCATTTAATAGCAGCTTGATCTGTAAAAGTCAGCAGGTTAAGCTTAAACAGCTTAGAAATAAATGTTAGCATTTGCTAACTGTAAATCAAGACGTTGTTAAAAAGGTACAGGAGCAAACATTAGTGTAAAAATAAACCTCTTGGCAACCCTACTTCAGATGTTAGTACAGGGATTTAGAATACTCTAAAAAATAATTATCATATTATTGAAGAAAATTGGAAGAAAGATGAACAGATGCAAATGAGAAAAAGGCTCCTGTACTCTTACATCTATGAAAGAGAACATTTTGACAGGTGTGCAACTTGATTTGCATGGATGAGAAAATCTGTGAAATTATTCAAGCTAAAGGAGCTTTGCCTTTGCCTCTTTTCACCCCACTGCTAAGCCATATCAATCTGCTTCTGTTTAACACATGCAAGTTAAGACTGCCCCTTAAAAAAAACCTTACGTTGCTTCTATGCTTTTCATGTCTACCACACACAAATGTGGTTGGTGAAACTTCCCAACTCTTTAATGCCAGAAAGACAGGAACAGGCAACTTTTAACTGGCACTGCTTCACTGTCATTCATAATTGTGAGCTCTGCAGAACTCTGTAGGTGAGGCTTATAGAGTAGCTTGATTGGGACTAGAAACTGGGAGACCATGGTTCCAGTCCCACTTGACCATGAAACTCACTGAGTAACCTTGGACCATTCACAGTCTCTCAGCCTAACCTGCCCCCCAGGGTTAATCAAGGACAGCTTAAAATGAAGTGCTATTGAATTTACCGGTAGGTAAATTTACAGCCAGATAAATATATTTAGGTTTGCAGTTCTAAAGCCCCTTGTGGTATTAAATTGCTGTAACTCTATCTGGTCAAATACTGCCACACCTATGCAACTCAAACAGGTTGTCTCTGGCACATGAAGCTCATCCCAGGTGACACAGCAGGCTACAATAATTGTTTTGTATTGACTCTGAAGCTTGTTCTTAAACATTGTTTGTTCCCACACCTTCAAATAGCAACACCTTTTTTCTGCCACTGACAAGCAGAGCTTTGATGTTTCGCCTGAACATTACAGGAGGCAAAATAAGTGGTGCATGACAGTATGATTTGTAAGCAGCGACAAATGGGAAGATTTTTTTTTTTAATGTGGGGTAGCTTGCTGGAACTTTATGCTTTTTCTTGTAAGCAGTATTGTGCCTTATAGGGTGGTAAAGTTATCAATCATCAAGCAAGTTCAGTGGCATGTGCCAACATAAATGGAGCTGAAACAAGAGAGAGGTTTTAGCATGTGTGGGAGAACTCTAGCTTTAAAAAAGCAGGTAAAAGGGGTTAACTCCTTGAAGCCCAAATAGAAAAGGAATTTGAACATCAATTGGGAAATAATGGAAAACTATAGAGGGTGTGCCTGGCGTGCTCTGGTCCATGGGGTCATGAAGAATCGGACACGACTAAACAACAACAATAGAGGGTGAATTGGCTTTCTTAAGCCCCTCATTCTTATTATTCCAGACAAAGGAGGCTGACTGGAACCTTAAACAGAAGCATCCCTGTTAGGGAATGAAGATATACTGCAACATTTTGTTGCAGTTTCCACTTACATATTTATAGTTGAGTATATTGTATTTACCAGAAACTTTATTTCTCTGCTGTGAAATAACTGTAAACTGTATGGTAGAGTTGCAGACAGGAGGGATAAGCCTGGAGAGGAAAGGAACAGGAAAAGTTTGCATTTCCATGCATATGGTTCTAAAACTCAATACAAGGTGAACTTAAAATAAAAATACAATGCTCGAATAGTTTCGCAACCCTGTTACATACCCAAACAAATATGACGCACATAAACCTGCCAACTTCCTCTCCCACCACATCTGAAATGTCAGGTAGTCTTAAAAGGTTATTTCGAAACACTGACATTTGTTCATCGTCCCCTGCCCCCCAGCGATTTTGAGAATGGTAATAGCAGAAAAGAGATTATGTGCTTTCCACACCAGCTTTAAGTATGAAGGATATAGAAATCTTCCTGAGTTTGTGTGCCCATTCTCTTTTCAGGCCAGAGGAAATGGGTGCGGCACTTAGTAAGCTACCCAACTCCAGAAATCACAATGCGGTTGACCAAGCGGAATTATGCACTGCTGTTTTCCAGTCACTCAGAAGTAAGTCCTATGTGATTCCAAAGAAATTAAGGCCTGCAATGCTAACCGCTTACCTGGGAATACACCCCAGTGAATTCAGTAGGACTTGAGTAGATGCTGTGAAGAAATTGCGCAGCCACTTCCATGAGGGTCTACGTAGGACTGAAGACAGTCAATATGCCCCATATGTTCAAGGAGGCTTCTTCCGAGTAAGTACGCCTGGTATTGCCAAGGTGGGGCTGCAGTCTCGGTACCCGAACTGGACATTAATATGCATAAGAAGGGGGTGTCTGGGACGCTGTTTTAGCAGTAAATAGGAATTATCTCCGAGTTGACATATTCTGGCGTTTGCTTTTTATTATAAAGCAATAAAGCTTTGAAGGCCGAGAAGACAACAACCACTGCCCCCACCAATAAAAACTCCATGCCATGTGCCTAATCAATGAGGTATTTGGCACCTATCAGGAAAATAGCCTTCAAAAGCCGGGTTCGGCGTTAGCCTAGTACAGCCCTCATGAGTCACGGCTAACCAAGAGACATCGCCCGCAAAGGGCCATTCTCAGCACTGGGCGAGCTTCCTCTTCTTGTGCCTCAGGGCCAAGGCTGTAGAGCAGCCAGCTGTTGTTCAACTACAACTCCCATCATCCCTAGCTGCTGGCTGCGCTAGCTAAGGAATGACGGGAGTTTTAGTCCAAACGCCACCTAGAGACCCAACGTTGAGGGATGCTGCCATAGAGCAAGCCTGCCACCACCCGGCTTTTATGCCAGTAGCTGTGTCGGGCCTCGATTGGCTGGGCTGCCTCGGATAGGATCCGTGCGATTGGACGGGGAGGTGTGTGGGGTGTGTGTGTCGCCGACTGTCCCCGCTGTCATTGGCGGATACGTGACGCATGCTCCCTCCCCCTCTACGCAGGCGCGACGGGAGAAGCAGAGGCGCCGTCTCTGCCTGTTGGGTTCGTGCCTTGATCGCGCGCGTTTGCCGTTTTTTCTGCGCTCTCCACCCCCAACGCTCAACCAACGGCCGCCGCGATGCCGCTGCAGTTCGAACTGTGCCCGGGCCGGCCAATCGGCGGGGACCACCCCTGCTTCATTATCGCGGAGATTGGCCAGAACCATCAGGGGGACCTGGAGACCGCCAAGCGGATGATCCGAGTGGCTAAGGTGGGGAGGTGGGCGTGGCCAACGGGGCTGGCAACGTGGTGGGTGTCAAGGCTGGGTCAGTTGGGCTGAGGGGCGAGAGGATGGGGAATGGGAGCAGAGCAGAGATGGCCGGCTGGTTGCTACCTGTTCTTGGTGTTTCCTCGGGGATCGGGAGCCTGGATAGAAGTTGCATGTGGGAGAGGGGAGGTAACCAAATAAAAATGGCTAATTCATAATAATCAACTTAGTGGCAGGTGGGACTGTGTCAGGCGGATCACAAATGAGAGCTGGCAAGAATGTTATTATTACTTATTTGATATATATACCACCCTTTAACCAAACATCTCGGGGCAGTGTACAATGTTAAGAACATAATTTACGGAGATAATAATTAATACGCAGCATAATAATAAAATAGTCGTAATAACGTTCCCTAAGGCAGAGATTCACAAACTGTGGTCCAGTGCCCCATGAGCCTCATGCAGGTGCACCGCAGCACCTCAATTAAAAAAGACAATTAGAAATCAGTCATGCGGGATCTAGTACAGGACATTGCAGTTGTTGCCACAGACAGGAAAAACTGTTATGTGGTCCATCAAGCAAGCCCCTCATCAATATTCAATAGGTCTGAGGGGGAGAAAATTTGGAGTGGGGAAGAGTGATGGGTGGGGGGATGTTTGGCACTTAAGGTTTGTAAACCTTTTGTACTTAATAAAGGTAATGTGAGAATGGGGAGATTGTAAGCCACAAACCAGTTATCAAAGGGTATTTGGATTTTAGCTCTTTTAAAAAAACCTCCTGAGATAGTTTTTTTTTTATATTTCCACCTTATCCTTCCAAGGAGCTCAGGGTTTCATCAGACCCAACTGACATTGTGAGCATCAACCCTATGAGTTATGTAGATTTGGCTGAGAAACAAGATCATAAGATGAGCCTGCTGAATGAGGCCAGTTGAACTCCATCTAGTTCAACATCCTGTTCTCATCTTGTGGAAAACTGACAAATAGGACCAGAGCACTTTCCCCTCCTGTGGATTCCAGCCACTGGTATTCAGAAGTATTACTTCTTCCAATTGTGGAGGCAGAGTATAGAGCCATTCTTCTGTAGTGGCATCTGGGCTTAGTTCCCTGTTCACCCATTCAGCTATGTCACTGAGCTACAGCCCTTGCATATGGAGTTGAAGTTCTGTTATAATGGGCGGGATTTGCCTAATGCGTCCTGTTGGAGGATGCACTGATGGGAACGATCAGAAATGCACAACATTGATTCCTGTGTGATTAGAATTGGTTCTAAATGGTTCATCATAATTTGAAATGGAAAAAGGAGTCTATTTGCTGAACTTTCCTTTGTTTCAATGAGCGCCGCAACCCCAGAGTCGGTCACGACTGGACCTTTATGTAGCCTATGTCCTTAAGGTGCCTCAGGAAGGACTCTCCAATATTTTTTAAATTTGCATTGGCACAGTCAGTTCAAGCAGTGTGCATGCACAGGACTAAGATGGGCATGTTCAATGACCTTGAAGAACTATTGTAATGCTTGTGTCTTTGTAGGAATGTGGAGCAGATTGTGCCAAGTTTCAGAAAAGTGAACTAGAGCACAAATTCAATAAGCGAGCCTTGGAGAGGCCATACACTTCCAAACACTCTTGGGGGAAAACTTATGGAGAGCACAAGCGCCACCTGGAGTTCAACCATGATCAGTATCGAGAGTTGCAGCGATATGCAAAGGAGATTGGCATTTTTTTCACAGCATCAGGCATGGATGAGGTGAGATGTTTGTTTTAAGAAGGAGTTGCCACATCTGAAATTACCCACAACTTGTGAACAACCCCATAGTACACAGGGTACACAGGGAACCAGAATTTCAAAACTGTCCTTAGTCCACCTTCAGCAGGTTAGGAAATGAGCTAGCACCAGTATTTTTAGAGCAGTGTCTTCTACCTAGTTGCAACCTTTTCAGTATAGATGTAAAAATCACATATGTTTTCCAGTATCTGACCATAGTCTCTGCATAAGGGTTGCCGATTCCTCCCAGAGGGATCCTCTGTGGTGAATAGTGTCTTGTCCCATGACTGTAACACTGAACGCAGAAGTCAAACCTGCTTAAATTTCCGTTGCGGAATGTATATACTGGCGGGTTTTCTGGAAATTTTGAATCTGCAAGTTCTTTGCTGATGGCATTCAGATTTAGCATCTTTACTGGACTGACTTTTTCTGCTTAAAAAAAAATCACGCATGCATATGATTACAATAAAGGAAAATAAGTAAATTGTTGAATATTGTTCTGAAGATGAGTTGGCATGCATTTCACAAGAAAAACTAACAAGGTGTATCATTTATTTTCCATATGTATTTCAGCTGATCTACTTTTGCACACTGGGGGGGACTATTAAGAAAGTAGAAGAGCTGAAATATTTAATTAAGGAGAAAAATTAAGCATACTTACCGTAGTCTAGTTTTAATGTTTTGTTTAAAGAAACTCGAAACATGACAATTCATGATTCACTTCCCTTGGAGGCAGTCAGTCTGCTGTCCTCCAGTTGTTTATGGGCTTCACCTTCCATTAGTCTCAGCCATCAGAGTAATTGGTCAGGGATGAGGAGAGCCTGAGGTGCCTAAAGGGAGAGCTGTGCCAGAGCCTCCGATGAGGTTCACATTAGGGGTGGTGGAGGGGGAGTCTTTTGCCTGTGTCTCTCGGCTCAAGATAAAGCAGCTGAGGTGCATAAAATGTTGAGATTTTTTATATCAAGCACTGTGTCAAGGCCACTGGGCTTGAGGTAACCAGATTCCATTATGCAGCACTTTGCCTTCAAAAATGCTAACAGCATACAAACATTAGGGTACATCCTCATAGAACTGTAGAATTGAAAAAGACCCCAAGGATCATTTAATCCTACCCATTGCAATGCAGGAATATGCAGCTGTCCCATAAGGGGATCGAACCTGCAACCTTGGTGTTATCAGCACCGTGCTCTAACCAACTGAGCTAGACTGTCTGCTTGGTGGACCTAAGGTGTCTGATTCGGGGTTGGCTATATCCAGGTAGAATCAGTGGCATTGACTAATACTCTGGGGCAGATCTGCATCCTCCTTCATTGCTGTTGTGTGGGGTTGGGACGGGGGAGCCTTATTCAGCCCAAGGACATTCCCTCCTGGATAACATTCCAGGGGCCACATGTCAGTTGTAGGCGGAGCAACGGTTGCAGATTTTACCTTTGCACAGTAGGCTAGTTTCTGCACATACTCATCCCCAACCCTTCCATCCAGCCAGGCAAGAAGCATGATTAGAATTAAAGGATACATTCCAGCCACAGACAATATTACCAAAAAAACAGTGCAACACTGAGAGTCCTGAGGGCCAGATAGAGAAGCTTGGAAAGCTGCATTTGACCCCCAGGCTGTTGTTAGTCACTCTGTTCTGTATGTTTGGGTTACCATGCACTCTAGTTTTTATTTGTATTCCTTGTGTATGAGCATAGTCATGTGCTGTGTGTTTCTGGGAAAGGAGGCACATTCATCCAGCTAGAGTGTCTGTATTTGACGGGTAGGATGTTAATGTTAGGAATCTTTGTGTTGTTGTTTTTTTTAAAAAAAGTATTTCTTCACAGATGGCTGTAGAGTTCCTGCATGATCTGGATGTTCCATTTTTTAAAGTCGGATCAGGAGACACTAACAATTTCCCATACCTGGAAAAGACAGCCAAAAAAGGTGATTTGCTAATAACTTGCTTAATATAGCTACTGTTTGTACTCTCCTAATGGTATCACATCTAATGAGAGAATGTATGAATTTGATAGAGCACCCTGCCTTATTACAGTGGTACCTCCGGTTGTGGACAGGATCTGTTCCAGAGGTCCGGCTGGATCCCAAGATTGTCGCAACAGGAGAGACTGGTTCTGTGCATGCATGTGCGGCAGTAGAGCGATTCTGCGTATGCGTGCGTGGCAAAAACCCGGAAATATACTGGTACTTCTGGGTTTGCCGCTTACATATCCCGAAGTTTACGTAACTGGAGGGATACATAAGTGGAGGTACAACTGTATACCCAAATTAGATAAAATTGTAAATTTCAGCTACCATAAAAAATGACAATAGTTCTTTCATCTGGATCCTTAATCTCTAGTAGAAATCTTCTACATTCTTCTTCCACACTCCCATTAATGATGGATGGGTAGAGGAGGACTGCCATTTTCAACTGTAGTCATGGTTTGGTCCTTACCTCCTATGAGGAAGAGGGACTTTTCAGTGGTGGCCTCACAACTCTGGAATTCATTGTCTGTCAACCTCTGGAGGATCACTGCACTCCAGTCCCTTAGAAAGACTCTTCAGATTTGTTTCGGGTTGCTTACACAACTTTTTATATACCTATGTTTGAAGTACAAAACTGGATTTTATGTTCTGGAGTGGTTTATTAGTATATCTAGCTTTTTTAGTTTTGAGCTATCTATAGAAATTATTTTGTATTTATATTTTGTATTCTGTTGCATTTCAGGGGTTTTTTCAATCATGTAAATCCCTTGGAGGAGCTTTGCTCAGAAAGGCGGCCTATAAATAGGGAGGGTGTACAGGCCCCAAGATTTGTTGTTTATCTGTGTTTTAAAAACATCTGACCTGTCTCTTAAGTTGCTCTGTGCTCTCTCCACTTTAAATCTGCTTTGGGTTCTGGGGTGCTTTGTAAGAAGCAAAACTCTGTGTTCCACATTCATTAAATGGGGAATATAAAAATGGCTGCAACTTTCCCCCTTACGGCAAAGTGGATGAAATTTACCGGCAGAATCAATGAATTCTGCCAACCCTTAGGCTTTATATCAGTTAAAGGATACATTCCAGCTAAGCAAAAAGCACTCGGGATACGAAGGAGGGCCGGTGAGCGGTGTGTTCTGGAGGGGGGCATGGCTTGAGTGGAGTCCTGAGAACCAAGTAAAGGCCTAGAGACAAATTAATTTGTGTGCACCAGCTGCAGAAATGGCATAGGTGGGTTATGAATAAGTGGGTTAATCCATCCAGTTTATAGGCAGATAAAAACTAATTGTCAAGTAATTGACCAGTTTGTATAATGTAGCTGTATGAGACAGAATGTTGGAGTTACAAAATGCTCTCGGTGACCTCCCCTTCTAGGTCGCCCGATGGTGATTTCGAGCGGGATGCAGTCAATGAACACAATGCAACAAGTTTACAAGCTGGTGAAACCCATTAACCCGAACTTCTGTTTTCTCCAGTGCACCAGTGCTTACCCTCTTCAGCCTGAAGATGTCAACCTTCGTGTCATAACGGTCAGTGAGGTGGGGTGGAAGGCATGGCAATTCTCCTAAGGTGCCTTATTTTCCTTCTGAACCAATTAATTGAGCGAGACGACAGATCAAGTGCAGTTGGGAATTTGCTCCAACTACAAGGATAGGCCTCAGCCCAGCACAGAATTAATTTTCCTAAACCTCGTTCAGTTTCTTCTTCTTTAGCAGACTTAAGAGCTCCTTGACTGTGCTAAACTCTGGCCAGAGAAAGTTGCACATAAAGCACAACTAAATTTTGTAACAACTAATGTTGGTGGTTAACTGTCCTCTTCTTTGTATTTACCATCAAGTTTTCTATCCTTCTAGGAATATCAGTCTGTCTTCCCAGATATTCCTATTGGCTACTCCGGTCATGAGACTGGGATAGCCATTTCCGTTGCAGCAGTTGCTATGGGTGCAAAAGTCTTGGAGCGCCACATTACACTCGACAAAACCTGGAAAGGCAGTGATCATCAAGCATCCCTGGAGCCAAAAGAACTGGCAGAACTTGTGAGAAGCATCCGGATGGTGGAGAAAGCCATGGGGTCCCCAGTCAAGCGGCTCCTGTCCTGTGAAGTAGCTTGCAATGAAAAGGTACATTTATTATTGAGTGCTGCAAGACCCACTTATTCTGGATTGCTTAACCTTGGGTTACTGATGGTGGCAGCAGCATTCACTCACATACATCCTGGCAAAGGCTGTATTAGATGCAGTGCATATATGCCTCCCTTATTCTTTTACCTCTAGTTTCCTGATTGGGGGGAAAATAGCAGCATAGTACAATAATGATAATAATGATGATAATTTATTATTTATTCCCCGCCCATCTGGCTGGGTTAACCCAGCCACTCTGGGCAGCTCCCAACAGAATATTAAAACACAATAAAACATTAAAAACTTCCCTAAACAGGGCTGCCTTCAGATGTCTTCTAAAAGTCATGTAGTTTTTTATTTCCTTGACTTCTGATGGGAGGGCGTTCCACGGGGTGGGCACCACTACCAAGAAGGCCCTCTTGCCTGGTTCCCTGTAACCTCACTTCTCACAGGGAGGGAACTGCCAGAAGGCCCTTGAAGCTGGACCTGTGTCCGGGCTGAACGATGGGAGTGGAGACGCTCCTTCAGGTATCCTGGGCTGAGGCTGTTTAGGGTTTTAAAGGTCAGCACCAACAGTTTGAATTGTGCTCAGAAACGTACTGGGAGCCAATGAAGGTCTTTCAGGACCGGTGTTATATGGTCTCGGCAGCCACTCCGAAGTACAAGACAGGCAACCAGAAGGCACACCATGCCCTATGCCATAGTCAGACCTATGAGCTTTCTGCTGCTGAGCAGCTGTGTCCCAAACTGCTGCTGCATGTACCACTTGGGGACTGCACCTAGAGCGCAGGCTCGCCACCCCATGACATAACCTCCTTCTCCTTATCTTTCTGTAGTTGGGGAAGTCTGTAGTGGCCAAAGTCCGGATTCCTGAAGGTACCACACTTACGCTGGACATGCTCACGGTAAAAGTGGGGGAACCCAAAGGATACCCGCCAGAAGACATCTTCGACTTGGTTGGCAAGAAGGTCAAGATAAATATTGGTGAAGATGAAACCATTGTCGAAGATGCCATTGAAAACCATGTGAAAAAAGTGAAATGCTAATTTGTGACTATTTTGTGAAATGGGACCTTGGGAAGCACTGTGGCAACATACTAAAACCAGAATGTGCTTAAGTTCAAATGAGCGGTTTTGGGGAAGGGAACTGCAATGTGATTTTTTTTCTTGTGGGTAGGCTAAAATGTCAATACAATTCAGTGTAGTACTTCTTGAGGGATCTTTAGTTTCTCTTTATTGCTGAAAGCTTTTTGCTAAGCCATGACACAGTAACCTACCCAGAGAAACTTTTCTGAAAGGTAGTGCAGGGCTTTGGGGAAAAAAATATGTATTTGTGTGGGCAGGATCAGCGCCAAGAAATGAATGCTTCTAAATTTATGTGAATGCCTCTTAAACAAGACATATGTGTCCCATGCCTTTTGTAGTGTTTTCAGAATTCAGAACGAGATGTTGCTATGCGATTTGCAATACTTCCAAGATATATACTGTACAAACATCTCCTCTGTGCCCTTGATCATAAGTTTACTCCTTGTCCCATCATAAAGAATAGCAGAGGGAAAACAACTGAATGTATCCAACTAGGTGTGTTCTCAAAACAAATCTTGGGGGTGTAGGACTGTGTGTCTTCAATTTTAGCTATTCAAACTGTGGGAGATTCTGTTGTAAATTAAGGCAATGTAGAAGTTCTGGGATATAATTTGGGACAGCAGTGATAAAGGAAAAAAAATCATCTGACAGGAGAGCCTGTAAGATAGCATAGCAGAAGAAATCATGTGTCTAATAACAGGCTGCCACTCAGATTCATGAGCATTTAGTAAAAGTCTACATTTCAACCTGTCTCCACACCGTGAAGGCTAGTAACATGGAGCTCTGTGAGAGAAAACTAACAGTTGAAATCATGTATTTATTTGGAAGTAAAATCCCACTGGACTTGGGTGTGTGCACTACTGAGTAAGCATGCTTAAGGTTGGAGTGTCAGACTGTCAAGGTTTTCCAGATCATGACTATTCAAGATTTATTGTAATGAATCTAGAAATGTTTCTGTTAGGTAATGGGGCTTTTACACATCTGCCTTAGCTTGATAATAAATTATTGTTATTATTGATAACAAGGAATGTGTTTCACTTAAAATAAAGGCCGGAGGTTTGTTTTTACTTGAGCTCAATTTGCTTTAAGCCTAATCCCCATGCACAGGTCGTGGTATTGGGATTACATCAGCCCAGCTGCATCACTCCTTCCCTCTGCAATGGGCACCACATTTGGATGGATTGTATGCACATAAGGCCTGATTTGTGTAAACTGTACTGTCACAAAATCCGTGAAGCTGGATGGCATGACTCGGCCCTAGAGTCAGCACAATCCTGATCCCTCACTCTGTTCTGATCAAACGTCTGCACAGGATTTTGCTGTTAATGATTGAGTTCAACAATGACAAAAGAATGATTGGTGGGTTTTTTAATTTTTATTTTAAATGGACAATAAAACTTGGGCAAAGTTACATTTTCTCTGCCAGTTTGTTTTTATGGGGTAATCTTCTGGTTGGGTTTTTTTTCCCCGGTTGCAGAAGTGATGAACTGACCAATGGCTCCTGTGGTCTTTTGACTTGTAAAAGTTATGCTGGGAGATGTCAGTTGCTAAACATGTTCCATCACTGTAGCCTGAAATGATGGGTTTTAATTCACAGTGACCAAGGCCATGGACAACACACAGCTAGGCAAGGACTGTGGTCTGAATAGTATACAAAGCGAGCTATTCTGGGGCAGGGATTTTTGAACCACCACCAGAACTTCAAAATAAGGCAGTTATTTCCCTGTGGGTTTGTCCCTAACTCTCACCCTGGCAAAGCTCCCAGCTGGAAGGGCAGGAAGAAGAAAAAGGGGTGTTTTGGGGGAGAGTCAAAAAGGAAGCAGCAGCTTTGCTCTGGAGGCAGCAAACTCCTATTGCTGCAAAAGGTCTCCGAACAACTAAAAACCTGCACATGAATAAAGCTCTATTTATGAATAAATGGCCATGGTTGCAACAGATAAAGGCAGACTCCTGGAAGACAATGTCATATTTCAACCATTTTGATATGGCATCTAGTTATTAATAATGCCACAGATGAATCACTTCCCATAAAACATCCTGAAGCAATTTGATAAACTTTTATAAGAACGCTTTCAAGCCAGAGACAGATGCAAACTGTGATAAAAATCTCCACTTTCTAAAAGGCTTGCTAAAAATGGAAGATCTTCAATAGGCACCAAATTAGTTTTTTATATAAGGCATAAGATAATCTTTTTGATAGCCTAGTTCCAAGTAGCCTAGGGCTTTAAATTCCAGTAATTGTACCTTGACCATAGCCTGATAGCAAATTGGCAGCCAGCGCCAATTCTCCCAGTTACCTTTGCCAGTACAAATATTTACTGTTGAGTAGTGAAAGCTTAGGTACTCCACTGCCTCTCCTTTGGCTCTCAGGAATGAGATTCCACATCATTAAGAAGCAGGCTGCAATTCATCAGTTCAAAGATACTTTATTGTCTGCTGAGCAGGCTTGCTTTGCAAATTATTCCAAGGCAAGATGCATCATCATCGTCAAAGGTTTTTCAAGGCACACCATTATAGAAGATTTTCCAAGACTTTACCATTATAGAAAAAGCAGTAATGCTTGCCATTTATTTGTTCAGGAGCCTCCTTGCAACCAGGATTAGACCCCAGAAAGTCAGTGCAAATTGGATGTACACCTAGAGCAGGCATCCCCAAACTTTGGCCCTCCAGATGTTTTGGACTACAGTTCCCATCTTCCCCAACCACTGGTCCTGTTAGCTAGGGATCATGGGAGTTGTAGGCCAAAACATCTGGAGGGGCCGCAGTTTGGGGATGCCTGACCTAGAGGCTCAAAGCATTCCCCAAAGAATTTAATACACAGATGGGGTTAAGAGACAGTTTCAGTAATCACACCATTTTCGTCTGAAAAATTTACAAGGCAAATATTGTTTCAGCGTTTTTTAAATTGGCCAAGTGCTTTATATCCTCTGCATCGCTCTCCCCTACCTCACAGTTCATGGTAACTTTGTGAGGTAGATTGCAGCTTCTACCGAAAGTGCAAAAACAGGGCATACAGACAGCTATTTTCTGGAGTGATGTGTTGCCATTAGGAAATTATTCAGTATCGTAAAGTGTCTTTTTCTATTAAAAACCTGAAGTACGTAGCACAATATACATTGATGAGAAGCATGTGTGCCATCAGCCCTTAAGTTATCTTGCACATGGTTATCGTCCCTTCCCACAACCTCAGGGCTGGATAAACCGGCTCCGTGAACTTGCAGCGGAATGTGTGCAGATGTGCCATCCCATCTGTCACGTTGTAGAAAGACAGTATCCCAGCTTCGTAATCCAGAAAAACCCCGACTCGTTCAGGATCATCCTCTGCCTGAATAGGGACTCTCTCCCCGTTCTGGAATGCCCAGTATTCAAAGTCAAACCGTTTGATGCACCAGGACGCTCGGTTGCATCCCAAGCGGCAAAGTTCAGAGTCTCCTTTCCTTTTGATGGATGAGTAGGCTGCCCCAATCCACCACCCGTGCTCGGCCTGCAGCACATCCACCTCCCAGTAATGGCTTCCGGCAAAGAAAGAATCTCTGCTCAAGACTTGCCAGACAGTGTCGAATCTCTCTGGGTTTGAGCAGTAAAGTCTCCTCCTCCAGCTGTAGCTTACTGAAAGACGGTCCTCTGACAAAATTAACCTGGGGTGCACGCTATTTATCTCCAGCGTGGGGGATCTTGCATCTGTGGGCGGGGGGACATTCATAGGCAACACATTGCAGAGAAACATCTTCAGCAGCAACAACAGTTAAAAAAAATAGCCACAACACAAGCTGTTAAAACCTGCAGCCTTCTATTATTGACCTGTCCACATCAAGGACCAGTGGAACTTCCTATGGGACCCAATACCCGTATGGTGTCTGCATCAGAAGCCAATGATAAGGATGGAATGAGAAGAGGGGGAAACAGGATGATGACTAGTGAACCTTGCCATGATGGGGGAACAGATATATTAGTGCTATTTTTGGAACAGCTCCGGGTCCTCCACTGTATCTCGTCCCTAGTTCTGATTTTAAAACAGAGCTTTCCCTTGTTTGCTTATGTTACTTTGCAGACTTAAGAAATGCAACCCAAGATTTAACTGTTTGTATGAAGGATCATACAAAAAGGGACGCGGGTGGCACTGTGGGTTAAACCACTGAGCCTAGCTAGGGCCTGCTGATCAGAAGGTCGGCGGCTCGAATCCCTGCGACGGGATGAGCTCCCGTTGCTCTGTCCCAGCTCCTGCCCACCTAGCAGTTCGAAAGCACGTCAAAGTGGAAGTAGATAAATAGGTACTGCTACAGCGGGAAGGGAAACGGCATTTCCATTGCTGCTCTGGTTCGCCAGAAGCGGCTTTGTCATGCTGGCCACATGACCTGGAAGCTGTACGCCGGCTCCCTCGGCCAATAATGCGAGATGAGTGCCGCAACCCCAGAGTCGGTCACGACTGGACCTAATGGTAAGGGGTCCCTTTACCTTTACCTATGAAGGATCAAGCACAGGGGTGGAGAACCTCTGGCCCTCCACTTGTGCTTGGACTACAACTCCCATCACCCCGTCAGCATGGTCAGGGATGGTGGCATTGGTAGTCCAGCCACAACTGAATGGTCACAGGTCCTTCCCCGCCCTCGCCTGGTCTGGGGATGACTCTCAAGCGCTAGTCTCAGGAAGTCCTTCCTTCCCAACTCAGGGGACAATGGTGGGGGGTTAAAGAGGTGGGTCTTCAGCATATGACAAGCTGTACAACGAAGGTGCTAGATGCACATCTGTGCAAAGGGAATTCCACAACTGAGAGGCTGCCACAGAGAATGCCCTCTCCCAAGGTCACCATCCCATAACCTCCGAGGGCTGTGGAACTACCAAGAGGATTCCTCTCCTGACCTTAACACCTGAGAGGGTCTGTAGGGAGGGAGGGGGTCTTTCAGGGGCCTAAGTCATTTAAGGTGTGAGCATCTTGAATTAGGCCCAGAAATGAACTGGCAGCCAAAGCAGCTGTTTTAATACAGGTTCTATGAGATCTAAAGGCAACTCCAGTTGGTAATCTGGCCTCTGCATTTTGGACCAGTCAAAGTTTCCCAGTCACCTTCAAGGAAATCTCTGTGTAGAATGCATTGTAATAATCTAATCTGGAAGTTCCCAGAGCGCTGAATATAGTGGCCAAGTCACCTCTGCCCAAAAGGGGCTTTAGCTGGCAAACCAGCCAGGGCTGGAAAATGTCACTTGTGATCATTGAGGCCACCTGAGCCCCCGGTTGAGTGAAAATAAAACCAGGAGCAAACCCAAGCTATGGAGCTGCTACTTCTAGGGATATGCCACCCTGTCCGTTTATTCCTTGTTCAGGGAAGGTCCAGCTCCCCCAGGCTGAGCAAGCAGGCGACTGCTGCTCTAAAATCTCAATTTAAAAACTAACCACTTGCCTCTGTCCCTCTCCAAAGGAAAGATGATTTCAAATGGTGAGAATTCAAATACCAAACTGTTCTAAGACACCGTTTGCTGAACAGTCAAACATGGGGGCTTCTAACCATAGCTGGGACACAGGTGGCACTGTGGGTTAAATCACAGAGCCTAGGGCTTGCTGATCAGAAGGTCGGCGGTTCGAATCCCTGCGATGGGGTGAGCTCCCATTGCTCGGTCCAGGCTCCTGCCAACCTAGCAGTTCGAAAGCACGTCAAAGTGCAAGTAGATAAATAGGGACCGCTACAGCGGGAAGGTAAACGGCATTTCCGTGTGCTGCTCTGGTTCGCCAGAAGTGGCTTTGTCATGCTGGCCACATGACCTGGAAGCTGTACGCCGGCTCCCTCGGCCAATAATGCGAGATGAGCACGCAACCCCAGAGTCGGTCACGACTGGACCTAATGGTCAGGGGTCCCTTTACCTTTACCTAACCATAGCTGGCAGGATGGGGACACCTACAACCACACAGGAAATACGTACGTTTCAAGAAGAGTGCGCGATTGGCAGAAGAGTTTGCATTCAAAAAGAGGCCGGGGTCCTTCTTCAACGTGCTGTTAAGGCTGCTGAAGACATCTGAGCAAACAAAAAGTCAAAACAAAGATGCTATTTAGACAACGAGCTGGTGTCAGGGGCTGGACTGAGAAGGAATGGTGGGGACCGCCTCCCTTCTCCTGAACCTTCCCAAGAACAGGAGGACAGTATAGATTTAGAACAGTGGTTTGCAGAAGGGCATAGTTCAGAGGCTGCAGGGGGCAGAAGCTGGGAAATATTGGAAGAGGAACAACAGGAAGAAGAAGCACCAGGGGAGAGACAGCTGACAGACTCAGTGTCCTTGGAAAGCATTCCTGACCCCCTTCTCCCAGGACCAGACGGGCATTGCGGGTAGTAGAACAGAGAGCTCAGAGGCAGAAGGCTCAGATTAGCTGACACAGGACTGACGTAGAATAGGGGAGATGAAAGCGGGGTGGGACTTTACTTGGAGCAATGCTGTTAATTAGGGAAGACTGCATTCCTTCATCACTCTCTGTGAATTATTGAATAAATTTCTTGGTAAGAACTTTTATTGTTTCTCTGATTCTTGGCTGCCACCATGGGAGGGAGCTGATTCCCCAAAGCCTGATGGCTGGTTCATCGGACGCGCTAAGCCAAACCAAGAGAAACATTTTTCTCCATCTCTTGCAATACTAGAACTTGTGGACATTCAAGGAAGCTGAATTTTGGGAGGTTCAGGAGAGACAAAAATACATGCTTCTTCACACAGCACATGGTTAAACTATGGAATCTTCTTCCACATGAGGTAGTGACGGCCACCAACTTGGATGGCTTTGAATGAGGACTCACGGGGGTTAAGGCTATCAGTGATATCAATGCTCTGTCTCCACACATTCATGTACCTTTGTTGAGCCGAGCCTTGAGTGGTTTCTGCAGGATAGACTGGACAAACTCAAGAAAGCGCAAGAAGTGGTTTGTGACGTGTTCAAACGACATGGGCAATGGAGCCAGCTGTTCTGAGGGGATCAACTGCTTCACTATTTCCTTTTCTGCTGCACAATAGCCCTGCAGAGGAAGACATGAATTCTTAAACGTCTGCCTTCCGATCCCTAGCATCCATGGTGCAGTGTGTGGTGCTCCTTGGGTACAATCCGGGTGGGAGCTGCATGATGCCTCAGGCTTCTGTGAGGCAGGAGAGGCTGGCGTCAGTCTGGCGTCAAAAGAACGAATTGGTATTTCTTTATCTCAGAAGCTTGAGGACTAGTGACATAACCAATTAATGGTTACAGGTAGGTAGCCGTGTTGGTCTGGATCGAAGTAAAATAAAAAAATTCCTTCAGTAGCACCTTAAAGACCAACTAAGTTTTTATTTTGGTATGAGCTTTCGTGTGCATGCACACTTCTTCAGATGCCTGAAGAATACTTCTTCAGATACTTCTTCAGGTATCTGAAGAAGTGTGCATGCACACGAAAGCTCATACCAAAATAAAAACTTAGTTGGTCTTTAAGGTGCTACTGAAGGAATTTTTTTATATAACCAATTAATGAACAAGTACAGTGGACGCTCGGGTTGCAAATGTGATCCATGCAGGAGGCATGTTTGCAACCCGCAGCGCCGCATCTGCACACGTGGGAGTTGCAATTCGCCGCTTCTGCGCAAAGCACAATTGAGTGCTTCTGCGCATGTGCCAAAACCCAGAAGTAACCCATTCCGGGAGTTCCGGGTTTGGCGCAGTGTGCAACCCGAAAACGCGCAACCTGAAGCAGCTGTAACCCGAGGTATGACTGTATAACAATAAACACAGGGCTCACCCATACCACCCTTTAATGTTGACAGTAAAGGTGCGTAAGCTATGGGGTGCAGCACTCACTTTCAGGCTGCGTTTGTCCAGAAACAGCTTTCCAGGTCATGTGGCCAGCATGACTAAACCGATTCTGGCGCAACGGAACACTATGATGGAAACCAGAGAGCATGGAAACACCGTTTACCTTCCCACCTATTTATTTACTTGCACTGGTGTGCTTTCAAATTGCTAGGTTGGCAGGAGCTGGGACAGAGCAGCGGGAAATCACCCCATCACACAGATTCGAACTGCTGACCTTCCGATCAGCAAGCCCAAGAGGCTCGGTGATTTAGACCACAGCGCTACCCATGTCTGTGTAAATGCCCTTGTGAGTAGGCTTTCTCCTGGAGAACTGCCACACTTTTTCGCTGCTGTGGCAGAGACCAGATCACACAAGCAGGATGTGGAAATCGACCAGCATTAAATTCCGGCTCCCATTCAAGGTTGCATTCCTGATAGCAGAGAGGAGCATGTGACCCTAAGACCCACATTGCAAGACCAGTGGGTGCATAAGCTCCATGCCGCCGCATTGTGTGAATCAACCCTATAATCATAAATCAATTTTAAAAAACCTCAAGACAGAGAAATGTGCTGCACATATTCTTTCTTTGTCGAAGTTTTGATTGTAGGCTTGGAGGGGCGGGGACCTGCCTGTTTTGCCTGCATTACTTTACAAAGCAGCATGCATGCTGAAGGAACTATATCGCAGCAACAGTAGGAATCACACCATGGAGAAAATGGGGCCTGGATTCCATACTAGATTTTTCATGATAGGGCAGGCATCCCCAAACTGCAGCCCTCCAGATGTTTTGGCCTACAACACCCATGATCCCTAGCTAACAGGACCAGTGGTCGGGGAAGATGGGAATTGTAGTCCAAAACATCTGGAGGGCCGAAGTTTGGGGATGCCTATGATAGGGCAACCACAACAGGGCCTTTCCACACTTTTCAACCAGGAAGAGCACCTTCCTACCTTGAGCAAAAGAAGGGGGTCAGGTTGAAGTTGGATGTGCCTGATCCTGTCTGTGAAGCCATCTATGAACCGGATCTGGCCCTCACAAGCCTCTGCCTGTTCTTCATATGTCATCAAGGTATGCTGGGCCTTCTCGTCGATGTATCTCTTGGTCAAAGTTTCCTCCTCGGCAAACAGGAGCCGGAGCTCAGCAAACTTCCCTGCCAGCCAGGTTTTGCTCTCGAACATGTGTGCCTGCAGATGAAACAAAACAGAACCTCAGCACCAAATCAAGAATGCTGCCAAACACAAATGTTCCAGGGGCCTAGCATGGAAAGGAGAAGGTGCTTACAGGCCTTTGTGGAAAGGTTACATTCAGACAACCAAGCTGCCAAGGCCTTAATGGGGCGTTGTAATAATTCAGCAAGATTTGGAGGTCAACAGGCTCCCCACACCTTTGGTGCAGCAAACAAAGGTCTCCTCTGATATTTTATTCTGATCTAAGTATGCAACCATTTTTTTGGTAGAAAAACAATAACGGGAAAATGTGCAGAATTTACACTTCTCTCTCTCTTCATTGTATTCTTTTTTGCTATTCTCTTTTTGGCACCTGCTTAAAACATTTTTCTTTAGGCATGCCTATCCAGACATGTAGATATTGTGTTTTAATCTTTTTTGACTGTTAATTCTAATTATTTTAAAATGTTTTTAATTGCATATTTTTACCAGTAGTCTTGGTATTTCGTCTAAACGGTTTAGAGGGTTCTATTACCATCAAGGAGTATAAAAACTTTGTTAATTTTATTAACGATTTATTAATTTATTATTATTGTTGTTCAATGATATGCTTCCAAGGTTCTCACTCACAAAATAGGGATTCCCAGACTGTGATCCATGAGTTTCATTCAGGTGGTCTGCGGCATGTTGGTACATTTGTGGTTGAAGAAGGTGATGCCACACCCATTGCAGTAAATAGTCATATTGATTTTCAATTGTATTTTTATTGCTTCTTTTACATTTTATTGTATTCAACCTTGAATTCCAGAATTAAAGCTGCAGTGCAATAAAATATAAGAGAAGCAATAACAATACAATTGAAAATCATACAGCATCTAGCACAGCACATGCCAATTGCTACAGTAAGACCCTCAGCAATTTTTGAGTGGTTGGTCCATGGGGTGGGAAGTTTGGGAACTGTGGGTCTCTAAAGCACATTGGCAGAGGGCTGGATCGTGAGCTATCTCCTTTTTGCTCTGTTCGCTTTCAAAATCCAGCACCTGCCCTTCTCACACTCAAGTTAAAGAAGACTGGAGTCCCATCTCTTTTCTCCTGCAGAGGGTGGCTTGGAGCAAACAGTGGGAGGACAAAAGGTGAAGCATTCATCCACAGCACCATTTGGCACCTGAGGCTGCTTTTCAAACACCAAGGCTGTTCAAACTCTGGCCCATTTCCTGCCTGATCCTTTGCCAAAAGCTGTTCTAAGAGGCACCAAGTGTTTCAGCAAAGTTATTTACAGTTAAGAAGATGTGGACCGGATGGATGGACGGATGGGAGGCCACTTGGAGCCCCAGAAAGGCACTAGACATATCAATAGATTCGTCACATTGTGGTCATCGTTTCTTTGAGCTCCTGCCATCGGGATGGAGATATAGAACAAGGAAGGTGAGAATGAGCCGTCTCAAGAACAGTTTCTTTCCTAGAGCAATTTTGGCCTTAAATGGAAATTCTTGACTTTGAAGTCATTTTATTTTCATTTGTTTACTGTTCTGTATTGTATTGTGCTTATTAGTATTTTAATTCATGTGGAGTGTTTTAATTGAGTTGATGCAGCAATTGAGAAATTTCATTGTTCCCACAAGGGGACAATGACAATAAAGATCTATTCTCTTCTCTTTCTCTTCTCTTCTCTTCTATTCTGTATGATGCTCAGGGCTTTTTAAAGGAAGAACAGCATTTACATTTGATAAAAGAAACACAGAACTGGTATAGGTGCTAAAGGTTTGAGCCGAGCATTGATGAGAATTCTTAAGGTAGCTGTACCTTTCGGGGCATGCTCTGGTCTATGGGGTCACGAAGAGTTGGACACGACTAAACAACAAAAACAACAACCTTTCGGGGGGGGCGGGGGGCAGGTGTGGAGAGAGCAAGCAACCTGTGGAGGTGTGATTCTGAGTGGATAAAACGCCAGAGGGGAATGCACAAGAGGTAAAGTAAAAGTAAAGGACCCCTGGATGGTAAAGTCCAATCAAAGGTGACTATGGAGTTGTGGGACTCATCTCGCTTTCAGGTCGAGGGAGCCGGTGTTTGTCCACAGACAGCTTTCTGGGTCATGTGGCCAGCAGGACTAAACCGCTTCTGGCACAGCAGAGCACCATTACCGAAACCAGAGGGCACGGAAACGCCATTTACCTTCCCGCCACAGCGGTACCTATTTATTTACTTGCACTGGTGTGCTTTCGAACTGCTAGGTTGGCAGGAGCTGGGACAGAGGATCGGGAGCTCACTCTGTTGTGGGGATTCGAACCACCAACTTTCCGATCGGCAAGCCCAAGACGCTCAAGGGTTTAGACCACAGCGCCACCCGCGTCCCTGGAATGCACATGAACACTCATGCAAGCACACCACTGTGTTTGCAGCCTCTACGACTGCAAATGTAGGGGGAAAACAAATATCCTCCCAAAGAAGCGCCCATGTGAAGTTTGGCCTTGAATCCAGAAGGCTGCTATACTTATGCTAATAATGAGCCTTGAACCCAAGTGGCAGCCAGCCAATTTAAACATTGTGGGTGGGGAGGCTCCTGTGGCTCTGATGACCTGCAGCTTTTCTGCCCTTTGGTCCACAGGCCAAGGAGTGGCCCAGCTGGGGTTGGATCAATTGCTTAAGCAGCTTGCTTTGCATGCAGCAGAATTCATTTTAGATAGCGAGAAAAATGAGCCTAGGTGTCGTTATATATTTGGTGAGGATTAATGCATCCTCCTTGCGATATACGGTATGAAGCATTTGGAGGGAGTCATGCCTAACTTCCTTTTCCCTACTTCACCCCATCACCTGCAATCTCTTGTTGAGATCCAGCACAGTCACAAGATCACTAGCAGGTAACTGACAGGTGGGCCACACCCACCTGTCATAGTTGCCCCATGAGGCTGCGTGGTACAGGCATATTTTGGTTTTCGAACAGCTTAGTTCTCAAACGTTTTGGCTCCCAAACGCCGCAAACCCAGAAGTGACTGTTCCGGTTTGCGAACTATTTTTGGAAACTGATTGTCCAACGGGGCTTCCTGCAGCCAATCAGAAGCCACGCTTTGGTTTCCGAACGTTTTGGAAGTCGAACGGACTTCCGGAACAGATTACGTTTGACTTCCAAGGTACGACTGTACTTCGTATGTAAACTTTGAAGCACCCCATTCCTTGACATTGTTGTGATCCCATCCAATTTGACCCCCAAGGACACTATGCAAATAGGTACTACCATCATTATGGAGATTAGCACATCTTGATTTACCTTAAGCTCATTAGCAGCTTCTTCTATATGTTTTATGTTGTCAACTTCCTGCTTCTTCTTCAGGGTCAACTGCTTCAAATACGACCTCATGATTTCCTGTTTTACCCAGTGTAAAAAGGACACATCACTGATTGTGACCATTTCAGACCTTCAGTTGCAACTTCTAATCTGTTCAACAAGTAGTTTCTTCAACTAAAGATTCAGCTTTGCAAGCAAGTCCACAAAATATATAAGCTCACCAGAGTGTTTCTGCTAGCATATATACCAGTTCCCCGTGCTAGTTATTCACTGCACATTTTTCTTCCAGTTAACATGAATTAATTCTCTTCTATGGTGGGGACCAATTTTAATTAGCAAGGTGAGAAGTTAGGAACCCTCACACCCATTTTTTTTTTGCAGAACATACTACACATTTTGAGTGTGGAATGAAACAAGCCGTTAACCTTAATACAGGAAATAAACTGTATCAGAAGAGCTACCTAAAGTTTAGAGGAACTGTGGTAATAAACTGGGGTGCACTGGGTGTTAGGGCTGTGCTCCTTCTGGGGTAGTTTGTCCACCATCCTGCATGTAACGGTGGCTACACCCTGGGATCAGCTTCGGCTGGCTGGCTAAACCAGCAAAGGGTAGCCTATGGGGCTTAAACCTTCGGGTTTTCCCTGCATGCAGAAACGGGCTCTGGTGGACACAAATCTGGAGTCCCTAAGGCGGTTGCAAGACTCATTGTACAACTTCCGGCAACTCCTGCAGCCAAGCTGGTGCCAAATGTATCGCTCTGCTTTCCTTTGGACACCATCAGCGAGGCCGAGAGAGGGGTCTGGTGGACTTTGAGACCCCATGGCCACGTAAACTATAATAAATCCAGTCCTCTTTGAAGGTGTCACGACACTTCCTCTCCGCAACTCCTGTAATCGTTTAGCCATGGAAAAATCTTAGGAGCGGAGGGGTGTGGCTCTCTAGATGTCGACGGACCATCATTTCTGGCCTAATGGCTGGAGCTGATGGGAGTCGGAGAGTGCGGTCACGTCTGAAAGGACACAAATCTCCCCCCCCAAAAAAAAAGAACACGGAAGAACTTTTGTGCCCGCGTACCCGCTTGCTCTGCGCCGCCTGGGCGATGAGGTTGACTCGGTGGCCGCGGTGGAGGCCCAGAGCCGGGCAGAGCGCGCACACGCACTGCGCGCACTCTTCGCAAAACAGCTCCAGGGGGCGCCCGCGGTGCTCGGCGCACCAGCGCTCCCGCTCCCGCAAGGCGCGCAACTCCGCCGCCGCCTCACCAGCTGCGCACACGCGGTGGCCTCGGAAAGCCGCGCCGGGTTCCCCGTCCGCTGCCCCGTGGGGCCGCGCGTGGGCCTCGCACAGCGATATCAGGCAGGTGAGGCAGCTCCATTCCGCCCGGCGCGGCGCGTCCTGGGCGCACAGATCGCAGGGCGCGACCGTTTCTCCCGCCACCGCAACCTCCTGCTCCCGCCGCGCCATTGGCTTCAGAAGGCGCGAGTGGGAACCGGGCAAGAGGGAGAGAGGCGGGCGGGGAGGCGGGCCAGGGCGGGGCCGGGCAGCCTCCTCCGAAGGCTGGGAATGGGAAGGCGAAACTTAGGGAGATCTGACGTGGAGAGGGGCATGGGCAGTGCCGGATTTCCGTATAAGCTATAGCTTAGGGCCCCACTCTCTTGGGGGGGGGGCGCAAAAAAAATTACAGGAAAAAAGAACTGGCTGTACATTTCCAAAATATAAGATAAAAACAAATAAAATAAAACTTACATACAGCAATAGTGCTTTGTGTTGTGTAGGCTGCTATGATGAAAGTAATGGGCCCTGCCTGCTATTCTGCTCCCTAAAATATCACTGGTTTGCTCGTTTCTATATATAGGGTGCCTACATTCTGCAGGGACTGATTGCATGGCAACCTGTGCAAATGGCTTTAGATACCTATTAGGTCCATAAATTACCATAGCATAGCATATATTCAACACAAAAAACAGCGACAATTTGTTGTTGACAAAGGACAGCTGGGCCCCATTACCTTCAGTAGCTTAGGGCCTCATCAAACCTAAATCCAGATCTGGGCATGGTCGTGGCCAAGGGGGGGGGAGGGAAGGAGGGGCAGCTGCCTCCATAAATTAATAAATATACATAGCAAACTGAGGTTCTACCCCACCCCCAACAAAAATCCTGGCTACGCCCATAGAGATTTTCACAAAAAGAGCGGACGCAGTGGGTGGGGGCAGGATTTGAATTGCGTCCACCAGCTGGTATAGGGTGGCAATGACCAGGGCCAGAATAATCCTGGTCAGGCCCTAAGAGCAAGAGGAACTCCATTTTGTATATTCAATTCTAAATCTCTCTGCCTCTGATAGAAAGCAAACAGGCACAGCATGTTTGCACATCTAATGCAAAGATCTAACCACACACAGCACTTCTAAGAAATTCTAGCATAAACCACAAGAGCAAGAGGATGTAGCCCACCGCAAATTATAAGTAGAGCACAACCACAATTGTGCCTGTAAAATTCCACATAGACACGTGTATGAAGGTACCAGGTACATAACGCCACCTAGTAGAGTTGGGCGGGTGACTTTGCATCTTGGGGTGCTCTCTCTTGATTGGTTGATGAAGTACTGCAGAAAGGCTGATCTTCACTTCACTCTGTCAAAAAGGTATAAAAGCACTCTGTGTATGCCCATGGGTCGGGCAGAATGAGAAACTCATTCTCACTGCCACCATTTATTGCAATAAATGTTTTAATAAATCTGTTTTATAATATGTACAACTGCCTGAGATTTCGTCTGGTCAATTTGGGAAGCCAATCATCCATATTACATTTCTGGTGACCTTACATTTCTGGTGCCGTGACTCGGATGAGGGCATTTCCCTGAACCAGAGGCAGTCCCCTTTTGCCCCACTGGACAGGGCGCAGATTCCTAACGGCGCCTCTGGTCTGGTGCACACCGGCAGACTTTTTCCGGAGGATCAGAGGTGGCCCTTGAGTTTCCGTGCCCTGGACGAAGAGGCAAAAGGACCGAGGTTGGAAGGGAAGAACAGGAAAAGCCGGCTGGGGTAAGTAGAAAGGGAAAAGGTACCTTGAAGGGAATTGGCCCCCTTTAATGAGGGGAAGGGAGATCCTGATCACATCTCCAGCGTGTTGGTAGTACTCAGTTAATCAGAGGTCAACTGGGAAAACCAGGCGCTTTGGGTAAGAGGCAAAAGGGAGGAGGAAAATGTGTATGTTAGTAGTCAGTAGGGAGGAGGTCCCTTGACAAATAGATACTTAGGAAACAAGGAAAAACTGGGAGGTAGAGTGTGGTAAAGTGTCCAATGCATGGTATGTGTGGCAAAGTTTGCAGTGTGTGCTGTGAATGAGGGGATACTTTACAGGGCCATAAATGGGAGGAGTATGGTCAAGAGGAGGGGAAAATGTGATTTCCCTAGAATTCATGATAGATAAATTCATAATGCCATAAAAGAAATTTAATTTACAAGTCCTGCCAACAACAAGTCCAGAGAAAAAGGGGGTGTGCAAACCAGTATCCCCCCCCCCCAGAGAGAAGAAAGGCATTTTGAGAAAGAAGATGAAGAGAAAGGCAGTGGTTAAACAGCAACAAATAATGGCTCAAGGACCAGTGAGGAACCAGAAGGGGTTCAAAGGTCACTGGTGAAGGTCAGTTGCTAGGACGGAGATGTCTTGGTCAATGTAAAAGAGGAAGGAAGAGTGTTCGGAGAAAGATGGGACAAGGGGGTCCCAGCAGAAGAGAGTTCGTCGGTTTGGCAGGCATGGCAAGGAGCCATGGTCAAGGTGACTTAAGAGTTACCTGCATCTGGACTTTGTTATAAACATAGGCACCCAGTATTCTGTTTTTAAATATCCTTGAAACAGCCCCAAAAAGCCAAAAGAAGCATCAGACTGATTTTATGCCTAAAAGGGCTGTACAAACAGACAGCGGAGGATTGGTTCAGAAAAATCATCTCTGCAACCTTTAAAATGCTATTCACCACACTAGAAATGAGGCTACCGCCGCACAGGATACTGACAAAATGCCAGTAACGGTGCTCAGAAAATGTTTTCATATGCTTCAGCTGGCTTCAAAAGAAAAGAAAAGGAAAAAATCATGTACTTAAGTAGTTCACAACGCAAGAGACAATAGATTTTATTTGAACAATTAACATCTTTTCCCCAAGTCCTGTTGGAGCTGTGCAGATTTTAATTTTGGGGAAACTTACAAGAATGGGGAAAAAGAGACATTTGAGTCCTTCAAAAAGCAAACAACGTTTAAAAAGGGTTTTACCCTCCTACCTGCAACCCCATTTCATATGTCTTTGTGACAGCAACATGTTGGAAAAAATTGTAGAACTGCATATTTTAATGAAATGAATGTCTGTCAACTAAAGAATTCAGGATAAGGTAGAAGGAAGTTATACTGAATTGAGATTTGTGGGTAAAGACATTGTTTGAATCTAACACTACGTTGGAAGACAGGCTGCAACATCTTAATAACTCTCAAACCTCCGGCAGAGATGTGTGGCGTAACCCCCCTTATTTGGTTACACAAGCGATTCTGCATGATTTGTATTTGCACAACTTGTTTTCTCCTGCAACCTGCACTTAGAGACTGTGGCTGTGCCTGGCTGGTGTTGCCATTTCGGACATTCTATTGTGTGACATTGTGTGACCAAGACCGTTGCTGTGAAAGTAGGGAGAAAAAGATGTTATGCTTTGGAGGTCCACGTTTCAGCTTACAAAAACACTACTGCTCTAAATGCTTTGACTTTAAAATTTTTATGTCTCACGGAAACAGCCCGTTGCTACAAAGCAGCTGTAAGTTTTTCTTCTTCTAGAAACCACAAGACTTTGCATAATTTGAAAAACAGGCTTCAGTATCCTAGCAGAACTCAGCCGTCGGCAGCTGGATGGGAGGCAAATACGGATTTAAAGCGCCCCCCTCGACCCTGCACATGCATGAAGTTCTGTGGAAGGAAAGAGAAATCACGGGAAGATCCTGAAAGATGGACCAGACGTGGAATCCTGTTGCAAGCCTTGTGAAATTCTGCAAAGACTGCTGTAAGGCACTGCTGCTACATCCCAGAGATGACTTCTGTGTGCCAGACACACCTCAATGTCCAATACGTGGGACGCACTACCTCGGAGAGTTTGGTGGTGGACTAACCAGCAAGAAGTTCTAAAACAGCAGCGGCAGCTACAAGGACAATCTCTCTCTCCCCCCCCCTCCTTTGTTTTTTATCTACAGGAAATCACTCGAGCGAAGAGCGTGTAGCCTTGCGGAGCCTGACACGATGGTTCCAGCCTGACGCTAGCGAGTCCCTGAGTGAATCCTTGAAGGAAGGGAGACGAGACCCTCTTCATTCCTAGGTGGTGAGGTATCCATTCCATCCGGTGAAAGTGCCTGAGATGACCCCCTGGATCCACACCCTGCTGTACCTAATCAGGAGTGGGTACCCAGCGCACGGTGCACCAGTTTCCCCTTGCAGCGTCTGACCGGCAAAAGACGCCCAGCGCATGGGAAACCGAAGTAGCCCCTGCTGTGACACTCCGGACGCTGTCACTCGACGCACGGGTTGAGGAATGTCCATCTTATGCAGCACCAAACATCAAGGAGACAAGGAGACGCAGTAAATCTTAGACCCTTATATATGTATGTATGTATGTATATTTGTATGGGAGGCATCAATTGAGTGGGACCCACAGTAGAAGTCTACCTGCCCCCAAAGCAGTATCCTTAATTTGGAAGGAAGGGCAGTGTACCTGCCTCACTTGAGCGAACAGACCCAAAACAGTTTCAGAAATTGAACCATGGGGTGGGTTCCAGCAACTCCCTAGGTCATACAGATATGGGGAGGGTTCCAGCAACTCCCTAGGTGATACAGGGCTATAGCTGGGTTGGGGATGTAACTGGAAGAACTGGCCAGGTGCACCCCTCAGTTCTGGCTTTGGAAATGATGGGAGAAGCTTCTGGTAGCCCACTGATATCTAATGCAAGCCTCTCCTGATTCTGGCAAACTGGAACAATAGCCATTCTTTCTGTAGCCAAATGCTCAGCTAGGACAAACCTCCAATTGTTATATATATATATATATATTCCTGGCCTTTAGAGCTGTGTAGGAACTTTTGAAACCCACTGATTTGCATTGAAGCCCAGTACTGAGCTGAGAGAGAACTGTGTATTTTCCTGCTGACATAAAGTTTTGGAAACAGTGGCTAAAGCCCCTTGGCTTTTAGATTTCCAGCAACTATAGTATCCTAGTATCTCTGAAGACTAGTGTGGCCATTATAGATTCATGGCCCACCTGAGAGAAAGAACCCTTTGTTGCCAAAAGTCTGTATTGCGATTTTTTTGTTGTGCCTCAAATGGAAATGCAATGTAGTAGAAAGTGGCACTTGTGCTTCGACAAAAATGATGTTTGTATAATGCAAATATGTGTTCCCAGTTAGGTCTAACACGAAGGCTAAAAACTTCAACAGAAAATGCTTAGGAGTTATGGAAATAGATTAATCAAAAGCTGAACCAGGCTTAAATTCAGCAAGCATTTTTACTCTGCTTTATAGCATCAAGCTGAAGCAGGAAAAAAAAAACTTTCATGGTTATTTTACACTGACAGTTCTGCAGACTGAATGCCTTAATCTACAGGCTCTCAGAGTTTGTGTATAGCCCTATGAATTAGCTGATGGTGTCTATCCTAACAATGAATTATCCTTTCCCCCTTAGGAAAGATTTCCAACCCCATGTGTATGTGTGGTAGCACTCTTAAGAAACTGTTTTGTGATGCACGTTATTCACTTGGATAGCATAATTCACAAGTTTTAGAAACACTAGCTTGTATACCTTAAGTTAAGAAGTTTCAAAATGAAGGTCTGAATGTGCCAGGTAACAAAATTTAGGTCAGTTTGTAAAATATTTTGCTATTTGATTTAAGAAAAGCAATGTACTATGTCTTTAATGACTGCTAGTTCCTGATCACAGCCGGAGGTTCCTGGAACCTTTTTAGTTCTGGTGACACTAAGAAACATTTAACAGCCTTGGTCAGGTATTTTAACTGTTCAGTAGAAAAGGCAGCCCCCACCCCGAAGTTCTCTATCTGCCTTGCACTATTTCCCTGGAAGTCAAAAACCTAACATTTGAGCAAGCTTCCAGTTAGCCTTCTTCTGCCCTACATACTTCTTTGAAGCCCAGCAATCTTCTGAGGGCTCTGAAGTCTCTCAATAAAAAAGCATGAGGTTTTGGCCAGACTCTCAGGACTAGACGCAGCTGGCCAGGTAGCCCTTCTGAACTCCTCCTGCTGTGTGTACATCAATCAGGCTCAACGCGTGGTGACCGATATTGGACGGATCAGGGAACTAACATCGGTATACAACCAGAGTAAACGTGTTGAGACTGATGTTAAAAACATTAAGAAGCAGGCTGATCTGTACCACAAGGTTAGCCTAGACGGTGAAGGTCTGCCCAGTGTATGGAGTTAGATTAGTTCTTGGCTCCCAGGTTGGTCATAGTTAAAAGAGATTCTGCTCATAATATTAATTTTCTTTCTTATTGTCTTAGCCCTATGCAGAACCTTGGTCTGTATAAACCTTCTGGTAACCCTTCTGAGACAAGCTAAATAACAAGCCTGGGAAAAGTCAGCAGAAGCTTCCTCACTTACTTTGCTCTCTGTTGCCCATCCTTTGGCCTAACATTGGAGCATGGGAAGCTGCTGGCTCCTCTGTAGAATCATAGAGTTGGAAGAGACCACAAGGGCCATCCAGTTCAACCCCCTGCCAAGCAGGAAACACCAGGAAACACTGTAGTGCGATGGGTCAATCAAATGGAGATGCAGAAACACACCTGTTCTTCATCTCCATATTGAAGAGGAGGGAATATAGGGTGGCAATGACCAGGGCCAGAATAATCCTGGTCAGGCCCTAAGAGCAAGAGGAACTCCATTTTGTATATTCAATTCTAAATCTCTCTGCCTCTGATAGAAAGCAAACAGGCACAGCATGTTTGCACATCTAATGCAAAGATCTAACCACACACAGCACTTCTAAGAAATTCTAGCATAAACCACAAGAGCAAGAGGATGTAGCCCACCGCAAATTATAAGTAGAGCACAACCACAATTGTGCCTGTAAAATTCCACACAGACACGTGTATGAAGGTACCAGGTACATAACGCCACCTAGTAGAGTTGGGCGGGTGACTTTGCATCTTGGGGTGCTCTCTCTTGATTGGTTGATGAAGTACTGCAGAAAGGCTGATCTTCACTTCACTCTGTCAAAAAGGTATAAAAGCACTGTGTATGCCCATGGGTCGGGCAGAATGAGAAACTCATTCTCACTGCCACCATTTATTGCAATAAATGTTTTAATAAATCTGTTTTATAATATGTACAACTGCCTGAGATTTCGTCTGGTCAATTTGGGAAGCCAATCATCCATATTACATTTCTGGTGTCCTAACACTGGATCATAGCATTGTAGAGTGAAAGCATGGACATAGCCAGGATTTATGTTAGAAGGGCAGGACACCCACCTGTCATCCTCTATTTGGCTCTGTCTAGTAGATTCGGAATGAAATGCCTCAACAAACGGTTGTTTCAAACTACTTTCTTTTGACCCCAAGTGCTCAGAAAAACCTGTCGACATCTTTCTACAATTTCTACTTTTAGTGCTTTTTGAAAAAGGAAACCATACTTGATCCTTGCCCTCTGGGTTTAAGGATATGGCTAGCTTCCCAAGATCTTGCAGTGGGGATTGGCCAGACCCACATTGAAATGAGGCCAGCAAGATTCAGTCCCTTCACACCGTGTGATAATGTAGGAAAGCTAGAGCGGATGGTGAAAGGATTGTTGAGAGAGGCTTCCCTTTGCCAAAAGGCCCTGGGCACGCAGACAGGCAAGAATGTTAAGAGAACACCCTGCCCATTCTCCAAGGAGCAAAGATTTTAAAACATTGAAACCCAGCTCTGTACATGTTCAAGCACATGCAACTCAAGGTTGCTTTTTGAGAACACAATTACAACTCTAAATGTAAGGGCAGTAGCATGACACATAAAACCTAAGTGTATCCCTGTACTTATTAACCACATACACTATTGGCAATACTTCTCGGCCATATATACTGTAGAGGTTTTCTTCATTCAGAATCATTGCCCGATGCAGTGAGATGGTTGGTATCTCTGCTTCTGCCCCCAGCAGATATTTCACACTGGCTAAAGCCATTCTACCTGTTATATCAGGGTGAGGTGCAATAAGTCTGAACTGTACTTTGTACTTTGAAGTGCCAACCAGATAGGGTTTCTACGTGCAGCAAACTCACACCAGCAAAAAAATATAACTTCTCATGTTCTAGCTTACTACTGGACAAGATTTTTATTTATTTATTTCTTTTTCTATGCTTTCTACTTTGACCATTTTCAGTGCAAAGCACAATGAAAATATGGTCTCAGTGTGCTGTGGCAATGAATGGCAAATTCAGTGTTTGGAATAAGGAAAGCAATGAAAAAAATAAACAGCTGGTATCATGCCTCTGTAAAAAAATATGGTGTGGCTGCCTTTCAAATACTGTGTACAATTTGGGTAGCCCCATCTTAACTGGGACTTTTAAAAGTTTGTGTTAATGTTTCCCCTGATATGTAATTTATAAATCAGAGGCAAATGTTAATGGGGTTTCCATACCTGCTTCCATTTGGAATCATGTAATTTAACAGAATTTCATATTCTGTGCTTAAACCATGACCAGTAGCTACAGAGAACCAACATGGTACTCGAGTGAGAAGAAGCAACACAAAGTTGTATAAGTGTACATCATACATTTATTACTGAACAACCCTCTCAACTCCAAAATTGGGCACAGGGATTAAAAATAAAAATTCATTGCACTACTTAGTAAAGCATTACTAGTAACTCTCATAAAAAATGTACAAATTTTGTTAAAAATTTATCAAGCCTTCAAATGATTTGGTTACAGATATTTATAATACATTTAAAACTACATGTTAAATGATACAATGGAGTATGATTTTTTTGAAGAAAACACTTGACAAATATGATTCTAACAAAACCCATAAGCTTTCATAATCATTAGCAGGTTTGCAACACAAAATAGCAAAATGAGGTAACTGAAGGTACCAAAGAAGGGAGAGAAGGTGAGAGATCCACAGCTCTCTTAGGCCATTTAATAGTAACCAAGATTGCAAGGTGTTTTTTTGGAAAGCAAAATAAAAGGAGTTGGTAAATCCCAAATATTACAAGAGGTGTAAATGTTAACAGCGGCGACAAATATCACATTCTGGAGACTGTACAAAACTCTATACAAAAGAAATTACTTTACACAAAATAAATCTGTAAAGAAAGCCACAAAGTGAGACCTTAGAGAGATCCATAAGGCCTTTATACCCATTTTTTTATTGTTTTTAAAAAGACAGAAGGTTAAATTAAGTTGACAATTCATGCAAATAAAACCCCAGCAGTGCCAACATGATAAAGCCAACTTTTCTTTTCTTCCTTTAGTGGGAGAGGTAGGGATAAGGGGACAGAGGCTACCCAAAATAATTCGGTGCTGTCAGGCACCACTGAGGGCTGTGGAATTAGACACACACAAATGGTGCGTTATGCATGGCAGTTAACGGCTGAGCATGAATCCTCTTCTCTTCTGCCGGGAGCAATGGGTTAAGAACTCCCCTGCAGCCGGCCAGAGCTGGTTGAGAACACATGCATATGTGTGTCTTACAGACACTTAACCACAGGAAGCATATCTGCACACATCTGCAAGAGTCCCATGCAAACAAAAGTCATTCAAAGAAGAGATCAGCCACAGGAGTGCAATAATTAAGTTCAGTATACTACAAGAGTAGTCCCTACTGCAGCCCTATCCCTCCGCCAACAGCCTCGCTCAAATGAAACTGGGAATCAAGGGACAAGATGCCCCACTGGAATATTGATCCAGATTCAGCGCCCAAGTCCCCCCTTCTCAGAATTAGTGTTTATGTGCCTTGTTAGTCTGTTACAGAGAAAGTGCCTTATTTCTATGCTTTGACCGTGGACACAGAGTGGGGTAGTGTTAAGATTTGATTTGTACAGGTAAAAATCTTTTTTGTCCAGCAATATAAAAAAAGACCCCAAAGTATTGTAAAACATGTGTGGCAATGCTTGTCCCCAACCTCCCAACCCATGATTTTGTTTGCTTAAAAAAATAAAGTTTACTATGTGCAATTTAACCTTTCTGACATGTTCCGGCGATTCCTCATAGCACACACTGAGGGGGAAACTAATAATTGTAAAGCTGTCATACACAGTATGTCAAACTGTTCCATTTGCTTCGTTAACATTGATTTCTTGACACTATGGACAGACTAAGGTGCCTAGCTACTAAACCGAGGCAAACAGTACAGTATCTGAAACAAAGTGGAGGGGATTGTGCTTTTAGTTTTGCAAAACCACAAGCTGCGATTGGTCAGCAGAGCCTTCGGAAAGAAGGGTGATTTACAACCAACACCGTTCCTGGACTTAACAGACTTAACACATAGCAGCATACAAAAAAAAGCATCAAAAAGGGCACAAACAAAAGCCAACTGGCAGCAGGTTGCAGCAATATTGCTAGCTGTGGCGCTTGTGCTGTTGCGACCACAAACTATGGCGCACAGAATGCAAGAGAAACGCAAAGGATCCACAAAGAAATGTGCAGCTCTTGGGAGAACTACGGTAGCCATGTTGTGTATTGAAAAAGAAAGTTTAAAAATGCCAAGTCTGAAATAAATGTTAAGCAAAGCCAATTTTCCCCCAATACAAAATTATTCAGAAGGCAGTTGAAAGGAGGTCAACTCCAAATTCACAGCATTTTGTTTGTTTGTTTCCTTGATTTTGTGTATCAGCCCATTATTGAACATGAATATTCCTCATACTACTATAGGACACTGAGGATGTCTCAACGCCACACAGCAGCCTGCCACCAAGTAAATTTAGCAAGCAAGAAATTGTATCCTGTGACATTTTTTGCCAGGCAGTAAAATATGAACACGGTACCATGGCTAGGGGGGTAAAAATCATATACAGTTGTACCTTGGTTGTCAAACAGAATCTGTTTCGGAAGTCCGTTTGACTTCCGAAAACATTTGACAATCAAAGCGCGGCTTCCGATTGGCTGCAGGTGCTTCCTGCAACCAATCGGAAGCTGTGGAAGCTGCGTTGGACGTTTGGCTTCCAAAGAACATTCACAAACCAGAACACTCACTTCCGTGTTTATGGCATTCGGGAGCCAAAACGTTTGAGTCGCAAGGCATTTGAGATCCAAGGTACGATTGTACTGTCTTGAAGAAAGTGCTAAGGATTTCATTTTGTTCATGAGACTGAGGCTTTTAAAAAGAAAAAGAGAGAGATGGATACCTTTAAAGTTATTTTAATTGTACATGTTTGCTTGCGTATGGCAAGGAATGTAACTTAGTGCCAGTGTTTGTAAGCTAAACTGGGATTTAAGCAAGTATATTGCCAACAATACATGAAGCATTTGCACAAGACTCCAACATCCTCTCCATTTCTGTATCTATGGACAAAACTGGAAAATGAACAAAATGATATCTTAGTATCTCAAATAAAAAATCCAGTTTTGAAAGTGAACAGAAAAAGAACCAATGTTGACTTGGAAGAGTTTTTAGAAAATTAAGAGAGGACAGCATCAACTTTCAATCACCAGTTGAGAAATTTTTAATATTGCTACCTGGCTGTGCAATGCTGCAACGCATTATAAATTTAGCAGTGAGCTGCATATCTCAAAAAAACTTGGAAAATTCTCGTAGCCTTAAAAAAAGAAAAAGAAAAAGGCTAATTTGTTATTCGTAGTAACTGAGGAAGCAATATGCTGTATAATGACAGACAAAGGATCTCCAATTAAAGGGAAGCATAATTGTTGTCTGAATAAAAGCAAAAAGGCCTTTTTGTACTATTAAATACAATTGGAAGGGGGCGGGGATGAAATATCAAATGTCTATAACTGCTGCACCCTTATAGCATTCAGTGTGCAACTGCAAACGCAAGGAAAGAAACCAGTGTACAGTACTAGTACTGTTTAAATAACACACAAGATTATACATTGCAGCATAATTAATACTACACACATACATCCTCAGTACATGCTGGTATATAAGTCCTCTCACACACTACCGCCCAAACACTTGCTCGCCCACATACACACAAACACCCTGCGATCAACGCACCCACCCGCACCGTTTATTCCCACTCACAGTATCTGAAGGCTCTATATAAGGTAGATTGCTATATTGTTTGGAGCTACCACTTTTTTTTTTTAATATAAAAGCACATGCTAGAAGATCACGTTCCACTGTAATCTCGCAGCAACACTCGGAATGATCACACAAAAACCAGGGAATGTTAGTGCACACACGAAATTAAGCTAAAAGAAAAAAAAAAGTCTTTGGAGTTCCAATCACACAGTTAGTATAACAATCCCATAATTGTGAAGACTAATTATAAGCTTTATAGTTGATTAAATCACACAGTGCAAAGAAAGGTCCATTGACCCTTTTGTGTAAAGGGAAGGCTGGAAGCCACACGGGTTAAGTTCAATGGAGAGTTCATATATATATATACACATGTGACTAGGAACACCCAAAGTAGAATTGTGCTCTTAGACTGGTCATTCTGAGTCACGGTGGACTTCCGAAGCATCAGCTCTGCAGATGGGGCAAGTACGATTTGCCTGGAGAATAAAAACAGGCGTTAATGTATTGTACATCATCTCACACAAAAGACTATTAAAGAAAATGTACTGAGTTGCAAAAATAAAATAGAATAGAATAAAAATCACTACATTGAACCTTACATCCCTAGCAAGATAATTAAGAGGAAAGAGAATAGCATCAAAACCCAGATTTCAGTGAAATCAACTGACTTTAGCTTTATCTTATTCTCATGTAAATACATGTCCAAAGAGGTCAATCATCTGACTTCCAACAATTTAAAATGGGTGGCTAATTTATCATGATTATTATTAATAACTTGTATCCTGACCCATCTGCCTGGGTTGCCGCAGTCACTCTGGGGTTCAAACCGCTCTGTCCAGTACCACAGTGTTTGCTACCAGTGTCCCCATCAGCAGACGCATCACAAATGCTGAACAAAGCGCTTCTCCTCTAGCCACCATGGAGACCCCAGAATGCTCCAAAAACAGGAAGTGATGAACGCAAGACCCCTGCCGGATAAGGCTGAAGTCCCATCTAGTGCAGCGCCCTGTTCTCACAGTGTTCAATCAGGTGTCCATGGGAATCCCACAACCAGGAACTGAGCGCAATCAGCTGTGATTCCCAGCTACTAATATTCAGACGGATACTGCCTCCACCAGTGGAGAACACAGAACACAGACATTATGGCTATCATATGTGAATCAGTAAGGGCAGCCTGGTGAAGGCAGTCAGAACTTTCATCAGCCGCTCACGTCTCCTTCACATGATTAATGTGCAGACTTCAAGTGGCAACTCCAATAGAATGCTTCTCAGCTAAGTCGGTTCGTGCTCAGCTGCCTGCCACACACAGAGATCTATAATCCACACATACACACACATTTTCAAACTTTAAAACCAAGAAAACTGTATTGGGTTCTCTTTCAAATAGTACCAAAGGATTGAAATATGGTGTCCGGGGACAGGAGAGTTACTATTTATTGCTAAACACACTTCAAGTTCTACCAGTAATCTAAAAGCCTCTTGTGCACACACTCCTCTAGCTTCTGAAATTAAGAGCATTGAACGCTGCTGTCCCATTTAATCATGCCCTGCAGTGGAACTGTGATGCTCTCGTTGTTTAATGATGTGGTGAAGATCATCTGGTGGTGACTAGCAGGTGAGATACTAGTTTGTGTTTTCTCCCTGACATGGTTAAGTGGATTTTTGAAGAATGCAAAAACTATGCACTACAATGACTATAACACTTGCAACCTTTTCTGAAGTTCGCAGGTACAGTATGCACTTTCATCTCTGAACTCTTCAGAAATGGTGGTTTGGATCCTACATTTCATGAGCAAAGTTCTGCTCATGGAGCAGAGCTTCATTCTTGTTGCTGCTGCCCCAGCCCCCCCCAGCCCGGAAAAAAAAACATGGTTATGAGTGTTGAGAGACCTTCAAGAACATCATGTAACATGGTTTGAGGGGCTGCAAGCGGAAGGGGGAATCAGCAACAACAAAAAATCAGACCCCCTTCCTCCCTTCCACAAGTGCCTTTCTTTTTGCACAGGGCACTTTGAATTTAAGACAACATATAACGTTGCCATGAACACCATTCAAAAACTGCTAGTCATTATAATTACAGTTCTCTGCTACTTGGAGCTCTTTTCTGTGCTATGCAGAAAGAAATGGCGGCATCTAGTGGTTGTAATTAGGAGCTGCAGAAAAGCCTCAAGTTTGCCACAACTTTATGATTTATGGACAATCAAGGCAAACTCAAAGTTAATAGACCTCGCTGTACAAATAGTCATATATTCTGCAGTCTTGATGTTTTAGGATTTACCACTGCAGTGACACGATGGAAATTCAGTACATTTTCTGAAATTCATAATTAATTTCCTACTTCAATTATACTTCCATATTTTCCATCATGTGTACACTGTCTGTCATCATACTGCTTTTGCTGCTTCTGGTTCCTTCTCAAACCTTAAAACAAATTAGGTTATATTTCACATTCAATGTCATTCTTGCAAAGACACATTATGGACAAAAAAGCTTCATCTTAAATGCAAGTTTTCTCTATACGTTTTTTTTTTTTAAAAAATGGTGGTATACCGACAGATATTGTGGCAAAAATGATGGCATGCAGTACAAACCTAGACTACTGCACTTCATTTCTAAAACTATGTATTATTATAATTATTACCTTAAGCCATTTATCGACACACTTGGCATGGAACTCATGGTTACACGGTAAAACTCTAAGTAGTTGCCTTGATTCAAAGTCGCACATGCACACCACACACCTAGAAAAGAAAATTGCAGAATAAGGTATTCAGAAAGAGCAACTACAGTTTGGTTTTATTTCTCTGAAAACGTAGGCCTTCCCTTGCTTTTTAAAATAAAGACTTTTTCAATATAAAGTGACTGCAGTACATTTCATTGAGGCTTAACTGCTGATATAGAGGTGCTGAGTTTGCCACTGTGTTTATATATGTGTGTTTTATTTATACATATGTAATGGAGTATAACATACAATATGTTATGTCCTATATTTCTTGCCCAATGTATCATAGCTATTTAACTGACCACACAGTCCAAGATTAGGAAAACAAATAAATCCAGAGCAAAAGATTTTAATCTATTAATAGCGCATATCTATATAGTGCTCTCAGTGTTCAAAGCACCACACATATATTATGACAGTAATCCTTACCACCACCCTGTAAATAAAGTGAAGAGCCATGGATGGAAGAAAAAGATGTCAGCTGAGGCTACCTAATGATTCTACACTTGGGGTGAAATTTGAACCATGCACTCCCCAGCTCACAACTCATACTATATCAGCAAGACAGTTTTCTTTACTTCTCCCAGGTGTGCCATTTGCAAACTACTTGAGATTGCACTGTAGAAATTAAAACAAATGTGTTTTGCAGAGAAAGCTGGCAGACAATCCTATCTGGAAGCCAAAATACTCTGGCTTCAGGACTGGAGGGATCCTGTGGCTACTAAGGAAAATGCTGTTTCTAGGCCAATATCAGATTCTAATATTTTAGAAATGAGCAACTTAAAAGCTGTTGTTGGAAAGTCTGAAGAGGGCTTAGGGCTCATTATTGTGTAGCAAATGCCAACTCCCCAATTCAATTTTCACAATAATGCAAATACTTGGTAGTTACTTTTCACATCCAAAATCTAGCAGGACTTACTGGGAGATTTTTAGAAGACATTTCCCCCCCCCAAAAAAAAACACAACCCATTTTTATTTTTTCTTAAGCTTCATGTCTCAGTGAGAATTGTGTGACCTTTATTATTATTATTATTAAAATGGCAGATTTCTGTATTAAATACTTTGCAAAAAATGTCTTAACAGGAAGTGTAAAAGACTCAGTTTCATGTGATTAGTGACCACAATTCATACAAGTTTCTTGTTTCTGTGTGCCTATTATGGCATTTCATTTTTCTCTTCAAAAAGCAACATTCCATCATGCCCCAATGCAATCTGATTTTATAACTTTCCTATTATAAAAGCAGATAGCCATGTGGCATGGGAGCTGGGGGCTTTTTTGGGGGGGGAGGGGAAATAAGGAGCACTGATTTCATGTTAAGGTAAGGTGTGCAAAGCTGCACACCATCCCTGCCATTCCTATGTGACTCTAGTAATATTAGATGGAGGAGCAAACTCATCATTAGCTGTGCAGCTCACTGGACTGTGAGCAATATTCATCCAAATCAAAGTATTAAAAAAAACGAGGGAAATCTGTATTTAATATTCTAACCCAACTGTTAATAAGGTTCACCAATACAGTGGGACCTCGACTTACGAGCTCCTCGACATCTGACATTTTCGACTTACAAGCGGGAAAAGTGGCCATACGCTTACGTTTTTTCCAACATCCGAACGGATAACCCGTTCGCAGCTAGATGTGGTTTCCTCGCCTTACTAATTTTTCCGTTTCCAATGCATTCCTATGGGAAACCGCTTTTCCTATGGGAAACTCGACTTACGAAGTTTTCAACTACGAGTGTGCATTCGGAATGGATTAAATTAGTAACTCGAGGTCCCACTGTACATGAAGTTTTTTTTAAAAAAATAATCCCTTACGCTACCATTAAATAACTTCGAAGCTAGAAAGTACTATTAAAAAGGAAGACAAGTGAATGCATTTATTAGTTGTGTTACAGTTATTTGCTATGCTGGATTCCAGTCAACCAGGGTCAAACAACTTCATACCAAGGCCTCAGCGAGGAGCAAAACAACTTACAGAGTCTGTTCTGACTGATGGTTATTTGGGTTGAATCTGTAAGATGGAAGTTGTTCAATATCTGCTTTTGTCAGTCCTCTCGGTTTGGCCTCTCCCAGTCTTTCGGCCAAGTTCAGCAGTGCCTATGAAAGAAAGACGCCCTTTTCAGGTCACCTTTTAAAAACTCACCCATTTTACTCAAGCTCTTTTTATAACACATCATAATCAGGGACGATAAGCAAAACCAGTAGTGTAAAACTGGAAAATCTAGCAAACTTGCATCATAAGGCACTAAATTCAACTGCTCTTGGTTTAGCGTTTGAATTGTCTGGAACTACATACAGGCGCAATCAAGAAGCCTAACATGCACCCTGTGTAGCACTCTCATGGAAGGAAGAAAATCCTAGAAATTGTTCAGCATAAGTATACATCCTCACAAAACATAAGATTTGGTAGCAGGTATTGCATTATTAGGGACGCAGGTGGCGCTGTGGGTTAAACCACAGAGTCTAGGGCTTGCCGATCAGAAGGTTGGCGGTTCGAATCCCCGCAACAGGGTGAGCTCCCGTTGTTCAGTCCCAGCTCCTGCCAACCTGGCAGTTCAAAAGCACGTCAAAGTGCAAGTAGATAAATAGGTACCGCTCTGGCGGGAAGGTAAATGGCGTTTCCGTGTGCTGCTCTGGTTCACCAGAAGTGGCTTAGTCATGCTGGCCACATGACCTGGAAGCTGTACGCCGGCTCCCTCGGCCAATAGAGCAAGATGAGCGCCGCAACCCCATAGTCGGTCACGACTGGACCTAATGGTCAGGGGTCCCTTTACCTTTCTGCATTATTATTTTTTGTCGTTCCAGCAAAATGCAGTTTGCTAGTTTAATAAGCAACATATTTAGGAACCAATTTAAGGAATGTATTCAAAGCCTCGTGGTTTGAATAAATGTGGAATCTGTAACCAACCTCATAGTTTTCCACCTCGCCGTCTTCTACATCCAGCTCAAAACTGAAGGCTGGGCCAACTGCGGGTGGCACTGGAAGCATTGATCTGCAGGAAAAAAAGGAAGTTAGCATCATGATTTACTACTTGTACACATACAGAGAAAAAGCTGCTAATTTTGGGTCTGTGCCTAAAGGCTTTCAAAACTGGTCAAGAATTTAAATTCAAATTTGGTTCCAATTCAGTACTAGGTCATGCTATTAACCAATCTGTATAAAGCTGGCTCTCCACATTGGATTACACATGCCCATGCTTCCAGAGAGGCAAGCTGGACAGGTGTTTTTTAAAAATGTATTTTAACTTAGCTTATTATTCATTTTGATATTTGATTGATGCTTTGCCCTTTAAATGGGTTCCAGGCTGGCTTAGAAAAGGTTAAAATTACAATAATCTACGTTAAGTGCCTCTGCCTAGTGTCAAAATCACATGACAACAAGAGCTTAGCAAGCCTCCCTTTAGAGAACATTGCCAGTCAAGGTGCCACCACCATTAAGACCCTTTACTCAGTAGGCACCTGGTACACCTCAGAAGGCACAGGCAGGCTTTAAGTAATTGTGAATTGGGCAGCAGAAGGAAAAACATTTCTCTGTCACAGGTTCACGTACAGAAGCACTGAAGCTACTAAAACATATAATACCACCTGCTTACAGAGTGGCCTGATTCACACATAATGCCAAGCTATGGTTTGTTTAGTCAAAGTCCAGTTTGGCTAACCCAGAAAACAAACCATGTTTTGTTTTCTGGAAACAAAGCGTGATGTGAAGTCATGGTTTATTGTTGGCTTACAAACCATGATGTTTTTCGACCATGGTTTGGCATTGGACTTAAAAGCCTTGTTTAAACATGTTTTGGCCCACAATAATTCATCTGAGAAGGGCAGACCACATGCTTCATATGAAGATTGTACCACAACCAAGGCTTGGTTTACTTGTACCCTCTCAGTCCTCTGGCACACCCAGAGGGTTTGGCTGAGAGGCAGGGACTGCTCTCATTTGTTGCAGGGTACAGAGGAGGGAAACAAAGCAAGAAAATTCTCCAAGTCTCATTTCAATGAATGCGAGCAGCATGAAAACACAGTGCTGTTCTTGTAAGGCCACAGTTCATCATAATGGGGATGGGTAGGAGAACTTCTCATAGGATTGCTCTGTTTACTTGAAGCACTTAGGATCATGTTACAGCACCCACACTAGTTACCAATAAAAATATTTGAGGTCTCCCTTAACCTGTCTTGTACTGAAGCAGAGGGTGCCCTTTATGGGGGACAACTCTAGGCTGCTGTTTTCAGAAAACGGTGCTATCCTTCCTACAGCCAGGCTACCAAGGACAGCTACAAAAACAATGAAACTTACAGCACATATGGCAATAGGCTGGGATGGTAAGGAGGTGGCGGTATTGGCTGTTGAGATCGATATCTGCTGCGTCCTGTGAGTCTTCGAGGCATGAAAGGCGGGTAAGGCTAATGCAAACAGGGGGGAAATTTCAGCAGTCCATCAGCCCACGGTGGCACTGGAAAAGTCATACTTTTACATTTCAGAAGCGTTTTCACCGCAGTGAATCTTCCCTTAACCAAACAATTCCATTTCTGGCTTTTCGGAAATTTGATGAAAAACTTTTGTTTAGACTGGTCCCAATTCTGGAGTTGGATTCAAACCTGCTGATCTATGAAAAGAAGGGTTCTTTCCACTTATGGAATAGAAACCAAGTCAAATCTAGTAGAGAATCCTGTTCTGCAAACTGGGCATCTTGGGGGTGGGGGGCTAGTTCTGCTGATTCCCACAGCACCCCAGCAGTCCCCAGTGCTTCCTCCCATGCTGTATTGGAGGTTCCCTCCAACCCTCTGGAGCTGATTTTTTTGGGGGGGGGGAATAGAGGTAGCTGCTTTGAAAATAAGAAATTGGCATGTATCACCTTCCCTTCCTTCCACCTACGAGCATCTCTCTACCCAACCAAGGCTCAATTATTTTCTGTTTCCAAGTTGCACATGTTTAGGTTAATGTAAATAAATAAGTAAATGTGCATGTTCAAAGGGGGCAGGGAAACAATTCAGAACATGCTAGTAGAATCATAATGTGAAATAAATGCGTAGTGAAAATCACAGCAAAATGCTGAAAGCCATCACTTACTATTCCAAAGGACACCTCTTGGTGCAAAGGGTCATGCGTTAAGAACTGCAGTGGGGCTGAGGGAGGCAATGTTGGTGGGTGGGCTGAAGGCGGATAGGTGAAACCTCCTACAGGAAGATGGTCTCCAAGCAACTCTACTTCATTCTCTATCCTTTGAAGAGGCTATGGGGGGGAAAAAGCACGAACATTTGTGAAACATAAAATTTACCAGTTATTTGCCAAGAATAGTTATTTGTCAAAGTTTATCTAGTCAATATTACACAGTAAAAACATATTCATACTGCACTGAAGTATGACTTTTATTCAATTGGTGTGTGTTTTCACTGTGTATTTTGCCAGAAATTCACGTTTCTCATGCTTAATTACTCTGTTCTGAGTACAGTCATACCTCGGTTTAAGTATGCTTCGGTTTCAGTACTTTCAGTTTAAGTACTCCGCGGACCCGTCTGGAACGGATTGATCCACTTTCCATTACTTTCAATGGGAAAGTTCGCTTCAGGTTAAGTACGCTTCAGTTTAAGTACTCCGTGGACCGTCTGGAATGGATTAATCCACTTTCCATTACTTTCAGTGGGAAAGTTCGCTTCAGGTTAAGTACGCTTCAGGTCAAGTACAGACTTCCGGAACCAATTGTGTACTTAAACCGAGGTACCACTGTATTTATCAAATTGTAATTAGATATTTGCTGCCTATTTCAGTACAAATGTTATGATCTTGTGCCACTTTTTCCTGCTACTACGTAACTGAGAACATTCACTTGTTCCAGGATCTGTATCTACAGTATACGTGATTACACTCTGGTTGCTTAGAATGCAAAATGACCTTTTTCATCCCTAGCTTGAGGCTTTCAGAGTGGGGTGTTTTTTGAATGTGTGCTAGCCTCCACTTTTAAACCTGGGGGCTGAGAACACCACATTTTGTTGCGCATTCAGTCCACTCAAGAGCTGCTCTGGTTGCCTATCAGGTTACTTATCATCAGATTTCTATTGTTACAGGGTGACCCACCAATTTTATGCAGATGCAATGCAGGGGATCAGGCAATCCCATTTTTGTGAAACCCTGTCCTACATTAACTCTCATTGCAGTTTATCAACCAAATTAGTTGTACTTTTCTATTTCTGGATGATAGGAAAAACTAAAATGATAAGGAACAGGCACTCACTGTGCTGAAGGACAGAGAGGACTATATCACCATTCATTCCATTCTACATAGCCCACTTTTCCTTCAGAGAGAAATTATCAGCAACTGTCTCACAATTATAGAATGCCCTACAGATCTGCTTTGAGTTTCAGTTCGAATACCTTTTTGGAAGCACCAGACCACGTTTTTCCACAAATGAGATTAAAAAGCCCATCTGAAACTCTCAAATACTATGTGTGCCGTATAACAATGGTTAATAGTATGGGATGTAAAGAAATTTAACACACACCATGGACTGCAAATATGAAATGCCATCTTTCAAAAAAGCTCTCAATCTCTAGATGCACTTAAGGCTTAAAAAGGAACATGGCCAGTAAGAGCTCCAGCTTTTTTCTCTGTAGTTCAGTTTCTCTGAAACTAGTGCTGGAAAACACTCAGATTCCATTTTGCTTCTGCTTTTCTAGCAGACTGGAAATTAAAGCAGCTACGGCTTTCAGCTCGTAGATCAGATTTTGCAGTTCACAGACTTCTATACTAGAAGCTTTGCTCTAACTTGCAAAAGTCTTCATGATTTTTGGCTGAAAGATTTTGGCTCCTTTTCCAGGCAGCCAACCAACACATCCCACCTTAAATCCACTGTTCCAGAACCAACTACTAGAGGAAGTAAGGTTTTTTTTTTTTTTTTAAAGATACCTACCGACCGCGACTGTTGTGTCTGAAAGGGAACGAACTGGCCTGGAGGTGGCAGGTGTGGAGCATGATGTGGGGAGAGGTGTGGAGGATGCAAAAGAAACGGATCACTAGAAATGAGAGGTGGGAATGCCGCGTATGGAACTGGTAAGTGTTGAACAGAACATGCCTGAAGCATCTGAAAAAGAAAAGAAACATTCACAAACGTTATAGAACACATAGTATTTGATTCCTCATTACATTCTTAAGAATAAAGCACAATCTATAGCGAACAGAGTTCCCATGGAAAAGATGGAGAAACAAAATAAATTATGCAAAGTAAGACAGAAGTTGTTGAAATCTGAACACGGAGGATGAGGCTCCATCTCTCTTTGGACCATAAATCTGGATTACTTGGGTTCAGATTTTTTTACTGCATAGAAAGGGATTATGTTTTAGATTTTTTCAAGAGTTTCAGTGTGCTAGTTATTTTACAGAGCACAGAAGGCTAACAATCATCCAACCCCCCCACCCCACAAAATTCTACCGATAAAATAATTAAAAGTTTGTGGAATATACATAAAATCTTGATGAAGTATTCTCATATGAAGGCTAAAATCATCTTTACACTTAACTAGAAGTCACACCACCCTACGTAATACGTGATTTCCAAGTAAATATAGAGAAAATTCAGCTCCAAGTAAAGTCATTTGGTCTTCTGCGACCTCCAACGACATTTGAAGCATTTGTTTTCAAAATTAAGATGAAGATGCTACTTACTGGGGGAGGCACACTGCAGACAGGAAGATGCTGTCCACTGAAAACCACGGAACACCCAGGGACCTGCTGTGTGTTGCAAGCTGGTATGTGCTGACCTGTGCAAAGTGGAATCCCATGTGGTGCCACCGTGGTCACCGTGTATGAAACAGGGACTGTGCCCTGGTGGATCTGCAAAGAAAAATGCAAAGAGCTTTCAGCAGGGCTGCTTAGTTACCAACCTCAGAAGGATGCTCAACTTTTCCCTTTTTTCTTTCACAGCACGAAGACTATTAGCAAATATTTCAAAACCAAACAAAGACAGGATTTAGAAACAAAATATATGAAAACACTCGAGATGACTCAGTTCCAGGTTTCCACATATGCACTATAACCAGGTTAGGACACTGTTCACAAATACTGTCAACTGGCTACCTATAGTGAAATTGTGCAAGTCACCACTGACCTTCTAAAAATTGAATCAAGTCAATTGAGAAGAAATGGCAAGAGTTACCATCTTCTGCCCCCCCAGCACCCTTCTTTCTGTAAAGCAAGTATGTATTGTTCTCCATGCCATTCTGAATTCATGCAATCACATGACTGCATTTGTCTTGTGGACAACAGGAACAGCATAGTGTGAAATGTTAAGAGACAAATACCCTCAATGTGAAGATGTGTGGCCTTTAGCCAAACACGGATTTAAAAGATTAGACAAATTCATGAAGGCTATGGTTTTCAATGACTGTAAGTCACGACAGCTGTGTAATAGCTCCAGTATTGAGGATGTATACTTCTAGGTACCAGTTGTTAGGGAACATGAGGGGGGAAGAGTGTTACTGGGTTATGTCCTGCTTATGGTCTTCCCACAGGCATCTGGTTGGCCACTGTGAGAACAGGATGCTGGATTGGATGGGCCTTTGGTCTGATCAAGCAGGGCTTTTATTACAGCAACACCCCCCATGTCTCTGCAGCAGCTGTGATTAGACTGCCTGCATTGAGAGCCATTGAACAGAAAACCATTATCCAGCCTCAGAGGCAGCACACCCAAAACAGTGAGGTGAGGGGTGTTATCTTTATACATTAGAAATTAAAAAACATTTTTGGCGCACAAGGGAAGTGTAACCTCCAATTTTAAATCACAAAGTGTAACCTATCTACCAGGAGTTAGGAATACACTGCTCCATCCTTTCAAATACCTGTTCATGAATGTCAACCATCACTGCGTTTTGCTGTGGTGGATGAGCAGCTGGGTGCAACATACGGGGAGATACATTCGGAGGGTGGAAGGCTCGGGGTTCTTCTATTGCTTGTTGTTGTCCGTAGGGGAGATGGTAGTTCTCATCTTGACTAATGGAATTATGTCGAGATAATCGATCTCTTCTTGCTCTCTGGCGTCTAACGGGAGGGCTGCAAATAATCAAATTGGACAAATTTATTTATTTTTACACACCTTTCCCTTCTAGATTAAACAAAGAATCTTGTGGCCCCTTAAAGATGTAAACATTTATTATGGCATAAGCTTTCTTGGACTATTCCATCAGCTGCATGAAATGTTAATCTGAGTTGCTAGTACATATACACGTGACTGTATGCAGGGGAAAGGATTATAATCAGAGGTCAGAAGGATATGAAATGCAGAAAAGTACAGCCAGTGATAATGGTTTTAATTAACAGTGGCTATTCACACAAACAGTAGTTGATGACACAGAAGTCCTGGCATTAGCAAGCCAATTAATACATGTAGTGTTAATCCCCCTGAAGCTCCTTTGTTCAAGGATGGACTATGAACTTCAAACTTGTAATTTTCTTTCTGCATTCCAAAATTTATGTAAATCAGATGGATCTGTAAACACTTAACATCATTTTCCTTATCAAGAAAACAGAATACCGGAAGGCAAATAGCAGTTGCTTAAAAAAACTTTGCAGCTATAAGAAAATATGGATTACAATCATCTGTAGTTTCCAACCAAATAATAATACCAAAGCGATCACCTAGCGCCTTTCTCCCTGAAATTCAGAGTTAACAGTAATGAAGGTCAAGCGGAACTTATCACATGAGTTGGAAGTTATGTAACTAACTCTTCCTGTGATGACTGCTGCCAACTGACAAACTTTTCCGTGACCATCATGTAAATGTGGTGGTTTTTCTTCCACACTGCAATCTTAATGCATATTATTGGACAACTTGATAGTAGGTAAGAGGAATTTACTGTCAAGCAAGAAGTGTTCCAAAGCTCTGGGTTCATTCACATGACTTTTAAAAGTCTTCTTTTTGAGACTTCCTCTCACTGCTTTCTTCCTCTCCTCATAGCTCCCAAATTCCAGCTGAGGTGAGCTTTCCTTCTCCAATATTAGACGGGACTACCTAAGGACCACCTTCTCTTCAGAGGAGAAATCTAGCTTTCAAAAAAGTATTATTCTTTCCTGTTTTATTATATGGCTTTAATTGATACTTATTTTCATGTAAGCCATTTTTGAGAGTCATCCTAAAACCAGCATATAAATATATTAAATTATAAACAACAATGATAGCCAGTTATTGGTCAGCCCAAGACTGGCTTTCACATCAAAGACACAAAAGTTACATGAAACTTCACCAATGCTGTAGGACATGACATGAGCTCAGCACAGGATAGATTTCATGTAATCTTTTAAGCCCATTACAGTGCACGGAAAAGTCAGCCTGGGGCAATCTAAAACTGCTTCTACCACAGGATCATTCTTAAAGTGGTGGGCTTTGATCATGGAGATGCGGGTTCAATTCCTTTATCATCTATGAATTCACAGAATGACCTTGGCCCATTTGTTATTTCTCAGCCTAACCTACATCAAAGGGTTGTGGCAATAAATGAATAATTCACATGTATGCTATACTGAACTCCCTGGAGAAAGGATAAGATACAAACATGAAGGGAGGGAATTTACACATGTGGAAAAAACACCCTGGTAACACATTACTGGAAGCACTACGAAGAAGATCCATTTTCACCAGTCTTTATAGCAAATGCTGTAAAGTTGTCCTCAGTTTTGTCTCCACAGTCATTAAGCAAAATAATAATAACAACAACAACAACAACAACAATAATGCATTTTAAGATAAAATTATAAGACAATCAATCATTTGTATGTGCCTGGAAACACAGTACAATTTTAGCTCCATGAAGTTCGCGACTCGCACCACAAAAAAATACGTTAATACTACTAAGAGTAGCCGGACATGGTATATTCCTTTGGAGTTTTGTTTAGGTTTATTTTGCAGTTGGCATCTCTGTCAAGCTCCTTAGGCGATTTGGTGCAATTGTTAAGCCAAACGCTCCTTGCTTCTATTGTGAAGACAAGGGGTGGGTGGGAAACATAATGCATTCCTTGAAAGAAGATGCAAACTAAATATAACTAAACACGGGCAGTCAAAAACCAAAAAGAAGAAGATGTAAACTAAGTAGTAGGCATCAGTTCTCACAATACCAGTACAATAAGGTAATAAGACTCACTTGTCTCAGTACAAAACACTACATTCTTGGTGAAGTTCTCATGACTTCCAGGACACTAGCACCCACAAACATGTACACCTGGAGAGTAGACACACCACTACCTCCTTAAATAACTATTTAATTAACTCTAATAGTAATAAAACTTGATAGCTTAGAAAATGGCTGTTCAATAAAGAGCTTGATATGTAAGCAGCTCCAATCCTCAGGAAGGCTGACTTAAGAACCATTGTCCAGCTATTATACTTGCCTCCTTCTGTTGCGTGCAGGTGTGTTGCAGCGTTCCCCTGAGAAGTGATGTTGGCTTGGTCGAGCTGAAGGAGGCTGCCTATTTGATGTCATCTCCCATGGTCGCATTGGTGGTGATGGGGCTGGTGATGCTGCTGTATAGTCAAACACTGAATGAGAAAGACGCTGTCTCTTGGGACTTGGACTATCTTCACTCTGTGGGGCAAAGGAGTAATAAAATAAATAAATCAAAAAGTAATGGGTAACTTAGATCATCATTTATTAGGACAATCATTTCCGAAAGAAAGAAATGAACTAGGCATTATACATTTCCAAAGAACAAATTGGAGATTAAATGTCTCGATGTTTCACAACTTCGGTAATATTGTAGTTTATTGCTCATATTCTCTCTAAACTTTTTCTCTTATGTCTGGGGAAAATGAAGAGAACAGAGTACAAACTGAGAATTGTTACAAGGGAATAAGGGTTACGGTATACCCATTTTGAAATATGCTTGCTTAAGCACAACTTTCATGTCAATAGGCTCTAGGTTTGTGGATTCTTAAAGGAGCTACAGACAGATGGAGTTGCAGCTCAACAAGTACACTCAACACCCACTAGGTATGTGATTTACACTGCTGAGCTAGCTTTAATATATCCCTTACAGTTACCGGTACTTTTCTAATACATATAGTATTTACAGTATCCAAGATGTACGTATTTAAATACAGTTTTCATTTATCTGAAAGATATTATCTTTGACAGGTCAGTGCAGCTTAAAAGACAAATACACAAATTATGGAAACAGAACACTACCCACCTTTAGGTTAATATACAGTTATGTACCTGTAAATGATGACTTTGTGGTGACTACCATATGTGGGATGCCATTAATACAGCCCTTATTCATATTCAAGTGGGCCCCCAAATCTGAAAGACTACCCCCTCCCCTAGGTTGCTGAGATTAGCAGAGGCAGCCCTCAGTAGTTCCTCCTCCGTCAAGAGGCTTGGGGGCTGGCAGCCTGGGAGAGGGCATTCTCTGTAGTGGCCAACAAGCTGTGGAACTCACCCCACAGAGGTCCATCTGGCCCCTTCATTATACAGCTTCTGCAGAAAGCTGAAGACACACCTCTTTAATCCTGGCTTTTGAAACTTGGGATGTATATTTTAAGGACCCACCTTATTTTCATGATCGTAACTTGTTTTAAACTGCTTTTAATATTGTGTTTTGATGTTGTCACCTACCCTAGGACCTTACAGTAAAGGCTGGGCAATAAATAAATAAATATTAGTGGGGCTGAGACCCACAAGTGGGTTGCATCCTGACCTGTGGATAGTTACAGTAACAGTTCCATCATTTATTTATTTATTTATAATGAGGTGAGGAAAGGCAACAGAAAGGGGTAGGGAGAGCATAGTCTCATACGGCAAATCTGATAAGCTGGGTGACTACTATCTTCAGTCTACTTTATCAAAGCATGAGAAAATGCTCAAGTTTCATATATGCTATTGGAAACGCTCCTCTACTGGCACAGCTCAGATACTACTTCAAGCTCCTGGTTGCCCAAGAATTTCCAGCTCTGTGGTTCATACTGCCTAGGTGTCAAAACTGAGCTGTTCACAAATTAATGAAAAGCTACAATTAAATAAACTTGGCTTTCTGGGAACAAGGATCCTGGTGCACACTTCTCAAATGAATGCCAACCCCTCTGTTGTGCCAGAAGGAAAGAAAACAGAGTGCTGGCTTCCTGTTGCATGCAAATCAGCACTTGGGTCCACAACTTCCCCCCTCATTTTTCACATACTGGCTTTGTGAACAAATTTCATCTAAGTTACGGTACTTTCTCAAAGCTACAAGACCATAAAATAGTAAAACTTATAGCTCATGTATAGCACAATATTATGTATTATACCTAAGTTCAGTGGGACTTGCTCCTAGGAAAGTTTGCTTAAAATTGCAGCAACATCAGACATTCACTGTACAAGCACTGACATCATCACCACATTCGTATGAATTTCTTTGTAAGAAGAAATATCCAAATTAAAATCGGTTAAAAAAACCAACAACCCTTAGCATTCATCAGAGAATGTGCACAAACCATTCCCCAGCGGAAGTGAGACACTTCATCATTTAATTTATGCTAGCTCTGTCTGGAGGCACTGATATATTTCCAATAATCAGTTCCTCACAACCTATCATACTATTAACAACAAAGCTTAAATTCAACCATGGGAAAAATCTATATCGAGAAATAGTAAGATTAGTTTTACCAAAGTTTCTTTTATGATTATATACAATAAACTCACTGCAAATTACCATATTTAGGGCATCTACACACTCCATGCTATTGTGTATTAAGTGCTGGATGCTGACAGCTTTTAAATTCTAAATCAAAGTCTCCAATTCAGGGGGGAAATTGGAACACCCCAGTGGTAACACTTCATTTGCAGTAACAGAAAGGAATTCAAGAATTTCACTTGTTTCTAAGCCAAGCTCTCCCTCACTCCAAACTTAAAATCTGCTTTGCTACTAAACAAAATCTGACCCATTCCAAACATCAACCATTAATAAACCCACCTTAAGCCCACGTCCTGCACCATTAAAACCCATGTATTTAAACAGCTAAAGCTTTTAACAGACACAATATTTATGAAGGGAACAAATCACTGTGCACCAGAACAGCTGGGTGCTACTTGCGCTGTTGTCTCTCTCTCTCTCGCTCTCCCAACTGCCTGATAGTGCAGCGGATACTATAAAAGTCAAACAATCCAGTCCTACTTATGCCCTTGGTTGTGCTTCCCTACTCCCTACAAGGACACAAACAATGCCTTACTTCTATGGCTGCAGCCCCCTATTAAAGATTTTCAATACTGTCAAGCCAAAAAGAAATTAGTCTTTAGAGTGCAATATTTTCAACCAGAACTGCACACACTATCCACTCCCCTCCCCCAAGTCATTTCCAAACACTGGTGTGAACACAATGCTTACGCAAACTAATATTGAGTTAGTAATGGCACACAGTAAGTGCTCTAGGTCAACCTACTTTCTCCATGAAGACTTAATATACACAAATAATTGCATCACCAGAAAAGACGTTGGAGCAAAAATGCACTCTTGCTTCTCTTGTGCGGCACACAACCTCTTGATGAAATCCATCTTATTTGTGAATATTTTGTTTCTACAGATTTTAGAGACTTTGTAATAATTAAAAAAACACAATGCTTGTTTTATTAACAGAAAAATATGGCAATTATGCAATGCTTTGTGGCATAAATGCTACACCACACACAGTCGTCTAACTTCAGCTTTCTCCCAGCTACCCATTGAAGCACCTATCCCTATATACTACTGACTTCTAAAAATGTGGCCCACCTCTATCATTGTATGAAAAACAGCAATGCCAAAATACTGTATTATAAAAAGTGTGTGTGTGCATGCAAGACACACACAAGGAGGAGAAAAAAAGTAGCAGGAAGACAGGAGATAAAGCAACTCTTTCTTCAGCCACCAAATTGTCATGTTTTCATTCTGTGCCAGGTATTACCTCCTTGCTACTGGTACTGGAAAAACCTTAGGCTAAACATTATTTCTTTTATTTCTTTTTCTCTAGTACATTACCTAAGAAGGTGCACCAAATATTAAACTAGAAATTCTGCATATTTAGGAACTGGAATGGAATTACTCAAAATACCACCATAAGACTCAGAAAAGCTGTCTCCTTTACACTAGAAATCATAACTTCTTAGAAGCCAAATTAGATCTGATCAAGAAATTACTGATTGCAAGAATAAAGATCAATACAAGTTACAATTTTACCTCTACAGAATGGTGTATTAGTGCAGGCTCAGGACATCCTTTTTTTGCACACCATATGTCCAAACAGAATATTTTGCAATTTAGACCACATATGAGAGACACACATTAAATAATTTGCAGGCTTTACAACCTTTTTGTATGTTTCCAAAGCAGCAATTTTATCATCAGTTATTTGTTAAAGAAAGAACAATTAATATTTCAAACATATAAACACAAAATTTAAAAACAACAGGATTAGGTATAAAATCAACATAAAAGCACCCCATAGTGGTGTTTTGGAATATAAGCATGTACCTAAAGAGTGGAAGAGAGCTTGATGGAGCACCTGGGGAAAAGACTTTCATAGCGCAGTCACCAATTAAAAGGTTGTGTCTCTTTCACTTGCCAACCTAACCTTCACTAGCAATGGAACAGACAGCAGGGCCTCTGAAGCTCAGTCTGGGTAGGTTCATGTGTGTGCAGTTGGTCCTTTGTACACTGTTTCTAGGCCTTTGGGGACTTTAAAAGGGTAGCATAAGCAATTTAAAATTAATTTTGGAAACATATTGGCAACCAATGTAATTGATGCAGAATTTGTATAACATACATCAAAGCTCCTTGCCCCTACTAGCAACTGGTGATTGTACGTTGGAACCAAACAGTTTCCAGACTACCTTTAAAAAGGCAGCCCCATTCTCCCCCCTTTTCCTCCCCAATGTCTCAACAATTGAAACTGATCTGTAAAAATGTTATGAGAGACATTGTACACGTCTTTGTAAACTGAGAAAACCTTCAATAAAAATATTTTTTAAAAAAAGGCAGCCCCATGTAGCCCAAACATTTCATCATTAAATACTTCTAAATCAGTAACATAAACAAGCAATTGTTCCATATATGTTTTCCCCCAATTGGTCTAATTCAGATTTCCTATCCACCTTGGTCATATGCTGCAATTTAGTGGGCCACAAAGACATTTTTCCAACTTTATCATCAACAGCAATCCTTAGAGCCAGAATACTTGTGACAATATACGCAGCTGTGGCATTTGCTTAAGAATTATTTTTGGTCCAGATGCTCGTGCTGTCTTAGATCCTCCTTACGTGGCAATCCTATTTGAAATATTACAGTAAGGGATCTTGTGTAGTGTCCTTGTATGACTTCAAAATGTCTCAAATAAGGTAATTCTTCAAAGGTACATGGACTATATGTTCAAAAGATTTTGGATTATACTTCGTTGTTTTTGGAACTCGATTTAGCTGCAAACCAGTACTTATAACAACCTTGTTAAGAAAATGGCAAATCACTAGAAAATTGATTTTTCTAAGCAATTTAAATATTTTTGATCTATTTATTTATTTTTAAATCAAACTTTAAATAAACTGTCAACTTTAGATATCAGATTAAGGCTGCTACAAAACACATTAGGCACCAGTCAGTTTCTTCCCTAAAGTGATTTCATCTTAGAAATACAGGAGATATGGCACTAGAAAAGCTCACATATTATGGTATTGATCATTGGTTAGATCTTTCTGGCAAGATGTCTTAAGCTTCAGCAACAGAATGATATGATCACTCTAATTTACACATTCAATTTTATGTTTTCCTCTGGCTGGGGCTTGTCTAAATGCTATTAAAGTTGGCCACCTAGGAGTTCTTTCATAGCTTAAAGGTTATGTGTTACTCAACCAATCTCCAGATATGTATCATTCTGGCATATCTAATGTATTTTACTTGTTTATGGAAAAGTTGTGAGTCGGAAGTGTGAGAAAATAAAAATATTTGAGGCGATACAGTTTTTGTTTTCAAATGCAAGAACAGTGCAAGAAAACGTCCCTCCAATAATTTACTGTAATCCGTTAATCTGTACAACTCAAATTGACTAAAAAATATACTGCATCCAACACAGTACCTGCGTAACAGTACTGTACTTCCTCTTCATCTCCTTGTGTGCCCTCCAAAAAACAACAACCCTGCTCTGGAGGGTTGGGGAACCCCAGAACAGATTTTACGGTATGTGCAAGGCCACACAAAGAAATGAGAGAGGAAGTTCTTACACTCACAGGACTTCACTGAATACAGCCTTTTGTTCTGTTATAATATTGGATAAATACAATAGGAGTTAAACTCTTCAAATAGCTACCGGTAGTTTCCAGGTCTCCAGGTGTATATAGGACAGGCAGTTAGCAGGATATATGTGAACTGCACGGACCTGACATGGGTGCCAGGTTTTTTTGAATTAAGTTTTTCACAGATGAAGAAACCCCGAACAAGTAGTGGTAGTTAAAAAAATGAATGAACAAAAATATTTGTTGGACGTGGTTATACATTCCCAAGTACAGGAAAAAAAAGTTTTAATTAAAATCCCAACATGTTCTTAATTACATGGGGTTGTATCCAACAATTGTGTGAATGGAAGACTCCTCACAGAACCAATGTTTCTCTCCCCTCCTTCTCTGAGGACTCATCTGAACAGAATGGGCTCTGTCATGAAGTCTGTGTGGGGGATTGGCCAAATTTGCACAGGTATGTCTTGCATGAGGCTCCAGACAGAGGGGGATGGGATGGGAAGACTGCAGAGGGGACGGTGAACCACTGGATACCACACATGCTTTTTTTTTTAAAATAGGTTCAGCAGTTCATAAGCTTTTAAAGAGAGTTCTGGATATCTAAAGATATTATGCCTCAAATAACCCCTCTTCCTCACAAATATATATTTATGTACACATATTTAGTGTACACTTTTATTTCTACTATTCTAAAAGTACTCAACTAGAATTTCTTTCCAGGTGCAAGGACTTGCATGTATGCATTTTAAACAATAAAACAATGCATATAGAACAGAAAAGCATCAATTTTTCTCACAATGGGCCACAATATACTTCAAAGAGTGAGCTAGTGTATAGGTAAAAAGTAAAATATTTATAAAGGTATAGACTTAGTGTATATATGTAACACATTGCAATAGTCTAAACTTGAAGTTACCAGAGTGTAGACAACAGAAGTTAGGCAGTCCCTGTCCAGATGATGGTTCACCTGGACCACCAGACAAAGCTTATGGAAGGCATTCCACATCACTGTAAGCACTTCAGTCACAAGTGACAGTAATTGATCCACAAGTACCTCCAAGCTAGGTACCTGCTCCTCCTTCAGGGAGAACGAAATGTCATCCAGAGCATGCCACACCCCACCCACCCAGTCTAGGGAACTAACACAGTGCCTCAGTTGTGCCCGGATTAAGCTTCAGATTATTGGCTCTCATCCCGTCCCTTACTGAGGCAAGGTATCAACCTAGCACATCCACTGCCACACCTGCGCACGCAAAAGAAAAGGGAGAGTTGTGTGTCATCAGCACATTGCTGACAATACACTCTCAAAAGTCCAGATGATCCTCACTCAGCAGTTTCATGTAGATGTTGAACAGCATAGGAGTAAAATCAAACGCTGCAGAACCCCACACTGAAGGCTCCATGGGGCCAGAAAATATTCCCCAAGCACCACTTTTGAAGAATGACCATCCAAGCAGAACTGGGACAACAAAAAGTGGTGCCGCCCACCACTTTGAATTTGGACCACCACTCCAGAAGAATGCCATACTCAAAAGTACTGAAAGCAACTGAGATATCAAGGAGAATTAACAGGGCCATAGTCCCCCTGCCTCTCTCCCAACAAAGGTAACCAACAAAAGCTGTTTGTTGCTTCATGTGTATGTACAGTTCCACACATTTACCTACACAAGAAATATTGTCTACACAAGAAAAAGTTAACATATGCAATAACCAATAAGACTTAAGGAATGACAGAGCAGTAATGCTAGCAGAAAAGATAAAGGCTGAGTGGTTCAGAGAAAAAATATTTTTTAACCATACGATGTAAGAGAAACTGCACAACTCACATTGACACCATTCTTGAAATAATGGCAAACACTACTGTTTACCAAAATGTAAACCCCCAGATCTGCCCTACAAGTACTATCTACACCAGTGTTTCTCAACCAGTGTCCCTCCAGATGTTTTGGGACTACAACTCCCATCATTCCTGACCACTGGTCTTGCTAGCTAGGGATGATGGGAGTTGTAGTCCCAAAACATCTGGAGGCACACTGGTTGAGAAACACTGATCTACACTAATCATGCACAACTATGGAAACAAAGTGGACTAATTTTACACAAGTATGCAATGTGTCTTCAGGAAAACTGCTAAGTATACAATTAAAGAAATTGTATAGCTTTTCAATAATCCATGTAGACACTGTCATACAATTCCTTACACTGCTGTCACACCAACCTTTCTTTTCATTCTTCACTGAATACTTTTTCCTCTCCCTTCCAATGTTTTCTCTGTCCACTCCACCTATTTCAGAAGAACAACATATAAATGCTTTTTGTACCTGGACTAAAACTGCTACTAAAAAAACCATCTCGCCACACTTAATTCTTTACGTGTTTATTCTCAAAGCACTTGAAAATAGCAGCAACAACTTTAGGGAGGTGGAGTAAAGAATGGGGGCTATAACAGTAATTAGAATAAACTCATTTCTCTAAAAGGATATCCTTACAGCACTAACAAAATCTCTTGTGACACAATACTAGGAAAAATGTTTCAAAACTATATAAGTATCATTCAGCACTAGCAAATACTGATTCTAATCAAAATAAAAAAATTCTTTGCAGTAGCACCTTAGAGACCAACTACGGTAAGTTTGTCATTGGTATGAGCTTTCGTGTGAAGAAGCGTGCATGCACACGAAAGCTCATACCAATGACAAATTTAGTTGGTCTTTAAGGTGCTACTGGAAGGATTTTTTAAAATTTTGTTTAGACTACACCAGGCCAACACAGCTGTAACACACATGTAACTGATTCTAATGATTTACTACACTACCCCATATGTGGCCACTGTGGCTTAGTTTGCCATGCTCCTTTGTACAAACACTTTTAGTAAGACGATTATCTGTATTTGGTCAATTTATAGGAAATCTGTTCCAAAAAAAGAAAGATGGCTGGGTTAACTTCTAAGCACTTAGAACCCATTCACTTCTCCCTCAGAAGTCACCTACAACTAAAAAGGTGAGCACAACTGTGCAGTTTTCCTTGTCTCCTCCTCCCCTGCTCCATAGGGCAAGGAAGGAGGTGTGCTGATTAAATTACCCTATAAAACACTGTGCTCATTTGCATTTTAAATAATATATAAATTAAAATAAAGGCAAATAGGGTTTTTCATTAAAAAATCAACATGCCCTCTGCAAACACATAACAATGCACAATAGAGGGTTGTTTATAGTTGGGTAGGAGACACAAGGGACAAGACTCGTTTTCCACTCGGGAAAGTGTTGGTGGGGAATCAAAGCAAGCACACACCCCTCCCGACAGCCATTTGGGGCCACTGCTTTCAGTGGGTCCTGCTGCCCTTTATTCATAGTTTTTTTTTGTTTTTTTGCTGTTCCTTCCTTTTGCTAATTTACCTATCGGGACAAACTGGAGACGTGTCAACCGCCCATCCGTCCATGGGGCGGGAAAACCCCTCAGAGGTTAGCAGCGTCTTGCAGACAGCTCCCCCCGGCCGGGTTGGTTTCCGAAAAGAGTGTATCATCCCTCCCCGGGTTTTTTGAGAGAAAACCCGTTATCTGTAAGCCAGGAATGGCAGAGCCTGATGGAATGGAGCCGAACTGGGAGCGGGAGGGGAGAGAGATAAACCGATCCCAGATTTCTCGCTCTCCCCACACAGGCACAGGTACCTGAGCGGAGGCAGCAGGAAACTCCTCCGGTCTGGGGACGGCGGCCACCGCTGGCAGCAGCAGCAGCAGCAGGCCCGGGCTCTCCACACCAGCACCACCTCCTCCTCCTCCCCCTGCAATGGCTTCCGGGATACTCAGCGCGACTCCATCCGCCCATCACAAGCAGGGAGGACCCGACCGCGCCGCGCCGCTCAACGAGCGCCCGGCCGCGGCGCCGCCGCCACCACTCCCGGAGCCGTCCCCTCCCACGGCTGCCGCCAGCATCCGCCAAGCCCGCCGCCGCCGCCACCTCCGCCGCTCTCCATGATGCTACAGCCCCGCCCCCTCTCTTTGGACCCCCTCCACCTACCATTCGGCCAGCAGGGATAGTGACGTAACCTGAATTGACTTCCCGGCTTACCAATCGCGGTTGCCAAGCTCCCCAGCCCGCCCGCGAGCCCTCGGGCTCCGCCTCCTTTTTTTTCTCCCCCTCCCCTCCGCCCGCCCGCGTCTTCCTTTGTTTTAGCTCAGTTACGCGGAGACCACCACACAGGGTAGGTCTGCTTTACGTCAACGCGATGACGCAGGCAGCACCGACACGCACGCGCTGTATGTTAAAAAAGAAACGGTTTGTTGTTTTTGGCTTTTTTTGTGGCGCCTGCGCACGTGGTTACAGAACAGCCCTTCCTGTATCGGCTCTTTCCTTTAAGGGAGGCGGAGCCGAGGCCGCTTTTTAGTTTCAATTTGTAGCTGCCGCTTCCTCCCACCCGTTCCCTGCTAGGCCCACCTTCTGCTTGGGCTGCAAGTACAGTAGTTCCCCTTCTTCCAGATGGAGCCTCCACGTCGACAGCAGTATACAGTAGCTTTGAGTTAACAGCTGCTGGAAGACGAACAACGAGGGTTGCTTCCTTCGTGGCCTGTTTTCTGAGCAGGCAGGAGGCGGCTGACGGGAAACATAGAACCAGAGTACATGAACGTTTTGCCTTACGAGGCGAGGGTTGAAATCTAAGCGGAGGAAGCACTAAACCCTGCCTTAAGTCTCAAAAACCGATTTTTAAAAAAGGTTAATAACACGGGTAATTATCAGTCTTTACAATAAATATGAAAGGAGGGGGAGGGGGAGAGAGAAAGAGAGACCTTGACAGTGCGACAATGAGAGCTGCTTAGAGTGATAAATCCAGAATTCAAGAGAGCAAACCCCCAGCTCTGTTTAGCCCCCCAAAACCTGCCTCACGCCCATTGTCCCTTCAAAACACCAGAACATCCTACCAATCTGATTAGGCAACTGATTAAATAAACATAGGGCAAACTGTCTTAATGGGAAGGCAAAGAAACCCATCTGCTTTTATAGTAATTACTATCTAGATGTGGCTGGCAGGCCAATTTCAGAATTTATTTTCTCATTGGGTGGACCTAGATTAGCAACTGTTGCTAAGCCTAGCACAACATTTTGACAGGCAAAGATTCCCAAAGCTATTTATATTCCTTTCAAAAAATTATTTTGAAAGAGACACTTTCCCTTGTTGGGTAGGTGCATCAGAAAGACACTAGGGTAATATGGCCAATATCGATTCCAACAAGCTTTAAGGTTCATTCTACAAAACAATAACCAATCTAAGAACCATAGATTTTGGGGGGGGGGGGGGAATCCAAGTCACATTTAAAAGTATTTTACTCTTTAAATTAGATCCTATTGTTGATGCTTTTATGAGTTCTAACCTATTATAAATAGGGTATGGGGGGTGTTACATGGTCCTAGACTGGCTTTCTTCTGTGAACCCAAGAACCAACAGAGCCATAAATGGGAGTATTTAGTTTTGCAGGACAGCATTGATATAATGGGCATAACAGAAATCTGGTAGAATGGAGAGAACTCTACAGCAAGGACTCACTGGAGGTGATGTTGCTCTGTATGTCAGAAAGGACACTAAGGCCAGTAAGCCAGAAATTCTAAAAGGGGAATATTCCTCCATAAAATTGTTGTGGGCAGTGATACCAGGTCCCAAAAAATTATTAATGTGAACATGGTATCAAAATGCTCAGAGATCTTGAGATGAAAGCTGAAATCAATGAAGCATCCAAAAGAGGAAATGTTGTAGTAATGGGAGCCTTTAACTAGCTGCACATGGACTGGCTACATGTGTGTTCCAACACTGACTAAGAGATAAAAGTTCTATGTATCTTAAGTGAAGTTCTATGTATCTTAAGTGACTGTGCCCTAGAACAGTGGTCCTGGTACTGACCAGAGGGGTGGCAACCTGGACTTCAGCTTGAGTGGTGCCCAAGACCTGGTGTAAGATATAAGTGCTGTCAAACCAACTGGGAGCCATTACCATTGTGCTATTAAATTAAATATACATATAAATGGCCAATTGAAAATAATTCAAAACAGTCACATTTGACTCCAAAAATGAGGGTACTAGTAAAATCACAGGAGAGTAATAATAATAATAATAATTACTTATACCCCACCCTCCCCGGCCAGGACCGGGCTCAGGGCAGCGAACATCAAAATATACCGGTACAATACACCAAACAAGTCAAACAATTGATTAAAATACAGCTTAAAATCAGATTAAGATCAGAATAAAAACAGATGGCAACCCACAAGTCACAACTATATGGGTTGGGAGCACTAAGTGCTCACTAGGCCCAACTATCTGCGCTGGTCCCATGTGAGCCAGTGGGGAAGAGTTAGGGAGGCCACTTTCATGCAGGGTCTTATAAAAAGAGGGGGGTCAGACTGAAGAGAAGAGAAAGACACTTTTCCATTTCTCTTCTTGCAATACTTTCCTCCACTGAGCTAGGATCAGCCAATCACTTTGGCTGACAATAGTATGCCTGTCTATTTTTCAAAGTACTTTGGCTGCTATATTCGCTTCCCAGCTGCATTTTTAAAGCTCAACCTCAAGGCTAATTAATCAGCAATTTTTTAATCAGCAATTTTCACAGTGACATTATTTTATGCAAATAAGTAGTGGTGGCTGTGGCTGCCCCCTCCGAAAGAGGCACCAATACAAAACTCATGAGGATACAACACTGACGACAGATCAAAAGCAGTGAAGTGCAAACACCACCACCAACACACAATGGGGAGAGTTGAAAGGGGATAGATTTTTTTAAAGCAAGTTGCCCAATTTGACTTAAAGGCTTGGATGTTTCCCTTGATTTTAATAGAATGAAAATGTATATAGATATAGCATAGGGTCAAAAGACTGAGCACTCAAACATTACAAAATAACAGATTTGCTCAACAGATTGCTCTAAAAAACAAACCAAGAATCATATATATTGTTTCTTTAACTAAGACAACAGAATAAAAAAAATTCCTTCCAGTAGCACCTTAGAGACCAACTAAGTTTGTCATTGGTATGAGCTTTTGTGTGCATGCACACTTCTTCAGATACACTGAAACGGAAGTCACCAGATCCCCACATATAGTGAGAGGGTGGGGAGGGGCCGGACTGTTTATGGCTGCATTTGGTCTTACAGGAAGAATTTACGACTGTTTACGATTGGTCCCACAGGAAAAGCAAGGGGTGAGATGGTTAAAGATAGCTTTATCATGTATAATGAGATAAGAATCCAATGTCTTTATTTAGACCAGGTTTCTCCGTAGTTTTAAGTTTGGTGATAAATTGTACCTCTCTACTCTGGCTCGGAGTGGCTAGGACTCCACCCATCTGTGTGTTCTGGGGCCACTCCTCTACTTCTCTGAGTGGCCAGGCAAGGAACACAGGCTCTTCCGGGCACCTCAACAGAGGAATCTGGCTGCTGGCATGGGCCGCCACATGAAGGCAGGCAGGCAGGCAGATGGACCAATGGAGGAGGAGAGGGAGGTGGAGGAAGTTCCTTCCACGGAGGAAGTCGCTGGTGTAGTGCAAAAGACAAAAAACAACCTTTTTTCAGTTTCTTGTCCATGGTCTCTCCCGGCTTCAGAGGTGTCAATACAGCTGCTTACCAAGGATGCAAAGGAGCCTAGGTACGCCTCTGGTTGCCTGCCCCAAAATGCCCTGGTCTCCCACACTTCCTATTGCCAGCAGTAGCCTTCCACCTGCCTGGGCAAAGCCGAAGCCTCCACAGCAGTAGAGCCCTTGCAGTTGACAGAAACACCTCCCTGCCAAAAGAGAGCCCACCCCTTCAACAATAGAAGATTGATAGTGCATTGAAAATGTACAAATACACAAATACTTCTTTGCCCCACCAACTCACTCAAGTCAAAGGGACATCAAAATTGTTGCCATTATTCCACAAGAGAAAACCTAGTACACAAGTAGTCAAAAATTACTGTAGCAATTTTAATACGCTTACAAAAATCGGGACGTTTTATGTAACTGTTGAAACATGTGGCACAAAGCATACCTCATAATAGCAGCCAGCACTAGAGCAGAGAGTAAGTCAAAAATACCAGGATAGGAGCCTGGCTTTTGTTGGCAGCTGCAACAGAACATGGCATTATCTAATGCTAATGCCAGTCACCATGGGAACCACAAGCAGCTATATTAGTTCAGGTGGAAATAAGTTGTAGTGGATAGCATAGACCGGGAAAGACCAGAAGTCGAGATCAGAGCAGACATTGCTGCACTGTGGCAGTGGTGTGAAAAAGCCAGGGAAGCTCTCCCCTTGATTAAACACCAACCTAGTGCATGGGGGCATGTTCCACTGGTAATTTTTCATAATTCATTCAGAAATATTTACGATTGTTCCAGATGTGGATGATTACCAGATAGGCAGGCACATGTGTGCATGCACACATTACGCCATCTCAGCAAGCAGTTTCATTGGTAAATTTGTACTTGCCCTATCAAGTGCAAATCTGTGACAAAGGCATTTTACTACTATTGCACTAGTATCACAGGCACATATTGATCAGTGCCTATGACATTCACATGAAGAGCATCAAACACTCACATTTGCCCTGTTTCTGATGCTACACCATTATAAATAAATAAAAAACCTTGTCACTCTTCCACACATGTACACCTCAAGGTTATTTTTTGCTGGGGTGTTGATGAATTTGGCTAACTTCAGTAATGAAAATGCAGCAGACAGAAAAAAAGACTACATTAGGAAATGCTCTATATAATCATAAACAATTTGAAAACAATATTTTTCTCCTGAACCTTTTTAAAAATCTCTCTCACATTCCATAGATACCAAGCAAATAAGAGATACCAATAATAAATATTGTCGTCATTTCCTCTTCTCTACATCTGCTGAGTATACAGTATATCCTGAGGTAAAGCGAAGTGATACCTTCTTCCAAGAGAACAGCCCCAAACAAATTATGTAGCCAATCACAAAACACTGCCTAAAGAAAGGGACACATTTCTTTTTTAAAAGCAAACTTTCTGTTTCAGTCTAACAGGAACAAAATAATAACTAGCTCCAAAAGGAATGTAGCAAGAAGCATGGAGAGACATGGAAAAACATAAAAAGATGATAATATACATTGGGGTTGGGGAACAGTGAAGAATGTCTAGGAATAGGTTTTTGTATAATTTTTCAGCTGTAAAGTTGTGCCTGTGGTTTTTGAACGCTTTACTTTCAGAGTCCACTCTACACAATGAGTTTCCTGCTAAGGCATGTTCTAGGTTGCATGCTCAGCTGACATATCTTTCAGGCCTCAGCAACTGAATGCATGGCATAACACACACACACACACATACACGACTGATGGTGGGCAGGCAAATGATCCCCTAAGTCAGCTCATCATTTCTGATCTCATTTAGGAGCTTCTAAAGAATCACAGAGTTTCCTGGAAAACATTTTGTGAACTAAATGAATTAAAGGCACACTGATTTTGTCTGTTCTGGATTCTATGTCTAGATAGTTCTCCGTGCCATCTTCAGTCATTTAATCGGACCCTGCTTTGTCTTCCTTCTACACATGAAGTACAAACTGTTGCAGCTAGAAGCAATCAATATACATTTTCCCCAATGCTATGGGCATGATCTCTCCCAAGAGGTGTGGCTCCCACTCCATATTAGACTTTAGGAAGGGTTGTAAAGCACATCTATTCTGTTTGGGTTTTGGCTTGCTCTCCCCCCTGCCCCCATCCCCAGTTGCTGTCTATTCTGTATTTTCATTTTTGTTTTAATTGTGTAAACCACCTTAAGCTTCAAAACAGCAGCTGAGAAATGTTTTAAAATAAAATGTAGTGTATGTGTTACACTACAGCAGCTGAGAAATGTTTTAAAATAAAATGTAGTGTAGGTTACAGCAGAATAATGCAACCACTGACAGTATTTCTTTTTTATATGTGATATACACTTACTTCACATTTTGAATATTCTTCTGCCTGATGTAAAAAATACACAAAATGCAGTTTCACTAGCCCTATAAAATTATTTCCTATCTGGTCTTACCTCCGGGGAACATTACTAAACAGCATTTTTGCAACTTCTTTGCCTTTTAGAAAGCAATGAAACCTGCCTCTCTGGCACAGAAATGTCATTTAATTTTAAAAAGATACATACAACAGTATTTTCATTTACAGGTTCCAAGTTATTTTATGGAGCAATAATAGTTCAGTTCTATACTGTGCTGAAATGTCAGAACTCTCAAGTCAAGTGAATATACACAGTGCTGGAAGCTACAGTTGTTAGGAGAGATGCTCATTTCCCAAGCCTTTTGTCATAGACTCCCAAGCAGTCTCCCCTCCCTTTGCAAGCGTTGAAGGGGTACATTAACAAAAACACAAAATCCATTTTAGAAAAGTTCTTCTTCAACACCTCCTGTAGTTTTAGGAATCATACATCAGAAGAATGCAAGAAAAGAAAAGAAAAACTACCACTACTGGAAGCTGGATTATAGAATTTCTTAAATCATATGGACTGTGCTCCTTCCTGAATCAAAGTAAACTATTTTAAGTGTGGAAAATATTTAGGTAGTGACACATTTCAATTTCCAGATAGTGCTATTTTATTAAAATGGACAGTTTGGTTGACTTTGATAAAGTAACAACAGAGCCACAAAACTACCTGGTATCCTTGAGAGAAATAGGTACCAAGTAATATCATAATTAAAACTAGGCACCTTTTACCAAGAAATCAATATTAATAATCCTTCAATCAGTTCCATGCTAATAAGAGGCTCTAAAATATCAACTGAAAAGTAAAAACTTTTGGGGAAAAGCATAGAATTAGAGTAAGGGTACAACAATGAAACTCACTGGAGCATGCTCAGATCAAGGTGCCACAATAGAATATCTTTGGAGTTGTTATGGAAATAGAAAGGATAGGGATGAAGGGGTGGCTATAAAAATCAGAACTTAAAATATTAAAGGGCAAAGTTGGTAGACACCACAAAATAAGGAAAAAATGAAGAGAAACTAAAAAGAAAGAATATTTGTATGTTGTTTTTTTACTTCACAGGAGTAAGAACATTCTGCAGAGCAGTTATTTAGTACAGTAATGGGAGGAAGAAAGCAGGATACATCAGATTCTAATGTTATTGAATTGCCTTTAAAATGCAGTTATATTTGTGCCTTTCTAGGCTCTGCCTATGTATGATCTGTAGAATATGCTGCAGAGCTTTCTAAATCTAGAAATATATTCAGATAAATTCACCTAACTTTATAAATCCACCAGTCTAAAATAATCATCACCATCATTTCCCCCTGTGTTCCAGAGTAGCCCTACAGCCCTATACCCATTGCCTTTAATCAGCTCTAGTTTATCCAGCATAATACCTGTCAGTACATAACAATTCGTATGGGTAAGGCAACTGAAGGGATGTTGCTAGTGAACTGCAAGATGTTGAAATATGGTAAATTCTAATTAAATAAACTGATAGGGAAGCAGCTCTTTAACAGGAAACACACTTTCCTGTGGAGAATCCAGGAAGTGAAGCACAAATCAAAGAGAATCATTGATCAGATGTAGGGTGGGGGTGGGAACATTTCATCAGCTGCAGACACTATTTTCAGTGAAAACACTCTGTGGAGGAAAGTTTGTGTTGTTGATGCCACAAATAGAGAATAACTAATGACTGGATTTAAAACAAAGGTTAGTCAAAATAAGTGAGAAGGGAGCTGCAAACTGGAAAATGCTTAAAATAGCACATTAAAAATGTTACATGTGAAGTCACAATCACACTAAGAAACAAGGCAATACTCAGAAGTGAAGTTTTTCTGTCACCTGTTTTGCTTGATGCACTTAAAGCAGCAGTTTTTCAAACCTCTTTTTTTATAACAGCAGACAATTTCAGATATACTGGCTCCTAAAGCCCAAGCAGATTTCAGCTAGAAAACATGCACAAAGTCTTGAAGAATCAGTGGTACTCTTAAAAAGATTCTGAGAAGTATCAGTGATGCTTCAGACATATATTCTCTTAAGGCCACACATTAAAAGCCTAACTCTGGCTTTTTGCTGGTCTCAGATCATATCTATATGTCTTCCTAACCATAAGAGATCTATTTATCCATTAGCAGCTGGGTGACTATCTAATGACCAAATCACATGGGTGGGTGCAATCACATATCTTTCCTATGGAATCAGCAGTGAATATCTATGCACACACAGCACCACCACCAGTGTCCAAGTGAAAGAAAAATCAATAAATTTAAGTGGAAATATGAGGACTGATGTTATTCAAAACTCTTTTGGCATGTATTTTATATTCTAGACTCTGGTTTACAACAAATGGATTACATACTGATATGAAAAAGCATTTATAAAGAGATTACCAGGACTTGTACCTCCTATTCATTCTTCTTTTTAAAACTTAGTCTAACAGTGGCCAGTTTCCGCACAAAAGGTGATGTGAGAACAACTATATTTAGCACCCTCCCCAAAGACAACAAAATGCCACCAACACTAATGGAGGACAAATCCTACTTCAACTGCTCTTAAAACCAAAGATGAAATTTTAAAAAGCAAAAGGTAAAATAATGCATATTAGCATACAGTACTTAAAAACAAAGCACAAAAAGTGCAAACTCAAAAGCATCACTTCTCAAATAGTAATTTCTTTTAAGTACTTATATTGCACGTGATTATTCAGATGTGCTTTCCATGGCACACACACACTCTCTCTCCACGCAGCCAGCTTTATGCATTATTTCCCTCATTTTACAACTGGGCAACTAAAGCAGAGAAAGCAATCCCTCCCCGCAAAGTCACCCTATTCATCACTAAGCTAAGATCTGAACCCTCTTTCAGTTCTGTCATGAGATTCCTTGAACCCACAGTACTCAATTTTCCCCCAAAGTGATATCATAGCTTCTAGAACCTCTACCCCTGCTCCAACCTGAGAGAACTGTCACCTTCCTTATTCATCAGAAGAATTTGAATTGTAGGCGGTGGGGAAAGGTAGCTACCACATCCTCTTAAAGTCCTTAGCTCAGAAGCAAGTACATTTTTCGTCTCCCTTGAATGGCTGAGTGGAAGAGATGCACAGAATAATGTTTACAGCTCTAAGTGAGACGCTTCTCAACTTCAGAATTTGCTGTACAGATAATCCAAGGTGACTAAAAACAAGACCATTTCATCTGTCATAGCCTGAAGTAGCCAGAAGAGCTGGTGAGAGAACCTTCTCGTCCTAGGTCCAGGGTGTGGGAAGGGAGACACCTATGCAGTTTATCCTCTCTACTGCTTCCAAGTTGCGACGAACTTATAGAGGCATACAATTTTCTCCAGTGACAAACTTATTCAATAGTTTGTTGTTGTTTTCTCCTTCCTGAGAAGCTCAGGAAGCCATGGAAATTAGTCCTATAATCTGAGAAGTGTGCATTAATTTATAATCTGAAAAGAGCTCCGCACCAACAGTTTATGCTAACCACACATTTGCCATATTTGAAGAGTAGCATCAGTATAGTTAAAATCTACATAATAGGAAGCAGCTTACACAAACAACTTATCACATTTTACCCACAACTCTGCATTGCAACCACATACCCATGTAATCTCAGTGTTTGAGGTAGGCCCAAAGTGAGTTTGGGGAGTGAAGGAAAGGAGACCCAAACCTTTTCTGAATCAAAGGGAATATTTATAACAGAAACCAAAAATTCCCACACACAACACTTCTTCATACTTTGCATGGCAAAAGGAACCAAATGAGAAAAGCTGTACTTTGCGAGAGGAAGAAAAGAAATTCTCTGTCTACAAGTTATCACCCATCATTGCATGGGGTGGTGCCAATAGAAAAATCAAACCAACTGACACAAAAGTACACCTTTTTAATACAGAGCAACATCCTCTTGAGACAAATAAGTTGTTTTGCTATAAAACTTCAGCTGACCAGACTTTCAATTGCATAAGATTGGCACTTTTAATACTTGAAGGAAACTAATTTAATTCAGTTACCTTGTCACTGTCATCTGTACAGATGTGGTCTTGATGGATTAACTGGCACTGGAAGGAAGCACCACCACCACCTGCAAGTAAAGAAAGGGAAAAAATGCATTTGAAAACACAGACCATATACTCAAATCTAGCTATCATGGCTTCAGTCTTTATGATTCTAGTACAGGAGGAAGACATTTCTTCAAGCACTGCCAAAACATTTTCTCCAGATTAACAATGTATACTTGTTCATTGACTTAATATTTGTATTCCAAGAATACACAAGCACAAGTTAAGTGAGACCTTTGTGCAATGATTACAGAACTAAATTCTGAGATGCGGGTAACCTAGTTCAGAGAATCTGCTCAGCTTTTAAGGCTCAATGGAGGGGACTTAAGGGAAAGTTGCCATTGCCTCCTTGCATCAGCCTATCTTCACAGAGTTGTTGCCAGACTAAAGCATCAAGTACAAATGTTAGCAGATAAATAACCAAGTGTCATGCCTCGCATGAGTTTCTCAAACTGCTATGAATTTAACAGTGGCCAATTTCATTTCCAATTGACAATTTCAACTACTTAAGCCAGAGTGAGCCAAAGAGCACAGAACCTCTGCCATTTATTCTCCCTCAGCTTTTCGATAAAAGTCTATTCTCCTGTTTCCTTTGTCACTTTCTAAGGTGTAATAAAACAGGGGTGGGTGCACAACAAGAGGTTGGCATGTGTCTTACTGCCAATACATTAAGATACACGTATATATGCAGTAGTGGAAAAAAGCTCATTTGTTTTTTTAAACAGACACTGAAGCAGCTCAGATGGCAAGGTACAACAAAATACCTTTACTGATTTTAATGTATGCATTTATTTTATTTGTATATATGCACTTAACAGTATTGGTAAACTTGTGCTGCTTAAAAATACAATGTATACTTTCTGAAATCACTAAATATAAAATCCTACAGGATACTGTCTCCACTCTTTCCTCTCCCCTTTCCTCTATAGCAATACATGAATGTAATGTAGAATGCTTTACTCTTCAATAATGGTATAATATGCCTTTTATCAGGCCAAAGTGAGTGGTGGTAGGTAGGGCCACCCCTTGCCCTCTTCCTCTTTCTGCACCACCCTTAGAGGAGGAACAGAGATCTGAAATTATAAGCTAGCATAGGGCTTCTGAAATTAGGCCAAGGACGGCACGAAATCAGGTTTAGGGTCACATGCTTACCCCTATCTATAGGACTGCTCTGAAAGTTGGCAATATGCCTCTTCCGTTTTGCATAAGATCAGCCCAAGGCAAGTGGCAATAAGATCTAATGAAAACACATCGTATGCTGGAAGGCTATAATAGACAGTTATGTATATCTTGTGTGTTACACGGGTCAGGTTAGATATTTAACCGGTTACAAATATGTGGGAGAATAGTAACTAGAAGGATAGGCAATTTTATTATAATACTAAACATAGAACTTTAATACTGAAGCACAATTTCTTCTCTGTGGCAATCTGTATATATAAAAACCTATTGGAGAAGTTAGACCAGTTCTGAACTGCATGTGTATGTTCATCCCTGGCAGGCAGGCAGGCAGGCAGGCAGGCAGGCAGGCAGACACACACACACACACACACACACACACACACACACACACACACACAAAACTACAGAACAGCAAACCCCAAAGCCATCAACATGAGGCAAAACATAGCCAGTCGGTCATTGATATGGCTTCTTTGAACTGAATCTGTTGCCAAGGTATTATTTAAAGCCAAGTATTTAGACTGTCATATCCTTAACACTACATATGTGACAATCTACTTCTAGAGGCCAGTTTTGTGTCCATGCTGGTTTCCCCAATACCATAAATGAGGTGGTCTTTTCCTGGACCACCTAATGTCATAAGCTTTCAAATTGTATAAACATGTTTAAATCTAGACGCTATAAGCCACTCTTCTTGCTTTGAATACTTATGCCCGGCAAGAATTTCCCTGTAACATGAAAGCTTACACTCCCAACACACTGAAAATTATACAGACTGCAGTGCTTAACAGATTTTACCAGAACATTCTTCCAAGTACAGTATCCTTCCTCTCAAAACCTAAAATAATGTTTGCTTTACAGACACTTCCTATATAGGCACCCTCACTAAATGGTTTAAATCCCTGCTGAAAACCTGTTTATTTCAGAAAACCTACCCAGACATATAATTAGTCATCTATATTGTTTTTAAAAGATTTTCTGATTTTATCCATATTTTGTTGATAATTATTTTATGTATACTTGTGAACAGCTTTGATGATTTTATGAATTAATAATTTTATTATGTACACTGCCCTGAGAGTTTTCCAGTTGAGCAGTCTCTCTCTCAAAGCTTGGCTTTCATTTGGTGTGCTTTTTTGTTTTCTTCAACTGCATTTAATTTCAAGTATTTTAAAAAAACTATTTCAACCAAACTGTTGAAGAGGAAAAGGAACATGATGTTTTAAAAGAGCCCTTCATGCTTTCTTCCACCCATACACTTGAAATGCCACTGCTAGCCCATGAAGCTGGAAAAAAATAGCTTGTAGAATGTCCCACAGCAATTGCTACTAGTCATATTATGCCACAGAAATTCTTTTGGTTTGGAGTTCCCTTTTCCTTCCCTTCCCTACATCACTGCTCTTTCCCCCCTCCTTTTCCTCCCTGATCAGCACGAAGTATGGAAAAACAGTGTTCTGTTATGAAGCCACTATTCTGCATTCAGTAAAAACATGTCCAGCCCTACCCAGTACTTGGCCTCTGGATGTTGTTTGTTCATGGACTACAGCCAGTTCACATCATTTGAAGCCTGAGCCATCTCGCTAGCAAACTAGCTGGCTTTACCACAGCTACTGGAGCACAGTTCCTGTCATGGCTGCACAAAATATATGGGGACACAACAAACTGCTTCTGGCAAGCCCAAGAGCTTGCACATGCCCAGTGGGATTTTGGCCTCGTTTTTCTTCAAACAGCTTATTCTCATCATGCCATATCACAAGCTGCTTTTGCAAGTCCCCTCAATATTAGGAACAAAGCTTGATGTGCAACAAGGAGGGCTGCAATTTAAGAAACAGATGTCCAAAGCCCCCCTGAATGCAGCAAGCCACTTTCCATGTTCTCTAGATCCTGACAGCTGTCTTTAAAGGAGCGTGGTTCCACCTTATTTATAAGTCAATGTTACAGCTTTCCATTTAGAATACTTAACATTTTTCACATTCAGGCTACAGGAAACTAGTTCCCCAGTGGTTCCTGGTGGGCATTCCACAGTTTGGGATGGTGCCTTCCACTTCCCCCTTATGATTAAGCAAGTTCCTTGTTACATTTGATACTTATTTTGTAGCCAGATTAGCTCTGCTCTGAAGACTTACGTAGAAAGCTGTTTTATAGTGAGTCTGATCAATGGACCATCTAGGTCAGTACATGCAGATCTGGCTTCCCAAAACAATGCTTTCCCTGGAAATAATCTGTTAGGCCAGCATTCACATAACAAGTTGACAATTTCCTATTTCTAATTGATTCCCAACCATGGAATTTTCACACACACCCCCAGCAAAAAACTACAAAAATGGGAAAACTCAAAAAATGCTCTGATTTGTGCGATCACTCCTCCTCCTATGAATTTTTTAATAATAACTTTTATTGATTATACACATTAAAACAAGACATACATAACATATTATCCCCCTTCTTCTACCCCCCACGGGCCCCCTCCTGCCACGAGAGAGTCCCATGCAAAGTGGACAGTCGAAGGCGGTCCATTTTATAATTGGGTTTGTCCCCTCCCCCCTCTTCTCCTCCCCAGAGCCCCCTCCTGCCACCAGGAAGCTCTAGAATGACAAGGGAAAATGAAGGAGGGTGTCCACCCAACTATCTGTCCAAACACATCTTGTTAACTTTACACAAAAAAGAACCCCCCCAAAAAAAAAAGAAAAAAGAAAGAAAAACAAAAAACAAAACTATTATAATCATTAATTATACATAAACATTGTTTAAGGGCTTCCCCAACCTCCCCCGTTCCCTCCTCCTATGAATTTGGTTCATGAAACAAAGCCAGACAGGACAAATATTTATGAACAAGTCAGGTGAAAAGAGGAAAAAGAGTTCTTGTGGTGACAAATTACCGGTACGGTACATCAGAAGTGTTACCAATTTATGACTGCGATGAAATGGACTCTGGGTATGCAAAAGCTTATGACATATAAACCTGTGAGGTGCTACAAAACAGTTGCTTTCATTTCAACGCACTTCAAAAGTTAGTTTACTGTCTGTTCACATATATTCACATTAGTGATATATTCACATTAGTGGCTTGAAAGTGAGTGAGAATTCTGGCAGAGATAAAGGAGGGGAGAGGCAATTAAGTTTGAGGGAAAAAGTGCAGTAGTCCCCCTTTGCTATTTCAAAGCACCCCCTGTTGCAGGCATTTTGCAGAAAGGAGGGAGGGACTTGGGTGTAACAGAATGAGCAGTTCCCCCCCAGTTATATCCAATACGGATAAGATTTGCTGTGGAACACTCTTCCAAGAGATTCAGCAGGCACTCTTACTTTTGACTTTCAGGTGTCTCTTGAAGGTTGTTCTTATAACAGTAGTTGTATAAAGTTTTGATTACCCAGTAGTTTAATCGCTTAAATTATTATTTGTCTTGTTTTAATGGTATTTTATGTCTTTATGTTGTACACAACACTGATATTTTATGATGGTGGTACAGAAATACTTTATAACCAGTGGTGAGATGGGCGGTGACAACCCACGCAGGTTCACATTTCTCCCCTACAGGAGAATGGGATTTTAGAACAACATAAGCAAAGTTATGCATGTAGGGGGGTGGGTGGGTGTGGCTGCCAAGGGTGGGGGAAGAAGAGAAAGTGAAGGTTGAACTAGAGAGAACTAAATTAGATATGATCAAAGCTTACATATCCTCAGTGGAATTTTTGACATTATCTTGTCAACAGCAGACCCCCCATTTCATACCATGAAATACTTGGGTGGGAAACTACCTTCCGATGGGCGATTCCTATTTAACAGACAGAACTCCCCTGCAGTACACTTATACCAATCAAAATGTATTTTTAATGCTCTGACTTCAAACATTCACATAGGGTGAGGAAACAGATTTGTATTGTTGCCCATGTGCACAACTCAGCTGTCATGCACCATCTGTGAAAGCCACATCTATGTTGTAGTACCACCATTCTGTATTTAGGTGAGCGGAAAAAGTTTATACTATTTAGAATTTTGTCTCCACTTGACATTTTCAATTTTTATATTTATCGTTTTAATTTTTAGAGAAAAGATGAATACAGTCAAACATAGTAATCCAAAATAGCACCTTCTTATATGTACATTTATGTTGAATGGGAGAGGGGGGGATGCAGCTGGTGAACCAGACCACTCCAGCATTCATTCATGCAAGTATCTATATATGGAGTTCATATGGTATACCTGAAAATGTCCCATATTTTACATTTTAACCAGCTGCCTCTTTTAATAATGGCAAAAAATAATAATCCAGAAAACTATGCTCTGTGCTCCCATGAATCATCTCCTCACCTTGAGCACTGTCATAATAAACTCTACAGAGGAGCCTCTTCTGTTAAAGGAATGTCCTGGTCAAGTGGCCCAGACAAAATATGCCATAGCAATAGAATGCACAGTTCAAAACAGGAAGCTGACAATTATTTTTATCAGTACATACAGACTTTCCTTCTAGCAGTTATAACATTAGCTCAGGAAAGTACTGGTGTAAGGTAAAAAGAACTGATGTGGACGTTACTCCAGCTGCAGAAACATTGAGGGTCTCTAGGGCAGTGTTTCCCAACCAGTGTGCCTCCAGATGTTTTGGGACTACAACTCCCATCATCCCTAGCTAGCAAGACGAGTGGTCAGGAATGATGGGAGTTGTAGTCCCAAAACATCTGGAGGCACACTGGTTGGGAAACACTGCTCTAGGGACATAGGGAAGTGTCTTATACAGAGTCAGACCATTGGTCTATCTAGCTCTGTTGTCTACACATGCACTGGCAGTGGCTCTCCAGGACTTTAGACAGCAATCTTTCCCTGCCTATCTACAGATTCACTTTAGATATTCATTAACTTCTGGCAATACTTCAGAGTGCTAGATTTAGTTTACAAAGACCTAAAAGGTCTAGGACAGGGTAATGAAGAACTGCCTTCTCCCATACAAGCCCATTGACTAAGCCAACCAGTCTTTCACCTACCCTGGGATCTTATGTGGAGGATGGGCAAGAAATCTTATTAAATAATCTGTCTGAATATGGATATATACCACATCTGAAACTAGACTATGCAATCTTTCCTCTGCTGCTGTTCTCAGAGTTGATCACACTCTTTTTGCTGCTTCTCCAGTTCACATATCAGTTGCCTCTCTGCCAGCCCTGCATTGTAAACTCCAGCCGGTTGTTGTTCACCTACTCCAATTACTGCCAAGTGAAATAAAACCTATAAGGCTGCTGAAAGTTGTTCTTTCCAGTAAACGGAGCAACTAATTGGAAACTGCCAACTACTTGAATGCTGTTTTCATTATAAGACAGTTGGCATCATTATTGCCATATTTGCCCCAGATAATAAAAAATACCAGGCAACCAGCTGTTCCTGTTGTCCATAATAATTTTTCTGGAAGTTCACCCGAGATCTTAAAGAATGTATGGTTTCACCTTAAAGTTAATACAATTCTCAATATGTTCCACAATGTCAAGACCATTCTATGCCATATTTGAAGTCGCACAATGAAGGAGGGTACATTTTTAAGCTTATAATAAAGGATATTGTTTAAAAAATAAAAGACATGGGTTTCCAAGATCATGTACCATTTTTCCTTGACAGGTTGTGAGACCTGCAAACTCACCTCCAATATAATCACTTACAGTGGTACCTCTACTTACAAATTTAATGCGTTCCGAACGCACATTCGTAAGTCGAAAAAAAGTAAGTCAAATCCCAAAGGAATGCATTGGGAGAAAAAATTCGTAAGTCGAAGCAACCCTATCTAAACATTCGTAAGTAGAAAAAATCCTATCTAAACCGCATCCAAGATGGCGGACGGAGCTCCATTCGTAAGTAGAAACATTCGTAAGTAGAGTTATTTGTAAGTAGGGGTACCACTGTACTATATGCAGAACTGAGTATATCTGGTAACTTTACATGCTGGACTGCAGTATAAGCTCCACATGTCTGAGCATAACATTAACAATGCATGAATATAAGAAGCCCATTAGTTGTAACATACTAGCTCATGTCAGTCTGCACAGCAGCCCATGTAACTGAATGCATCTTTACTTCTCATAACTTGAATATATATAAGGTTAGATGAATTTTCTCCCTCAATCCTGCACTTCTGTTCCCCCAAAATGTTTTATTCATTTTGCCTACAATATTTTGACTAAAACCTTAGGTTATGACAAGTATTCTGACAAATCATTGTTTAAGTATTAGTCATGTAAGTGTAAATTATATATTCAGCAACATAAAAAGCAACACACACACACACACCCCAGCAAAACCCCTTATTTTTGTGCACATGCTTGATGGGTTTTTGCATCAGTTTTTTTTTTGCTTTTGCTTTTTGCTTCTAAAAGTCAGATAGATGTTTATTCCCTTGACATCTGATGGGAGGGCGTTCCACAGGGATTGTGCCACGACCGAGAAGGCCCTCTGCCTGGTTCCCTGTAACTGCACTTTTCACAGTGAGGGAACTGACAGAAGACCCCCAGAATGGGACCTCAGTGTTCAGGCTGAACAACGGGGGTGGAGACGCTCCTTCAGGTATACAACACCATTACTGAATACCTATCAATTTTCCAAGTGCTTGTTCATGACAACTGCAGAATATTTAAATACAGATGGCAGAATTCTTCACAACAGACTTCAAGCAGGTTAAACTCACAAGGTGACTTGCACCTTAAAACAGAAGTATATATGAACAAAATCAAGCAGGATTCTGTTGCCTCGCCTTGAGGATCTTATAGTGGATGGAAGTGCTTAGTACAGCAATTCACATTAATAGTCAGACAGAATGACATGCTAGGGCCAAAATGAAAAAGTTATTTCATGGCCCGTCAAACATAAATTAACTTTCACTCTCCCTGTCTGTCTTGGTCTCGCTCCAATTAGTGAGCATCTGTCCCAGTCTTGTTTTCATGAAGGGCAATATTCAAGCTCAGCATTTACTTTTGCCTATATTATATAGATATTATATACACTTATCAGTACATGTTTTCAAAGTATTACGAATGTCACTAAAAACTTTTGCCAGTATGTTTGCAAAATACCCTGGTAATATTTTCTAATTTGTTCAACTTTCTATTACCCCCATCCCAAAACATCTTAATTATTTAAAATTACAGATTAGTTCTAGATATACATTTCTATATGAAAACTCCTGCTGGTCTGAAGATATGTGATATAGCCACCTTGCTAAATTTAAACAGGTTTGGTTCTTGTCTGTACCCAGACTGCACACTGCCCAGGAACACCATGAACCTCACTTTCAGTTCCATGGAGGAAAGGTGGGATTATGCATGTAACAAATGAATCAATGAAAAGCTCAAATTCACTCACTGTATTTAAAAAAACAACCAATAATTTGCTTACATCTTTCAAGTCACTGTACATCCTCTTTTCTAAAGTCTGCAGGATTATTCCTCTTCTACAAGGTACAACTACAGCTGTATGCTTTAGATATGATTTCATTATTCAGAGTTCTGATTTTAGGACTCCAATCCCAGTATTCTGCTGAATAAACTGTTCACAAAGTGACTCTCTAGCTCCATTTCAAAATATGCAAAGAAGTGCAACCCAAGTCACTGGAAATGATACATAACCCCCCACCCTACCCCCAGGTCAAATCTTACTAAGGCCTTAAACTTGTGCCATCTGGCTACCCTCCCTCTGTGTAGAACAAAGCTCAATGTTCTGGGGTTTTTTATTTTTTAAAAAAATCTATTGTTGCTCTATTGGCTCACAAGAGCCAACTATTTTTAAATCAATTATACAGATGTGAATTTCATGGCAAGAAATTTTTAGATAGTTAATTTTATCTGTTACCTAAGCAAAGTTAGTATAAGTGGCAATACGTTCTAGAATGCGCTATTAGGCTTCAACTTATAATTAAAAAATCATCTAATGTTAATGTGAATATCTGAAGGGCAGATGTCCAGTAGCTCTTTTAAGTTGTAATAATTTAATGTTGGATTCATGTGCTGTAGAGGGAAATGAGGGGCATATGGGGCTCATCAACCAGGGAAGGTAGAATCATAGAATCGTAGAGTTGGAAGGGACCATGAAGGTCATGTAGACCAAGCCCCTGCAATGTTGGAATCTATCACCCAATGTGGGTATCAAACCCATGACCCTGAGATTAAGAGTCTCAGGCTTTACCAGTAGCCCATCTAGGAGAAGGATAACTCTGATTTGAAACCTCTGCTGCTTTGCAGCTATACTCATTCGTGAGAAAGGCTTTGTGAGTCATCCCCAAGAAAAAATCTATACCCGCTGCCTTGCAGGCG